>NC_138769.1:347713076-348313076 GCF_965119305.1 Pelophylax lessonae | reverse complement strand
GCTGCCCCGTAGATGATGGAAGTTACCCCAGCCCGTAGACCCCTGGAGTCATAACTATGTTATCTTATCTAGCACTACATCGCAGATGTTTAATCTAATGATGGCCATACATGGAAAGATTTTAAAAAAAATTGCATTGCTGATGTCTGGGAGAAAAACAGGACTGGGAGACTGAAAATTTGTGTGTGCCATACACTTAACAATTATAATAATTCACTTTCCTATAATTGTATTTTCTCCCCAGAAAGAACAGAATGATTTTGATGAAGTTGAGCTGTTTTCTTTGAAATCAATCCATGACACAGAGGGTGTATTTTTACAAATTCAAAGATTTAATCATAATGTCAGATTCTGTGAAGAATTGGTCAATCAGAATTTTATGTGTACAACCACCATAAAGAAGATTGTATCATCAGATTGTATAGCGTATGGTCAGCCTAATGATGGACATACACACTTTGATAAATTATTGATTTCCTTTCCAATAGGAATAATTGAATAATAGTCAGCAACCCATTCAATCAACATGCCACACATTGATAGATAGTCAAGTTAGTATAGTAACTTATCAATCATAAATTATTGATCACATCTCTTTTTTCTACCATGTGATCTCGTATTCCCATTGATCAAAATCCAATCATATTCATGAACAAAGCATCCCAGTGCTGCTGATTGATACAAAATGATTGATAATATTCCATTCTGGCTGATTGAGTCAATTTATTCAACTGGAAGGGAAATTAGGGATATTCAGTTGATCATTTTGATCTAATCGAACATCAATTGAAGTGTGCGTTGCCACCACAATCTGATTGTGCAATCCCTGTACGATCTAATTTACATTTAGCTAAACTTTAATATAGGGACAAACCTATATGATACAATCCAAATGCACAGGCATTTATATTACAAAGTTCTTGGTTGATCTAATGGTGGCCCACTGGCCTTATGTGCTTTGACTTAATTATCCAGTTGATCTGTGATTTAATCAAAATAGTCAAATGCATAAATTATCAAATAGCCATAGCATCCCTCCCAATCAATTTAGTCCTCGTTCACACTTGAGCATTTTTCTGCTTGTTCCACTACACCTGACTACACAGAATCCTATTCTTTCTATCTTTGCTGTTCACATTTGTATTCTCTGTCACCCTACGCTCTGCGCCCTACACTCAAAAAAGTACATGAAGTTTTTTTTTTGTTTGTTTTTTTAGCATACTCAAGCATTGTTGGTCGCATAGACTTCAATTGGAATGCCTGTAAACATGTTTTCATGTGCGTTTTTATGGCTAAAGAACCCCCTGCTCAGCTCATCAAAAAAAAAAAAAATCCTGAATGTCTGCAATACACCTGTAAAATGCCTAAAATATGCCCAATAAAATGCCTGCAATACTTCTGTAGAATGCCTTTAAAACACTTGGAATATAGTACATCTGTAAGCCACCTGTAAAACGCCTGAAATGCACCTGGAAAAATACCTGTAATATGCCCATAATATGCCTGTAACATGCCTGTAAAATGTCTGCAATACACCTGTAATATGCCTATAGGTTATCTGTAATATGTCTGTAATATGCCAGTAACATGCCTGTAAAATGAAAATGTCTGCAATACACCTGTAATATGCCTATAGGTCATCTGTAATATGCCTGTAAAAAGCCTGCAAAACACCTGGAAAAAGTGTGTGATAATCGTGTACTATACTACACCTATAATACACCTGAAAAATGCCCGTAATCCACCTATAAATATTCTTATAATACACTCCTAATATGCCTGTAAAAACACTTGTCATATGTCTGTAAAATACACTATATTACCAAAAGTATTGAGACGCCTGCCTTTACACGCACATGAACTTTAATGGCATCCCAGTCTTAGTCTGTAGGGTTCAATATTGAGTTGGCCCACACTTTGCAGCTATAACAGCTTCAACTCTTCTGGGAAAGCTGTCCACAATGTTTAGGAGTGTGTCTATGGAAATGTGTGACCATTCTTCCAGAAGTGCATTTGTGAGGTCAGATACTGATTTTGGAGAGAAGGCCTGGCTTGCAGTCTCCGCTCTAATTTATCCCAAAGGTGTTCTATCGAGTTGAGGTCAGGACTCGATTTCCTCCACCCCAAACTCGCTCATCCATGTCTTTATGGACCTGGCTTTGTGTACTAGTGCGCAGTCATGTTGGAACAGGAAGGGGCCATCCCTAAACTGTTCCCAAAAAGTTTGGAGCATAAAATTGTCCAAAATGTCTGTGTGTGCTGACGCCTTAAGAGTTCCCTTCACTGGAACTAAGGGGCCAAGCTTAACCCTAAAAAACAACCCCACACCATAATCCCCCCTCCCCCAAATGATTTGGACCAGTGCACAAAGCAAGGTCGATAAAGACATGGATGAGCAAGTTTGAGGTGGAGGAACTTGACTGGGCTGCACAGAGTCCTGCCCTCAACTGGATAGATTTTACCCCCTTCCTGACCAGGGGGTATTTTGCGATTCGGCACTGCGTGACTTTAATGGACAATTGCGCGGTCATGTAAAGCTGTACCTAAACGAATTTGACGTCCTTTTTTTCCCACAAATAGAGCTTTCTTTTGGTGGTATTTGATCACCTGTGCAATTTTTTGATCATGCGCTATAATCAAAAAAAGAGAGACAATTTTGCAAGAATAACAATATTTTTCACATTTTTTTATATGAAATTCCCCCCCCCCCCTCCCCCACCCCAAAAAATGTAAATATCAAAATTTTTTTTACATTTTTGGCCATTTTTGTTGTTTTGTTTTTTAACGAGTAATGGCGGCGATCTGCGATTTTTTTTTGCGGAACTGTGACATTGCGGGGGACAGATCGGACCCTTGACTGACATTTTTGACACTTTTGGGGGTACCAGTGACATTACTACAGTAATCAGTGCTATACATATGCACTGTTACTGTAAAAATGACACTGGCAGGGAAGGGTTTAACTTTATTGGAGAGGGAGGGGTTAAGTGTGTCCCTAGGGGTGTGCTTCTAACTGTGCAGGGATGTGGCTGTGTGTGTAACAGCACAGATCAACGGTCCTACATAGCAGGACCGTTAGATCAGTGCTTTTATACAGGGAAGAATGACAGGCGGCTTTGTTTACATTAGCCGCCGTCCTTTCTCCCTTCACAGCGGACGATCGCGAGTGACCGGTGGACATCGGGTCCGCCGGTCACACGCATGGAGGTGTCCGTGAATGAGCCGAGGCGGGAGCGCGCCTCCGGCGGCGCACGCTCGCCCGATATTGACTCCCAGGCTAGTGACGTACCGATACGTCACTTTGCCTGGCCGGGGCTGACCGCCGCAGTATATGTGCTTGCGGCGGTCAGCAACCGGTTAAAGCAGAGACTGCAGGCCTTCTCGTCCAAAATCAGTGTCTGACCTAACAAAAGCGCTTCTGGAAGAATGGTCAAAGATTCCCAAAGTGACACTCCTAAACCTTGTGGACAGCCTTCCCAGAAGAGTTGAAGCTGTTATAGCTGCAAAGGGTGGGCCAACTCAATATTGAACCCTATGGACTAAGACTGGGATGCCATTAAATTTCATGTGCGTGTAAAGGCAGGCGTCCCAATACTCTTGGTAATAAATTGTATCTGTAATACACTTGAAAAATGCCTGCAAGACACCTGTAAAACGGCCAAAAAAAGCCTGTAAGGTACCTACAGTACACCTGTAAAAAGCCTGTAATACACTTGTAAAAAGCATTTAAAACACCTGCAATAGGCCTGTAAAATGCCTGCAATACATCTGTACTATACTATTATACACCTGTAATACACCTGTAATATACCTGTAATACTCCTGTAATACAACTTACCTTTAATACACCTACCTGTAATACGCCTGTAATATGCCTGTAATACGCCTGTAATATGCCTGTAATACGCCTGCCATATGCCTGTAATAACCCTGTAATAGGTCTATAATAACCCTGTAATAGGTCTGTAATACACCTGTAATAGGTCTGTAATACAAAGTGAAAACCAAATCTCCTGCACTCAAGTGATGTATGATTGGGGAGTGGAATGTTTACGAATGTTCATGTGGACTTAAGTAGGTATGGATTGTGGTCTTTCTGCCCCCTCAGGACCAAAGGTATCCGAAACACACTAAAAGACAACAACAGGAGAAGGGCGCACCGACCTAGTGCATTACCGCTAAAAAAATGTATTAAAAGTTTTGAAAGGTATGTAGAATTGTATTAACTCACAAAAAAGATGGAAGTTCACACATGTATAGAAATGATCAACATATTATCTCCAAGGTGGCCAAGGTACTGTGCAGTGCTGGATAGCATGCAGTACTCCGCATGTGTCTGCTAGGGCTAGGCTGACGCGTTTAAGGGCGAACCCTCTTCCTCAGAGCCAGAAGATGCTGCCTATCCAGCACCACGCAGTGCTTTGGCCACCTTGGAGATCATATGTTGATCGTGTCTATACATGTGCGAACTTACATCTGTTTTGTGAGTATAATACATACCTTTTAAAACTTTTAATACATTTGTTTAGCGGTAATGCACTAGGTCGGTGCGCTCTTCTCCTTTTGTTGTATTTTAGCGTACACTTGTAATACACCTGTAATATGCCAGTAATACGCCTGTATAATGCCTGTAATACCCCTGTAATACACCTTTTATATGTCTGTCATAAGCCTGTAATACACCTGTAATAAGCCTGTAATATGCCTGTGATAGACCTGTAACACACATGTAATACACCTGTAATATTTCTGTAATACACCTATATTATGCCTGTAATACACCTGTAATATGCCTGTACGACACCTGCATGTAATTCACCTGTAATATTTCTGTAATACACCTATATTATGCCTGTAATATACCTATATTATGCATGTAATACACCTGTAATAAGCATGTAATACACCTGCATGTAATACACCTGTCATTTTTCTGTAATACACCTATATTATGCCTGTAATACACCTGTAATATGACTGTAATATACCTGCATGTAATACACCTGTAATACACCTATATTATGCCTGTAATACACCTGTAATAAGCCTGTAATACACCTGGATGTAATACACCTGTAATATTTCTGTAATACACCTATATTATACCTGTAATATTTCTGTAATACACCTATATTATGCCTGTAATACACCTGTAATAAGCCTATAATACACCTGCATGTAATACACCTGTAATATTTCTGTAATACACCTATATTATGCCTGTAATACACCTGTAATATTTCTGTAATACACCTATATTATGCCTGTAATAAACCTGTAATAAGCCTGTAATACACCGCCATGTATTACACCTATATTATGCCTGTAATACACCTGTAATATGCCTGTAATACACCTGTAATATTTCTGTAATAAACCTATATTATGCCTGTAATACACCTGTAATAAGCCTGTAATACTCCTGCATGTAATATACCTGTAATATTTCTATAATACACCTGTATTATGCCTGTAATACACCTGTAATATGCCTGTAATACACCTGCATGTAATACACCTGTAATATCTCTGTAATACACCTATATTATGCCTGTAATACACCTGTAATATGCCTGTAATACACCTGCATGTAATACACCTGTAATATCTATTTAATACACCTATATTATGCCTGAAATACACCTGTAATAAGTCTGTAATACACCTGCATGTAATACACCTGTAATATTTCTGTAATACACTTATATTAAGCCTGTAATACACCTGTAATATGCCTGTAATACACCTACATGTAATACACCTGTAATATTTCTGTAATACACCTATATTATGCCTGTAATACACCTGTAATAAGCCTGCAATACACCTGCATGTAATACACCTGTAATATCTATTTAATATACCTATATTATGCCTGTAATACACCTGTAATAAACCTGTAATACACCTGCATGTAATACACCTGTAATATTTATGTAATACACCTATATTATGCCTGTAATACACCTGTAATATGCCTGTAATACAACCTGCATGTAATACACCTGTAATATTTCTGTAATACACCTATAATATGCTGCCTGTAATACATCTGTAATAAGCCTGTAATACACCTGTAATATTCCTGTAATACACCTGTATTATGCCTGTAAGACACCTGTAATAAGCCTGTAATACACCTGTAAAATGCCTGTAAATGTAATATACCGGTAAAATGCTGAATGAGTGAATGGGTCCTCGAAATCAACAGGAAATGGCTATACCTTCATTCACACCTTAGCGATTCGTGAACGTGTGCAAAACCATGCACTTTCGCCATTCATTTTAAAAAATGCCTGTTTAAAAAAATACGGTAAGCTCAATGCAGGTAGGGCAGCCCATTAAAATAAATTAGCTGCCCTATGCGTTTTGCGCTCGTTCATGAAACTCTAAAGGTATATGCAGGTTCATACTCAGAGTAGATCCTCCAGGGTGGAAAAACGATTACTTGTTTTCTGTTGATCAGCAGCAATGAGATACTTTGCTCATGAATATGATAGATATTTCGATTGATCCGATTATGAGAATACACGGCAAAAACAGAGTTGCGATCAATCCATAACGATCGTACATTCTGATCGCATCTCGTTAATCGAACTTCACTACCCTGCATGCGACATATCGATCAGATGAGTTGTGAACTATAGACAAAGGAATCCTATCGGAAGAGATCAATCTGGAAAGAAAAAAAACTGATCATGAACTGAAAGGTGTATAAGGGTGGATAGACAATCAGATTGTATAATGTATGGTCAGCCTTGCACTTTTCCATTCCTCCATTCATTAGCCATGTGAGATGTGAAATGTCACTATGCTCTATGCACACAATCACCTTGCAGCTGTGTGTGTGTGTTAGGTGAGCTGTGCCTATCCTTCCCATAGTAATAGCAGGGCTTTCTTCCAGCTGCACAGCCCCCGATCATCCTCTCTATAGTCAGTGCACGCAGATCCTCATCCCCTCATTGTATAGGGGAGTATGATGTGTGATCACCCCGCACACTCTGCACTCTCTACACTCCCCACACTCCCCATCCTCAGACAGACACAACACGTGCTGCCTCCCTCCTCCGCCCCTCTCTCATTGGCTGCTCATCCTGGCTCTGCACCGCCCTCCTCTTCCTATTATGGGGCATCCTGAGTCCGAACTGGGAGCTCCAAACAGCAGCATCAGTATCAGCAGCATCAGCATCTCTGGGTATCTATAGTACACACAGCATGGGGCTCTGCAGCACCCTCACTTGTCTCATGGCTATCACTCTGCCCTGCTACCTCTATGCAGAGCAAGGTAAGTCTACTGCCAGCAGCTACACACACATCACACATCACACAGCTTCTCTACAAGGCATGCTATAGGGGTGCCTTATCACAACACACATCTTTTATACAGGGAGACAACTATGCTAAAATACAAGGCAATGTGCAATGGGATGTCTGCATGCTTTTTATCAGACATGTCACAGCACTTACTAGCATGGGCATTTTAACATTGGCCAGTACAGTTTATTGTTGCTAGCAGTTTGAAAGTATATATATATATATATATATATATATATATAGATAGATAGATAGATAGATAGATAGATAGATAGATAGATAGATAGATAGATAGATAGATAGATAGATAGATAGATAGATAGATAGATAGATAGATAGATAGATAGATAGATAGATAGATAGATAGATAGATAGATAGATAGATAGACTGTAATCAACTTGTGTGATGTATGATCTGATTGTTATTGTACTGTTGCTGTTGCAGTTGTTGTATAGCAGAAGAAATATAGAAACATATATTATTGCATTAGTGACTTTATAGGCAATTTACTAAGACTGGACCGCCCATGGCAGCCAATCAGCTTCTAGCTCTCTTTTGTAAAGCTTAGCTGAACAAACTGAAGCTAGAAGCTGATTGGATGCCATGCACACAACCCCCCCCCCCCTCCTCCTCTTTGAGTTTGACTGATTCTCAATCAGCAACGATATCGCTATCAATGAATGGCAGGGTGTCTTTCATGAAATAATGATTCATATATTTGAGACGTCTGTTTAATAATAATGGTCGCTAAGACATCTGTTTATTAATAATATGTAAGATCACTGAGACAACAGTTTACTAATATTCTTTTAGATCACTGAAACATCTGTTTAATAATATTGATCACTGAGGTGTCTGTTTAGTAATATTATAGGTATCTGTTTAATAATATTATAGGTATCTGTTTAATAATATTTTAGGTATCTGTTTAATAATATTATGTAAGACCATTGAGTTTAGTAATATTATTTTAGATCACTAGGATATCTGTTTAATAATATTATTTTAGATCACTAGGATATCTGTTTACTGTTATTATTTTAGATCACTAGGATATCTGTTTAATAATATTATTTTGGATCGCTGGGATATCTGTTTAATATTTTTTATTTTGGATCGATGATACATTTGTTTATTAATATTACGTTAGATCACTAGTACATGTGTTTATTAATATCATCATTTACGCTGCTGCTTGCAGGAATCGCTGTAAGCCATGCTATAGTTGAGCGTCTATTGTTTTGATGTGTAGACAATCACCCCCCTGCTCTGGATAGTCTGAATTTAAAGGGCTGGCTGATCGGAGGAGTTCTCGGAATGCATGCAAGGATGCAGCTTTTGTCTTTGCTCTTCCTGCTGAATTGTGGAGCAGCGAGATGGTTAATGGTACCTGGGACACAGAGTTTTCTTAGCGCAGACGGCGCAAATTTCACATGCAGGCATTTTCCAGGGCACACTTTTGGTCCAGTGCCTTTGCGGCTCTGTTGTTATTTGCAGTCTCTGACACTTGACTACTGGCTGGGGTTGACAAACCTGTAAAGTGGGAGGTAAATAAGAAGTCACAGAACCATTGGTATTTTTTTTTTTTGGTGCTGGGCATTTAGGATGGTAGAGCTGATTTTCACAGCAGTATGGAAAATTATTGCTCAATGGTGCATGCATGATTTCTAATTGACTGGACTCTTCCTAAGTATCTTGACAGAGCAAGCCAGCAGGGAAACTGCATATCTTATCAATGACAGCTATTTACTGTAGAACTTAACTATTGGCACAAGATGGCATAATTACTTCCTGGAGACAAAAATGTCCTCCGCCATGCTAGCAAGATCTCTTTAGTTGATTCAGAGACTTGATTTTTTTTTTTTTTATCACTGTAACTAAGTACCATAAAAATGTTACTCAATGAACTGGTGACTCATATGATTTACTTACTATTGTAAGCTTTGTACCGCCATGCCAAACCAGCAATCACCTCTAAAGACGCAGCAATGTCATAAAATACAAATTGCCGCCTCCGATTAAATGATTGGGGAAAATGCAAATTCACAACTTAGTGTGTTCAGTAAATGATTGCTTTTATTTCATAAGATAACATAAAGGATGTAAATGATGACCATTATTTGGTCAGTTTACTTCAGTCCAGTTGGTGAAGGATAAATTCTGATTGGCTGATTAGGTGCTATGGTTTTGTGAACTTTGCACATTGCTCTTTTTCCTTATTAAATAAATTAGTAGCTTGATCGTGCTTTTATAAAACAGGGGTGTGCCTGCAGTGAAAGCTGATTATATACACAGCTGCTTAGTGATTAGCACTTCCCAGCACTGGGGTCCCTGGTTCAAATCTCGGTCAGCATGCTGTCTGCATGGAGTTTGCATATTCTCCCTGTGCTTGCTTGGCTTTCATCCCATAGACGTGCTGGTAGGCTAACTGGGTCCCTTCTAATTTGGCCCAAGTATGTGTGCACGTGTGAAATAGGGATCTTAGATTGCAAGCTCCTTGAGGACAGGGACTGCTGTGACTTTACCTGCCGTGTAAATTGTTGGTGCTAGAAAAATACATGCCATAAATAAAATACCTAAGATTCACCTGTTAGGTGAACATCCTCTTAAACTTCGTATAGGGAAATCTCCTTTTTTTTATATTTGGGAAGTGTTGCTGAAGCTGTGAGTTAAGTGACACAAAATGTACCAGCTGGTAGGCAGCACAGAATGAGCGAGGCAATGTCTGGCAATCTGCATTGTTGCATTCTGGAGATCTCAGTTTGCTTTCTTTATAAGTACTATTTCTATACCCACGTTGGACATTTTACCGGCTATAGAAATGTTGAATATAGTGCAAAAATTAGTTAAAAATTACCTGGCGGTAATATTAGCAGAATTATGTCCCAGTGGGTTTTTATTATGCACATTGAAACCTTTGACTTTCTTATACCTTTAAAGAAATGTTTCTACCTATTTGGCATAGAACAGTTGCAAATTGCCGCTATACCCCAGTTATAAAAAAAATTAAAAAAAATGTTATTTAGGATGACATTGTGAAATAAGTAGGAGGATGCGGCACTATGTAACATGGACAGGTGATCCTTTACAGCTCGCAATCTGCTGGAATGGCAAAGAGCACTGTGTAAAACAAGCCAAAGCATCTTAGAAAATATTTGAAGTCACTTTTATCTAGGTGAATAACTTGTTTTTAGAAGTCCATTTTCATCCAGGCTTCAAGATGTTGGAGAAAAGTGTACAATGAATTCCGAAAAGAAAAAAGGGCCAGAGTTACACAGAGATGAGAGAAAAAGATTTAGGTGTGAGTGCTGTAGATATAAGCGGTTCAAAGATGAGGCATTTCTGAGCTTGGTATAAGAGGATCGTACTGATGGAAGCTGAGATTGAAGATGATATACATGAATGTGCTAAGCCTAGTAGAGAGTGATGGAAATGGGAAATTTAGAGAGAAAAGGCTAGAGATAGTACAAGTATTTAATATTTTTTGTAAGAATTTACATGTTATATCATAGGGAAATATCTAATGAGCTGATAAATTACCTATCCATAAATGCACTGTGTCTATAGGGATCTGTGTCCATACAAGTAGGTTATTTAAATATATACAGTTTTATATTTTCCTGGAAAACTTTTTATGATCATTTCTTCTATGTCCGTTGCCTTTTTCCATGTGTGTGTGTGTGGACTAAAACAATATCCCATACACTTCTATTTATGTGATCTGTAATCTGATTAACACTGCAGAATTCTTGAATAAGATATTTAAGGAAAACATAACAAGTGGTTCATCTTAAGAAAAGAAAGACATATTCTCTAAAGACAGTTCTATTTTACATGTCTTACAAGTACTCAGGAACTGATTATTGCCCATGTAATTAATGTATTACCTAATTGCAATAGAAGGTATCAATCAATAGTATGACAATCATCTCTACAAGCTTGGTATTCTATCTTTGTTCTTGCTAAAACCAGACTGTAATTAAACCAGCAAGAAACTTTCAAGCATATGTCACCTTATCCTTAAAATACCCCATAGGTAGAAGTTATTAGTGAATTGTTTTGGATCACTTTCCTATTAGTGATACATCATGTGAAAAAAATGTATAAAATACATATTATTTACAATTTAACATTCATATGTTAGCAGTGACTTTGAGTTTATGATTTTTTCTGGACTTATTTGTCTTTTATTGAGAGGCAATGGAATGGAGAGTAGAATGAGGAACATAGGTGTATTTGTATACTGAGCATGGAGCATTCCTGAAGTATCATTTGACAAAGTAGGATATGTGATGCAAAAAAATTGAAGCAACCCTATCAGTTGCATAAGAAATTCCATGGATGGATGGAAGTTCCTGCATTAAAAGAGCTATTGTTTTCTCTCCTTTGGTGGCCTATATCGCCTTCCTTCCTTTCATTCCATCATTGGAGCCTCCATCAGACTCTTCAGCATTCAACATTTCTGGTAGTGTAAGATTGCTCAATCTTCCACTGCACTCTTTGGTTCCATCCTCCCCAATATCCTTACAGGTCATTACAGGACACAGAAGTAATGTTGGGGTTGGAGGATCCAAGTTACAGAAGTGTTAAATGTTGAAGAGTCTGATAGAGACTGTAGTGATTGAATGGGGCAAAGGTAGGAAACAGGAGCCACCAGAGAGGTAACTGTAGTAGCTCTTCTACTACAGGGTATATCTATTTGTAATTATTTAGGGTGACTTTAAGACGTGTGAATTGCAGCGTTTTTTCCACCATATAATAGCTGAGCAGTTTAAATTTACAATTTAACGTTGATATATTTGAAGTAACTTTGAGTATATGATTTTTTTCTGGAATCATTTGTCTTTTATTAGGAGACAATGGAATGGCGAGTGGAATGAGGAAATTAGGTTTATTTGTATACTGAGCATGGAGTATTCCTGAAGTATAATTTGACAAAGTAGGATATGTGATGCAAAAATGGAAGCAACCCTATCAGTTGCATAAGAAATTCCATTGATGGATGGAGGTTTCAGCATTAGAAGAGCTATTATTTTCTCTCCTTTGGTGGCCTATATTGCCTACCTTCGTTTCATTCCATCATTGGAGCCTCCATCAGACTCTTCAGCATTCAACATTTCTGGTGGTGTAAGATTGCTAAATCTTTCACTGCACTCTTTGGTTCCATCTTCCAAGATCCTTACAGGTCATTACAGGAGATAGACGTGATGTTGGGGTTGGAGGATCCAAGTTACAGAAGTATTAAATGCTGAAGAGTCTGACAGAGACTGTGGTGATTGGATGGGTCAAAGGTAGGAAACAGGAGCAGCCAAAGAGGTAACTGTATTAGCTCTTCTACTACAGGGTATATCTATTCATAATTATTTAGGGTCACTTTAAGACCCGTGAGTTGCAACGTTTTCTCACCATATTATCGCTGAGCAGCTCAAGTTGTAACATAAAAGTTCTATCCATGAACCAATAGGTGATTTATTTTCTGAATTTATTGTGGCAGTTGTTATGATGAAATGTGGAAGAGGTCACAGATAAATCATGGTCAACACAGAGGATGTGGGGAGACGTGCACCTATCTTCACGTTTGGTGGACATGCCCTCTAATAAGAACCTTTTGAGCTGAGGTATTTGGGATGCTATCTACACTCTTGGACAGACCCCTAAGCCTAGACCCCGCAGTTGCACCCCTTAATTTAAATACCTTAGAGCTCAGTAACCTTCAATTCAGGCTCCTCCTGCAAGTTATAACAGCTGGTAAATAAACGCTAGCAAAGGCATGGAAAACTCCCAAGTTGTGCCTTATCAAACCTAAGAACAGGATCACACAGGCCATGATCCATGGTTAGATAGATTCTACTGCTACTGTGCTAGATAGAGTCTCTGTATTCATTATGCTAAGGTGGCCTTGGCTTGTACATTTCCTCCCAGTTGGTTTTGATGATTCCCTGCTCAAGCTTTAACTCTAAATCACTTGAGTAACCCGTTTCTCCTCCTATTATAATACATACATGTCTATGTTTGAATTATAAAATATATATGCAGCCCTTCCAGTGTTGTGGCAAGGTCATCTGGCGCTCAGGGCAAGGATGGCAAACTGTGTCTCCCCCCTTCCCTTAGGGTTAGGGTCAGGGTACCCCCATCCCTGCAATAGACCATTGCACCCAGGGTAGCTGCCCCTCCTGCCCATCCCTTGTACCGGCCCTGAGCCCATTTGATTTAAAAAATTGGCTTGAACCACAAGTACTAAGAACCATTACCTTTTGAGGTACATCCATTCCCCTATACTTACTCTCCCAGTAACATGTTCAGGCATTAAAAACCCCTCAAAGTGATTGCTGACCATTTTCTTTCTGCACTATATAAAGATGTGCTTGAACAGTATTTGAACTTCAAGTAATGCCGTGGTCAGAGAAGGCTCGGTCATTCCTTCATGCACTGCCACAGATCCTTCACCTTATGACTACATGTCTCATAATAATGTGCCAATTGCACATGCATGGCAAGCTGCATTCAATCAATTACACTTGGGAGGCAGGTCTCTAATGCATTTAGGCTGCCTGTGCCTGCCAGCGCAAGGAGCACCCTTATGTCAGAATGCCATTTCACGCATGAATGGTGACTATATGGGTCCATGCAAGTCAAGAACCCACTCTTACACAGGAAAATGGAACCAGAGCTTTAGGTACAAGCTGATTCAGGAGGAAAAAAACTAGAGCACATTGGGAAGCAGCAAAGAATGTAAGTGATCACACCAGCAAAATAAGTAGCAAAAACAAATGTAGGCTTTTATTTGCACTCCCATTCTCATATTTTGGTGCACCAGTTCTCATTGCAAATAAGAACTAATTTCTTTCACATTTTCCCCCATCATGGTGCAAGTAATAGAACCATCTTAGAACACAAACTGCTATTAATGCTGGAGTGGTTCATGAACCTACAGGGGGTGTTTGCAGCTAGAGATTAATAGGTAAGCTTACTTGTGGTATGTTGCTATCATTATTGAAAGTATTTAGGAATGACCATGGGGGCGAAATCTGTTGGTCTTGATAAACTGCCATAACATACATACTGTAAGTGCTGCAGGTTACCCGCACCCCCTGTTCTTCACAGTTTTTTGTATATTTGAATAATCCTGAGTATGATGGGTATTTTTGGGCATGTTTTAATGGCAACTAATTCTGTTTTTTATGTGCAGGAACTTGTAAATAAAGTTATGGCTCTTACTTTATGTATAATATTGGCTGGTGATTGCTCAACCACTTACTGTCTTTGTGAATCATTTTTGGATTACATTGGACAGCAGGAATACAAAGGGAGGCCGGTAATGAAAAACACCACTACATCTCTTAAGTTGAAGCCCATATCTGGAAGACCGTGTCAGCGGCTAAATAGCCTGTCTGCTCATTACTGTATTGTCTAGAAGAGTCACATAATATGTCAGATAAACATGTTTATTGTATTCTGTACATTATCTACTAGAAAATCTTGCAGCGCCTATCCCTGTCCCTTCTGTATGTTGGCAATAAATCACTGAGCTTGTTTAGAGTTTCATTTTACTGATCAATGGCAAAAGTTTAATCCAAATATTGGGCCTATTAGAGTAAAGATATGCAAAAGCCTAAAATATCAGAACTATTTTTTTTACAGCCTGTAGAGGACACACTAATGAAGGTGATTTTAAAATGGTAGTCACAGCTATTTATACTTTTGTTATGTTCCTGAACTTGTGGCATGTGTTTACCAAATAATTATGTCTGCCCTTCAGAGGTTGCATTGAAATGTAACTGTCAGTAAAGAAGATGTCAGAGACCAATGCATTAAAATGTGTATATGGTAGCTTGCAACGGTATGGGTGTCTGTTTAATAAACTGTGATCATGCCTGCATGATCGCGGTTTACCTTTCTCCACACATCACATGATAATATATCACTTTATTCCACTGTATGTCTTCACGTGTAGTGGAATGACAATTAGGTTTGACTTGACTTGACGCTTGTCTGTTTAACCACTTGCCTACTGGGCACTTTTACCCCCTTCCTGTCCAGGCCATGTTTCAGCTTTCAGCACTCTCACACTTTGAATGACAATTGCGCGGCCATGCAATGCTGTACCCAAATTAATTTTTTTTCACACAAATAGAGCTTTCTTTTGTCGGTATTTATTCACTGCTGTTTTTTTTTTTTTACAAAAAAAAAATGAAAATTGTGAAAAAATAAAGGTTTTCTTAGTTTCTGTTTTGTAATTTTTGTAATTTTGTAATTTTTCTCCTTCACTGATGTGCGCTGATGAGGATGCACTGATGGGCACTGATGAGGTAGCACCTATGGGCACTGATGAGGCGGAACTGAAGGGCACTGATTAAGTGGCACTGATGAGGGGGCACTAATTTGCCACACTGTTGGGCACTGATATGCAGCACTGTTGAGCACTGATAGACAGCACTGACGGGCCATGATAGGTGGCACTGGTGGGCACTGATAGGTGGCACTGATGGGCGGCACTGATGAACAGCACTGCTGAGCAGGGGCTAATGGGTACTGACTGGCATCACTAATGGGTACTGATTGGTGTCACTGATGGGCACTGATTGGTGTCACTGATGCACACTGATTGGTGTCACTGATGTGCACTGATTGGTGTTACTGATGGGCACTGCTGGGGCTTTACTGTAATCAGGGCACTGATGATCAGTGCCCTGATTACCTGTACTGGTCTCCCCTGCGAGGAGATGGACCTGATTGTCTCTCCTCACCACACACTCTGTCAGTGTGAGGCGAGGAGAGACGAAAAATGGCACTTTTACACTTACATGTGAGTGGTTGTGATTGGACACAGCCAATCATATGGGTAAAGAGCCACGTCATCGGCTCTTAACGGAGATCAGGGCGGCGCCATGTCCTAGGAACATGGTGCCACTGTGATCGTTGAGCTGCATGCCCCTGCAGGTGCCTGAGAGTGGCTGTTCTGGGGGGCCCTCATACAACATCGTCCCAGAACGAGAGCCACATCGATCTGTCATAATTTGACGGTGGGCGGGCTGGGAAGTAGTTTAGTAGCTGAATTATTACAATGATACGTAGCAGTAAAATATCACTTGGGATGAGTTGTGTTCTGTCCAAATCAAGTTCAGCAAGACCTGTGGGAAGCTGGCGCTTGATCGCATCCCTGCCAGCCCAATCAGCTATGGCGGGAACATTTCCCTACCTGGCCATATGGTCATATTAGGTTATGAATGTAACCAGCATCCCCTCCCCTTTGTATATGTGCAGCTGTGGGGTGAGGAATGCCCTGTCCACAGCTGATTGAGCTGGCAGTAATGTAATCATGGTATAGATTCCTTTAACAGGACTGGGTTAGGATCGAGTTCAGACCGAACCCAGCTCATCCCTAACTATCACTGCAATGTGAGGAGAAAATCCTGTAGAGGAGAGTGGGTAAAGCTTTTTAAGGCATCTGTTAAAAAGAACAAGCAAACAAAAAAATCCCCAGCAAACTTATCAGCTAACCTGTCTAAAAAAGTTGCTTATTTGTCTATTAGTTTGCACAACATCTACAAATATATGTGGAGCTCTAATATTTGAAAATCTCCATATTAGAGCATATGTAGCAATGGATACAATAAGGGCAGAAGGGCCTTGATGAGTGCAACTTCCACATACATTTGCAAATGTGTGCAACCTCTGTTTTTGACCTAAATGTCATTATGTTTGCCTGGTTAGTGTTCTAAGACATTTTCTGTATGTTTGTGCTATGCAAAGCCCTTTCATGTGCACCTTACTGTAAAAGCCAGTTATAACTTGGGGTGGTTGTCATATTTGTATAGCTGAAGACCACCTATGATCCTAATAGACGGGATCATGGGCATAACTGTTGCCTCATAAATTCCAGCTATTTGACTTGATTGCCGAGTTTCCAGGCTGCTGGTTCTCTGGGTTTCCCCTCACCTTACTGTCAATGCCTCTGATTAGTCTCTCTCTCTCCCCCATATTACTGACACATCCCATTGCATTGCCTTCACTTTATCCACTCTCACTACGTGCTGTATCCTTCTGCTGTTGCCCCTTGTATTCCCTTGAATTTATCTTCTTCCCCACAGATTTCACCTCTCCCATACTCACACAAACATCTCTTGTCCAGTCCAATCACCATCAGTACACCAGCTCCTACTTTGAGAAAACATTTCAGATTGTTTTAAGTACAAATTATTGTCTTTTTTCTGTTTTTTATTTGAGAAGCCCTGTGTCCATTAACATGACCCTCAGAGATGAACAGTTGTGGGCAGATGTACATACTGTATGTCAACATCCATTTTCTCTGTGGGTGAACAAGGATTGGTTTCTTCTGTCAGGAGTGAAAATGGAAGAAAATGTAGGTCGCATGTGTGACATTTTTATACATTGCAATGCTGCCTAAAAGCATTACAACATCCATCAGTGTGACGCAACAGGCTGTTGTGCATATGAAGTGTTAGTTTAAAGTATTTATAAACCCTTACCTTGTAAAACAACTCATTTAGTTTAAAATATATATAATATATACATATTATATAAAAGCATTAAAAACTGGCTACCCCATTGCTCTTATGCCTAGTGCGGTCAGCTTGTAATAGGAAAGCAGGGGGACTGGCAGGAACACCAGTGATTTCACACAAAGGAAGCAATACATAGAGAACAGAATACTTTTTCATATACACAGGCACATATCAGGAATATACGAAAATTTAAGTTTACATACTCTTTACTAACATTTGAAAAATGACTGCAATGCATTGGAACAATGCCTCACAGGGGGTGGGCACAAAACACAATAGCACAAGCACTTCCACTGGTGTAAATGGGCCCTTAGTGAACTTGGCGCAACAGTTGCAAGTGGCAAAATAATTGCCACTTGTAAAGTGAAGCTGGCACGCATCTTTCCTGATGCATCAGTGCACTAAAAAACAGTCCTATAGGTAATAAATAATTCCCTTTGAAGGTCAGGGGAGGAGGAAAGAAGGAGCTACATGCTGCAAGGTGCCTTATTGGATGCATTACAGCATGAACAATCTTGTGGTTATGCCTGATTTATGTGTAAAATGATAACTTCCCTGGCTCCTTACTCCCAGTTTCACCTGAAAAAAACTTTATCAGTATCACCAAGACTGACTTGGTTTGCCTTGGCAATACATATTGGTGACTTTTCTCCATATTTATCACTTTATAAGACTGTTTTTTGCCTTTTACCTTTTATTTAATATGTACACTCCCATTACATTCTTGTATCAGTTGTGGATATTTTTAACTAATTCATGACAAATATTCCCATACATGTGTAATAATATCTCTCACCCACAGGTGGTTTAGTGAGCTTTGACGTTGTGTTTAAAGATGGCTACCGCATATCCAATTGACCATGTTTTTTTTTTGTTTTTTTTTGGGGGGGGGGGGGGGTGCAACCATTTTTGGTGACATCACTCACAAAACAACCTGTGAGTGGTCAAAATGAATATTTTCATCCTGTGGATGGTCTCTGGTACACAGGACTATAAATAGAGTCACTATGATGGGGGGAGAAAAGTTAGTTTTTTTGGAGCTGTGTAAGGAAAGCATGCAGCAAAAAACCTCCTCACTGTCCTGTTTCAGAAATCAAGTGCAAACTGTTGCCAGAGTTAAGTATTATTTGACCTTTCTTTGGGATATTGGGAATTGGAGTGTATGTTTGAGTCTTGTTAATGTTTATGGTAACTTTTATGTATAAGAAGCTTTATGTAGTTTGATGTCCAGAGAATTTTTTTTTTCTGCTTTTTATCAAAACTTCTCTGGTTGGTGTGTCTGTTCATTTTAAATATTCACTAGATATTTCAGTGGCTGTCCAGTATACCTTTATTATAAATTTTGTCGTTCCCACAAGAGATACAACTGGTGTGGTTTGGCAGGATACTGCATGGTCACTAAATATAGCATATTTGGATGAAATGTTGTGTTATAGAGGGTGTATGAGTATTATTAACTAAACTGCTGACTCTAGCAGCAATTCAATGAATAAGACCTTAGCACAGTCATTTTGAGCCAGGACAATACATAAAGATTGTGATTGTTGTTTTTGCATTTGTGTTCCCCCTGAGAGTAGAGATGCATACTCTGGTTAAAGAGAGCAGGGGGGAAGCAATCAACTTCTAAATATGGGGTGATTCCAGCATGGGTCAGTTCTGGGTACTGGAAACCCATTGCAGAGAAATTGATTAAATATGCTGCTTCAATCTATCCATGCCTTGGTACTGAACTTGGTACACAGGTTTTGCCTTTTGATTTGAGCGTATATTCTAAGAAGGACCAGAAAGCCGCTGCCACTACTGGGTGGTTAGTTGTGCAGACCCTTTGCCACGAGGTACAGAAGAAGGAAGCGCTTGAGAAAGAGTTGAAGGAATTGAAAGAGATGTTGGGTATAATCAAAGAATATATGCAAAGTAATGCAAGTCGAGTAGCTGCCCTAGAGGAGAAGTGAGAAAGATGATTGCAGATTCCACATGGAATCCTGAAGACACGCTCCAGTCTTCAGTTGATGAGTATGTGTCCTTTTCTGAGAAAAAAGGAGCATGGTGGAGAGAATGGTTTGTGGAATAGTGCTTGTGATAAACTAAATTAAGTGGTAAAGGGGTATACCCAAAGAGAGCTCAAGGAACAGCTTGCAGAGATGACCGAGTGCTTGGCAGACACTGCAAGCAAGGCATATGATTAAGGAAATAGCGCATTTAAAGTTAAATCTGCAGTGGCTTTGAAGTGTGTTCAACCCCCTGTAGGCAGAGCTGTAGATTTTAATGAGTGGTGTGCAGACCTCATAAACAAGTTTAATGCTGCCCTAACAAAGGCTCTAAGCCTGTAAGAAAAGTAGGAAATGTGGCATTGTTACTTCCCATAAGTGCTAAGCTGAGGATCTGATCAGCTATGGCCAAGTTGAGTCAGATTTCGAAAGTAAGGCAAGGCCTATGGTCTCCAGAAGAAACATGTGGATTTATTTACTTAAGGTGGGGGTCCCTAGAGAGCAAATAGTTAGGATGCCTACACCAGCTTTGTTTAAGTGGTGGATATAAGTGGTTGGGAATGGTAGATTCAGCCACATTAGGTGTTTTTGCTGTCATAGAAAGGAATTTTGCTAGATACTGCCATGCTGTGAAGTTTGGACAACAGCAGGCTAATGTTCGCAGGACAGCAAGGAGAGACATGCAAGTTTATTTGTTTAGTTGGAAGACAATGCCTTTCTGGAAAATTGTTACAAGGCAACAGTGGGCACCCTACAACAGTTTTGCAGTTACAAATGGGCGGATTGAGAAATGTTAGCAGTGAGCTATGTTTTTTGGCACAGGTGGAAGGAACATGTAATCTGCTTTGTCTATTACTCTTTTAAGATACTGAATATCGAGAGGGGGGATCAGGCAGAGCAGATGACCAAGCCAGATGGGATGGGGAAGACCAGAAAATCGGATGAGAGCCTGAGGAAGATGCAGATGATTTCCTGATGGTGGCTGAATTAGAGTGGATGTTCATCTCAGCATTATGACCAGGAGGAGGACAAGGGACTTTCATCATTTGGGATTTTCTTTCCACAGACTGCCAAGGACATTGCTAACCCTGTTAAATGTAATTTTGCAGCTTCCAGGGACTTTGTCAGATTTCCCAGAACATACGGGAGTCAATTTTTTTCCTCCCATTTACAATATGGGGGTTTATTTCACCCTTACCTGGAGAAAGGCTTTAGGAGCTATTGAGAATTCTATAAAATTAAGAGGTGGAATGTGTTGCTACAGATATTTGATGATTTTATAGCAAATGTTTTTGTTAGTTAGATTCTGTATTAAGAAGCTAGGTGCATACGTATTGTAAAGATGGCTGCTGCATATCCAATTGACCATGTGGTTTTGGAGGGAGTGCAACCATGTCTTGCTGACATCACTCATAAAACAACCTGTGAGTGGTCAGCAGGAATATTTTCATCCTGTGGGTGGTCTCTGATCTACAGGACTATAAATAGAGTCTCTAGCATGGAGCAAGAGAGGTTCATTTTGAGAGGTTCGTTTTTGGAGCTGTGGAAGGAAAGCATGCAGCAAAAAACCTCCTCACTGTCCTGTTCCAGATATCGAGTGCACACTGTTGCCAAAGTTAAATATTGTTTGACCTTTTTTTGGATATTGGGAATAGGAGTGTATGTTTGAGTCTTGTTAAAGTTTATTGTAAATTGTATGTGGAGGAAGCTTTATGTATTTTGATGTTCAGTAAAGTTTTGTTTTATGGTTTTTATCAAAACTTCTCTTGATGTGTCTGTTCATTTTAAATATTCACTAGATATTTGAGTGGCTGTCCAGTATACCTTCATTATACAGTTTGTTGTTCCTACATTTGATACACCTTCTCTGCACTTTTCACTGAGAATTTGCAGTGAAGAGAAGGAACAAGATATTTCCTATTTTTTAGTTTCTACTTGACTTATCACCCTTTATTCAGCATCTCATTGGGCACTTATCACCACTCATCACTAGGTTTTCACTGTTTATTAAACATAAACCCTAGTGTGGTTAATTCAGTGGGATCTGCATGGATATGCATGTTCAACATCTTAACTTGCATTAGCATACAATAGACTAGACCAGTGATGGTCAAATTAGTAAATATAAAGAGCCTCAAATGAGGCCTCTGACATGGTCAGAGAGTAGCTATTATTTTTTTTATTATTAGGATAGTATTAATAAGATTTAAAATATCATTTTGGAACAACCAATCCTCTTCTGGAAAGCCATTACACAAAAAAGACATATAACAGTGGTCTTCTGAAGTCTTCCCAAATCAGCAGCACACATTGTCTATAGACCATTTTGCCATTTTGCATATCATCATTGCTCCTTGCACTGTCTTTCACTGTCTTATTTATATTCATGAGAAGGCAGTTGCCTGATCTGGCTTTTTTTTTTTTTGATTGGGCAACAATCTTATAATCATGTGTCAGGCTGACAGCCAGCCAAATGCCCTTGAGGAAACATTGATCAGTCAAACTGGAAATGTATGAGTCCCCTGATTAGCTTTCCATCTTTACAGCCTCTGTGCATAGCATAAACATGAATGCCTGGCTATACTAAGCAACTGTTTATAAAAAGACCAAATGAGACACATTTCAGAGAGGTTGAGTTGTGCGGCATATCAGAAAAATCAAATTCACTGCACAGTGGTGCTCCCAGCACTGCAAGAGTTCACCTTCTGAAAAAAAAATGAAAAGGTGAACTAACACCCTCCCTACCCCACCGGTCCCCTCTGTACTGAGCCCATGTAGCCGATACAGTGGTCAGAGTCTATGTAGCTGGTACAGTGGTCTAGGGGCTTGAAATTCCAGCTCTTCTCCCTTTTTTTTTTTGTGCAGTGCATCCAGAACAGATGAGAGCGACCAATCAGAATCACTCTGATCTGTCGGATCTGCTGAAACAATAAAAAAAGGTAAGAATTACACCTTATCCCAGCATAACTAAATCTAGACTACTCTGAACTAGGACAAGAAAACTGTGTAAAAGAAAATGTAAAAGTATGTTTTATCACTCATCTAAAATAATTGATATCCCAACATAACACAGATACCTGATATAAAAAAATAGCATTTCAATAAAACTACTCTGGTATGCTATGAAAGGAACAAAATCTGAAAAGTGATTGAGAAGGGTATGCTTTATAAATTAAGGTTCACACATCATTATTGATTTGTTGTCCCCAACGATAGTCACCTCTTTACTGGTGAAGGGCAGCCTGCATTGCACTCTAATCAATAGGTTACCAGGAATGGATTGTTGGAGTTTTAGACATACCTATGAATATTCTGAAGGATAAAGTATAGTGTGTGGATTCCTTATTACATTGTATGTGTTGTATATCAGAATAAGTCGATGAGAAGTTTGAAAAATGAAAGCATGGTGATGGAGTGGAGTTTATGTGATTCATGTACCAAAGGGGTAAAAGGAGTAAACAATGTTCATTTAGCAAAGGGAATATTTACTTAGCTTTGCCAATAAGATGACATGTCTTTGTTTCAATCACCCAATATAAAAAAAAACAATTTTCTGTTTATGTCTTTGCACATGACGGGTTATTAAAGTTACAGAGGTTCACTCCATTTACTTGGGTTTCTGAAAACTATCTTCTAAATGAGCCTCTTTGTGTCAATGAACCTTTGCCAAGAGAAATCTGGTGGCTTCCAATTGCTGACCTCTTTCTGAAAATATTAGTTATGGAGATCCTAAGGCTTCAGTGCTTTCTGAGTGGCTTATTTGGAACACGAATGCTCTGTTAACATGGCACAAGAGTGTTTTTTTAGAAAGGGAGGTCAGCGATGGCAGCCTCCATACTTCCTTAGCACAATATTAATTTAAGGTCTTTGAAGTTTCTGTTCACAATGCTACCCAGACATGACATCAGGGTGTCACGTTTGTCTCTGTGCCTCTAACCACTTCACCTCAAGAAGATTACCCTCTTCATGACCAGGCCATTTTTTGCGATACAGTACTGTATTACTTTAACTGACAGTTGCATGGTCGTGCAACACTGTATCCAAATAAAATGTATGTCCTTTCCCCCCCCCCCCAAAAAAAAAATAGAGCTTTCTTTGGTGGTATTTGCTCTGCGGTTTTTCTTTTTGCACTATAAACAAAAAACTGTCTGTCAATTTTGAAAAAAAAAAAACAATATTTTTTACTTTCTCCTCTAAAACACATTCAATAAAAAAAATGTAAAAAATCTAATTCATCAATTAAGGCCAGTATGTATTCTTCTACATATTTTTGGTTAAAAAAAAAAATCCCAATAAGCGTATATTGATTGGTTTGTGCAAAAGTTATAGCGTCTACAAACTATGGTATATATACTGGAATTTTAATTTATTTATTTTATTAGTAATGATGACAATCAGTGACTTATGGAAGGACTGTGATATTGCGGCAGACAAATCAGACACCTAATTGACACTTTTGACACTTTTTTGAGGACTAGTGACATTATTATTGTGATCAGTGCTACAAATATCCACTGCCACTGAACTAATGACACTGGCTGGGATGAGGTTGACTTTTAGGGGCGATCAAAGGGTTAAGTGTGTGCCTAGCTGGTGATTCAGTGTAGTGTGGGGGGGATGCTTTTACTAGTGGAAGCCATGCATCAGTGTTCCTGCTTTACAGGAACACAGGGTCCATGCTTCCTGAACTTACAGAATGGCAATCTGCCTTATTTACTTAGGCAGAGTGCCATTCTGCCTGTGCACTGAATGATCAGCGGGTGCCAGCAGACCAGGTAAAATCATAGCAGGAGTGAGCCACAGCCGGGGCGCACCCGTGCCTGATACCCAGAAGTGCAGGATAACGTATATATATATATATATATATATATACACATATACAGTGCATTGCGAAAGTATTCACCCCCCTTGAACTTTTCGACCTTTTGCCACATTTCAGGCATCAAACATAAAGATATAAAACTGTAATTTTTTTTGAAGACTCAACAACAAGTGGGACACAATCATGAAGCGGAACGAAATTTATTGGATATTTCAAACTTTGTTGTCAAATAAAAAACTGAAAAATTGTGCATGCAAAGTTATTCAGCCCCTTTACTTTCAGTGCAGCAAACTCTTTCCAGAAGTTCAGTGAGGATCTCTGAATGATCCAATGTTGACCTAAATGACTAATGATGATAAATAGAATCCACCTGTATGTAATCAAGTCTCCGTATAAATGCACCTGCGCTGTGATAGACTCAGAGGTCCGTTTAAAGTGCAGAGAGCATCATGAAGAACAAGGAACACACCAGTCAGGTCTGAGATACTGTTGTGGAGAAGTTTAAAGCTGGATTTGGGTACAAAAAGATTTCCCAAGCTTTAAACATCCCAAGGAGCACTGTGCAAGCGATAATATTGAAATGGAAGGAGTATCAGACTACTGCAAATCTACGAAGACCTGGCCGTCCCTCTAAACTTTCAGCTCATCCAAGGAGAAGACCGATCAAAGATGCAGCCAAGAGGCCCATGATCACTCTGGATGAACTGCAGAGATCTACAGCTGAGGTGGGAGACTCTGTCCATAGGACAACAATCAGTCGTATACTGCACAAATCTGGCCTTTATGGAAGAGTGGCAAGAAGAAAGCCATTTCTTAAAGATATCCAAAAAAAGTGTCGTTTAAAGTTTGCCACAAGCCACCTGGGAGACACACCAAACATGTGGAAGAAGGTGCTCTGGTCAGATGAAACCAAAAAAAATCAAACTTTTTGACAACAATGCAAAACGTTATGTTTGGCGTAAAAGCAACACAGCTCATCACCCTGAACACACCATCCCCACTGTCAAACATGGTGGTGTCAGCATCATGGTTTGGGCCTGCTTTTCTTCAGCAAGGACAGGGAAGATGGTTAAAATTGATAGGAAGATGGATGGAGCCAAATACAGGACCATTCTGGAAGAAAACCTGATGGAGTCTGCAAAAGACCTGAGACTGGGATGGAGATTTGTCTTCCAACAAGACAACGATCCAAAACATAAAGCAAAATCTACAATGGAATGGTTCACAAATAAACATATCCAGGTGTTAGAATGGCCAAGTCAAACTCCAGACCTGAATCCAATCGAGAATCTGTGGAAATAACTGAAAACTGTTGTTCACAAACGCTCTCCATCCAACCTCACTGAGCTCGAGGAATGGGCAAAAATTTCAGTCTCTCGATGTGCAAAACTGATAGAGACATACCCCAAGCGACTTACAGCTGTAATCGCAGCAAAAGGTGGCGCTACAAAGTATTAACTTAAGGGGGCTGAATAATTTTGCACGCCCAATTTTTCAGTTTTTTATTTGTTAAAAAAGTTTGAAATATCCAATAAATTTCGTTCCACTTCATGATTGTGTTCCACTTGTTGATTCTTCACAAAAAATTACAGTTTGATATCTTTATGTTTGAAGCCTGAAATGTGGCAAAAGATCGAAAAGTTCAAGGGGGTCAAATACTTTCGCAATGCACTGTATATATATATATATATATATATATATATATATACATATATATATATATATATATATATATATATATATATATATATATATATATATATATATATATATATATATATATATATATATATAGCGTGGCAGCAGTAAAGCTGCTATAGGGCGGTAGACAAGCAGCTAAGGGGGTGCCCTTAACCTAGCCATTGTTATATGTGCTCCCACTATGGAGACTCTAGAAATTTTAGAGTTAGGACTGCAGTATATATAGATGTGGGCACTGCAGCTTACGCATATACTTGCACATATGTGTAAACAATACCCTTTGTTATTAATGTAACTTTTGGACAGGATCAATTGGGTTGCTTTGCAGGCTGGCTGGTAAGTGTGCTGAGAATTTTTTTGTTTGTTTGCGATGTGTGTTGCCCTTCCATGTGCACCTTGCTGCAAAGGCTAGTTAAAGGTTGGGGCCATTATTTTGTAAAGTTTGAAAAATGAAAGCATGGTAATGGAGTAGAGTTTATGGGGTGGATGTACTAAAGCAGTAAATATATTTACTTCTGTGTTCACTTAGCAAATGGAATATTTACTTTAGCTTTGTAAAAAAGTGACATTGCCCAAAAAAATGAAAGCAAAAACTGTTTTTTTTTTTTGTTTCCTTGCACATGGCAGGTTATTGAAACAGGTACGCTGTTTCACTACATTTACTTAGGTTTCTGAAAACGATCTTCTGCTTTAATAAATGAGCCTCTTTGTTTTAGAAATAGTGAACCTTTAGAGTGCCAATAGAAATGTGTTGGCTGCCATTTACTGGCCTCTTCCTAAAAATACTCGTCATGGAGATCCTAAGGCTTCAGTGCTTTCTGAGTGACTTACTTGAAACGAGAATGCACATCATGAAAGCCAGGGAGAAGTTAAAGTAAATCTGCATATTTAGCTATGAGTCAATGACACAGAAATCACTGAAGATACTCAGTTAACATGGCATCAAGGAACCAGTATTTTCAGAAGGGGAGGTCAATGATGGCAGCTTCCATACTTCCTTAGAACAATATTATTTTAAAGTCTTTGAAATTGCTGTTCACGAAGCTACTCATTGCAAGCTAAAAACTCAAATCTTAAAATAATGTAAGACGTTTAGGATCCTTTTACTGGTTTTGACTTCTTTGACATTGCAGTTGTTTTAAAAGGTCAGTAACACCTTCCTAGGGATTCAGTAACATTTTTCCATCCTTAGCTGCAATTTGCTACATTAAGAGAACTGCAATTCAATAATACTATATGAATGCCTATGGAATAATTACTGGATTCAGAATAGTTCAGAATAGAAAGAAAAAAAATACCCCAAGCATGAGCAAGGTGTAAGCAGATGTTAGACAAAAAACTTGAATCTCAGTAGTCCTGGTGAAAACATTCATGTAGTATGATAAAAACATATATAAAGTATATGCTGCAGTTGAGGAATGCATTAACCCCTTGTGACCACAATATGCCTTTTAAAATCCACATGAAAAATGTCCTTTGCCGTAAGAACATTAATTAACCTTGCCGCTGAGAACTAAGAATGGGCAATTGCATATGTCCGTAGTTCTTAAACCCACTGTCACACTGAAAAATTAGTCATAGAGGTATTGGCAAGTTATTGTTAATACGAGCTAGGGTTTTTTTTTTTTTTTATAAAACTGGCACACAGAAATAGTGGTACAGGTATTTGGAGGAAATATTATTTGCAGCCTGTATTTGCAGTAGGTGAGAACTGGTAGGTTGCTTGCTAGCTACTGTCTGTGGAACTGGAAGGGTTCTTTGAAACGTTACACTTTTGCTTAAAGACTATTGAAAAAACCCACACATGTCCACACACAAACACACATACACATCAACACCAGTTTTACAATTACAGTATCTTAAAGGGATCTCCTGTCTTTGTTCAACAATTTTCTTGGGTGGAATTTAGGAAACCAATGCTTTAACATTGTACTGCCATCCCCCATTATGACTGCATCAATAGTGATTCTGGGGGAATCCTATGCCCTGCTTATCATGTTGTTCACAACTACATTGAGGGGTTGATTTACTAAAATTGGGGAATGTAAAATCGGTTGAAATTCTACATAAAAACAAATTAGCTTCCACTTCAGCCGGCTGCCAAAGGCCCAGGTCGTTGCTGCCAGCTGAAGTGGTGATGTGTAGGCCGTGACAGATGGGGAGTCACTCTGCGGACACCTTTTGGAAGCTACCTTGGGGACGAGGTGTTTATGCCCATTACCAAGGAGGCAGGATCATTTAAGGAGCGCCCATTTTTGGACAACGGGGGAATCCAGATACCCATCCTTTATCTGAGCAATTGTTCATGTGACATCTGGTAAGAGTCCATCTACACTTTTGCACAACCCAATGGGCTCATAACATCATATGTGCATGCCAAAGTTACCAGTCGGTAAGGATACCTTTTCCTCTTCCACACTTGGTGACACAAGGAATCTGTGTATCAACATCTGCACCTTGGTTTATGTGTGCTTCAACATCAAGAACACTCATTTGCACCAGTTCTTTGGACTTTATTGGGAGTTTTTTGTATTTGCCACTCTCCTGTTTTTGCATAGAGACTTTTCACCCATTTATGCCACTGTTTATGTTATATTTGGTTGTGTTATATTTGTGTTTACCTTTGTGGACACTCACACACATTTAGAGTTTCATTACTCAGACAGTAAACATTTCACATCAAGCGCACCTCAATTCTTTTCTCATTTCACATCACTCCATACAGGTTGGAGTTTCGGTAGCAGCTGATAACCCCATCTTTTGTTTGCGCACCTTTTTTTTTATTTTTTTCACATACCTAGTATTAATGGGGAGGGGGCACTTTTTTTTCTTTTGCAGAACATCTCAGCCTTGGTGGATGATTTCACTCTTCTCTAATCAAAATGTAACTCAGTGTAGTTCAACCTGTCCAGGCATCAGATGGCAAACAACAGTCTACCAGAATCCCAAAAGAATAGCCAACTATACCGCATACAAATTGTTAGCCTGAACTGGTTGTTTCATCTTTGAATATTTACCCAATGCCATTGCTGCTTGGATAACATTGTACAGCTGAAGAGAGGAGCCTTTAAGGCTTCATGCTTCTTTGTTGTCTCTGTCTCTCTCGTTTCATGGGGTGCATTATTGTATCTACATCTTTGCCTGAAGGGCATCAACAAATCAAAAGTCAAAGAATTCCTTTGACATTCTTTTGTTTGCAAGTGCAAAAAAAAACACAAACCCATACAAACTAATATGCCAGTATAATATTCATTTAGCGTCAACTGCTTACATAAAGAGAACAAAACCATCATTAGCTCATAAACTTGCAGCCCTAGTGTACCATGAGAATTTCATTTTATGGATTGGAAATGTTGTTTTTATATTTCTAGCACGCAATCCATTCATGTGGCAATTTACAGCATCACAGAAACAATAGACTAAACAGCACAAAGTAGCTAGAAATATTCTGTAAATAAGACACAATTCAGTTCTAGACAGCAGTGGGTGAGATCAGACAGTGCACGGAAACGTGAGGTAATAGATGGACATTGCATAAGGGGTCATACTGTATTCTGATATGTATTTACGGCCTCGGGTACAGTACTCCTGAGAATTGGCTGGCTTTGTTTGCCTGGAATGTAAATCAAGCCATTACATTCTCTCTCTTGCTTTATTTCTTTATAAACTCCGCTGCACATTACATTGTGCTGTCTCTTCTCATCTCCACCATGACAGTCATTGTAAGAGCTTTGTGGAATAACTTCAGAGAGAAAAATGAGACATAGGCTATTTACAAACCTCTACAGTAATATTTCACCCAGCTTCTTTTTTTATTGTTAGATGGAGAGATAAATCGCAGATCTTTTCTTTTGCTACATTTACAACCTTAAACTGTCCTGTCTTGTTTAAAGAACTGAGATATTCCTTCAGGGCGCTCCTTATAAAATAAAATATGCCCGAGCTTTAAAAAAAAGACATGCCGGGCTTTGAATGCTGTTAGAAACCCATAAAATTTCAGCAAGGACAGCTTTCCTCTTCTTTTTGGTTCACCATCCTATAACGGTAAAGTGAACCTGTCATGATACAACCATGCAATCTTCCATTGCTGAATTTATTTTTGCTGATTTCCAGGCAGACATGCCCATCCTATGATTTTTTATTTATGAGCCACTTGCTTTAAACAAAATGCATCTGAGTCAAATGTTCTCACTTGTTTGCTTGTTCTGGACCAGTGAATTGCTAAGTACTAAGAACACAGGATGCGAGAGACCGCAGGTAAATAAGCGACACCTAAAAGGTCAGAAAAGACAGCTACCATACTTCTAATATGACAAGTTCATTCTAATGGCTTTTCTGTATCTCTGCTCTCGAAGCCAGGCCGTATAAACCAAAAGAAGTCGCGTTTAACTCATCTTGGACTGATAAACGCTAAAGGGATTGAAACAACTCTATACAATAAACAATGCGCTATATTGGGGCTGTCCAACCCTTTGACCTTCCTGGGCCACATTGGAAGAAGAGGAATTGTCTTGGGCCACACGTAAAATACACTAACAATGAGTATAGCTGATGAGCAGAAAAAGTCGGGCAGATAACAAGTTAACTGTCACTGATATTGATAATGTAAAAATAAAAGTAAAACAGGACAACATAAAATGAGTGTGATATTTGACACCATATCTGGTTATATGGATGTGGTAGCAATTCTCAATGAATTTTCAAGGTTCTCATCAGATAGTTTGGCTCTAATTTTGCCCTTTGTATATTTCATCCTTAAAAATTGTTGCTCATAAATATAGGTACTGCTGAAAATTGATGACATGAATAAGGCATTATATTAGGAATGGAATATTTCCCTTTGGAAAGATAAAACTTATAAAAGTCCAGTAAAGAGACACTGACAATTTTTTTTTTTTTTCGGCTGCATGTGTTCGCTAAGTATAAATGCATTTTTACCAAACATTCCAAAACAAATCAACATTTTTAAGTAAGTTTACAATTTTTTTTTGTTGGGCCGCATTGAAAGACATCTTGGGCTACATGTGGCCCATGCGCCGCAGGTTGGACACCCTTGCACTATACATTATTTTGTAACTGTGGACCAGCAATTCTGAAGATACAGTGGTATAAAATATAAGAATTGCATATCTCTGCTTACTACACGTTATTAAGAGGCCAGTAGACTACACTTTATTTAATTATCTTATCACATTTTCTTTGTATCAAAATAAATTGATACAGAGTTTTTCAAAGTAAATTGTTATGAAAATGTATGTTTTACCAAATAAAGCATACACATGTAGAATACAGTTTTATAATCTGTATAAATCTAATTTTGAAGGTGTTCTGATCTGTAAAGACATTTTTAAATGGGATGTCACAAGATCACAGAAGGAGGCATGAAAAATGTGCTCTGTGGTCTAACCCCAAGTAACCTTTTTTTCTGAAAAGGTAATTATATGTCAGTGGAGTGTGTTACAGTATTTTAGCAGATGTTCTTTATAGTTCTCTGTGGTCACTATTTTCTTAATCAGGGTTATAGTTATAATAAGGAAATGTATGAGGTAAGCAACAAGGTAAGCAGTAACAACAGTTAAGTCCATATTCTCAACTATTGTTTTTGCATTGAGATGCCACCTCCGGGGGACTTGTTACAATAGAGGGTGAATGGAAAAGTGAAGTCACAATAATCTCTATTCAAGCACTATGCAGGCAATTTTCTTTCTCTCTATCCTTTTGATCAGCGGGCTCTATGCTTCAGAGGTTGGGTTGTCTTTAAAGTGTGCTGACTTCCACAGCATTTTTATATTTTAAATGTAACATTAATCTGTAGCTAGGTAAAGAGATTAGCAAAACGGCATTATCTTCCTCATTATCCTTGAATCTTGTCCAAATTCTAATGGCTTTTTTGTAAAAATTTCAGCAGAGTTTTTTGCACAATTTATATAGTGCATACTGTATAAGTGAGGTATACGCAAGATAGACAACAGATCAATAGGTTTCCACCCAGTGGAGTACATACAAAACATAAATATCTTTTTTTAAGAAACATGACTCTGAAAGAGGACCTGTGCTATGGAAGCTTGCAAAAAAGAAAAGTAGTGGACAAGGGACTAGTTACCAATAGTGTTGAGCGAACACGGACTGTATTATTCGTGTTCGTACCGAATAATTGGATTTTTTTTACCCGAACACGGACACGGACACTTTACTGTATGTTCGGGTAAAAATCCGTGTTCGGTCGTTTTATTTCCGGGTTTTGCATGCTTTGGCGCTCTTTTCATGGCGGGCTTTCAACAGCCAATCAACAATCGTTTAACTGGTGTGCCTTAAGCCATCCCAGCCATGCCTGCAAATGTCTTAGTAGCTGTGATTGGCCGTCTGAAGCATGTGACCAAGTCTTTATAAGTTCGAGGCAGCCGCCGCAGCAGCGTCATTCTGCTGCTTAGCTAAGGGACAGAGCACACATCAATGTGCTGGCTGCTGATTAGGGAAAGATAGGCAGGAAAAAACCATTTGTGTCTGGATAGAATTGAGGGACAGGTCGGAGTGTTTAGGCAGGGCGAGTTGTAGGCATTTTAGGGATAGAGTCTGCTGAATTATAGGGTCAGTGTCTTCTACAAACTACAATCGATATTGCTGTGTGGGGGGTGGGGTGAATCTGCACTCAATCCTGATCTACGATCTCTTCTCAATCCTGTTAGGGACAGAGTCTGCTGAATTTTAGGGAAACTGTGTTCTACAAACTACAATCGATATTGCTGTGTGGTGTGGGATTGGAGATAGGCAGGTGTCAGTGATCCACATCCATTTTTCTGTGTGTGAGCTGCAGTGAACACAATCTTTTTGGGCTGCAGTGAACACAATCTTTTTGGGCTGCAGTGAACACAATCTTTTTGGGCTGCAGTGAACACAATCTTTTTGGGGTGCAGTGAACAAAATCTTTTTGGGGTGCAGTGAACACAATCCTTTTTGGTGTGCAGTGAACACAATCTTTGTGGGGTGCAGTGAACAAAATCCTTTGTGGGGTGCAGTGAACACAATCTTTTTGGGGTGCAGTGAACAAAATCCTTTTTGGGGTGCAGTGAACAACATCCTTTTTGGGGTGCAGTGAACACAATCTTTTTGGGGTGCAGTGAACAAAATCCTTTGTGGGGTGCAGTGAACACAATCTTTTTGGGGTGCAGTGAACACAATCTTTTTGGGGTGGAGTGAACAACATCCTTTTTGGGGTGCAGTGAACAAAATCCTTTTTGGGGTGCAGTGAACAAAATCATTTTTGGGGTGCAGTGAACACAATCTTTTTGGGGTGCAGTGAACACAATCTTTGTGGGGTGCAGTGAACACAATCTTTTTGGGGTGGAGTGAACAACATCCTTTTTGGGGTGCAGTGAACAACATCCTTTTTGGGGTGCAGTGAACACAATCTTTTTGGGGTGCAGTGAACACAATCTTTGTGGGGTACAGTGAACAGAATCTTTGTGGGGTGCAGTGAACACAATCTTTGGGGGGTACAGTGAACACAATCTTTTTGGGGTGCAGTGAACACAATCTTTGTGGGGTGCAGTGAACACAATCTTTTTGGGGTGGAGTGAACAAAATCATTTTTGGGGTGCAGTGAACAACATCCTTTTTGGGGTGCAGTGATCAAAATCCTTTTTGGGGTGCAGTGAACACAATCTTTTTGGGGTGCAGTGAACAAAATCCTTTGTGGGGTGCAGTGAACAGAATCTTTGTGGGGTGCAGTGAACACAATCTTTGGGGGGGTACAGTGAACACAATCTTTTTGGGGTGCAGTGAACACAATCTTTGTGGGGTACAGTGAACAGAATCTTTGTGGGGTGCAGTGAACACAATCTTTGGGGGGTACAGTGAACACAATCTTTTTGGGGTGCAGTGAACACAATCTTTGGGGGGTACAGTGAACACAATCTTTTTGGGGTGCAGTGAACACAATCTTTGTGGGGTGCAGTGAACACAATCTTTGGGGGGGTACAGTGAACACAATCTTTTTGGGGTGCAGTGAACAACATCCTTTTAGGGTGCAGTGAACACAATCTTTGTGGGGTGCAGTGAACAACATCCTTTTAGGGTGCAGTGAACACAATCTTTGTGGGGTACAGTGAACAGAATCTTTGTGGGGTGCAGTGAACACAATCTTTGGGGGGTATAGTGAACACAATCTTTGTGAGGTGCAGTGAACACAATCTTTGTGGGGTGCAGTGAACACAATCATTGTGGGGTGCAGTGAACTCAATCTTTGTGGGGTACAGTGAACACAATCTCATACTTCTGAAGATTTGAGGGTGCTGCCTGTTCCATACTCCCCCTACTCCTCATCTAGCCTTTTAGGGGTACAAACAATAGTAATTGGGGCCTAGTGTGGTTGTGTACGTGTGATATACATACACTTTTTTTGGATCATATTTTCTATTCCGCTATTTAATCAAAAACCTTTGGGGATCAGTTAAATTGGGGGATAGTCTGTGTTGGTACGTGTGAGAGAGATCCACCTTTCCAAGTTGTTGGGGTTCATCTCATACTTCTGAAGGTTTGAGGGTGCTGCCTGTTCCATACTCCCCCTACTCCTAGCCTTTTAGGGGTACAAACAATAGTAATTGGGGCCTAGTGTGGTTGTGTACGTGTGATATACATACACTTTTTTTGGATCATATTTTCTATTCCGCTATTTAATCAAAAACCTTTGGGGATCAGTTAAATTGGGGGATAGTCTGTGTTGGTACGTGTGAGAGAGATCCACCTTTCCAAGTTGTTGGGGTTCATCTCATACTTCTGAAGGTTTGAGGGTGCTGCCTGTTCCATACCCCCCCTACTCCTCATCTAGCCTTTTAGGGGTACAAACAATAGTAATTGGGGCCTAGTGTGGTTGTGTACGTGTGATATACATACACTTTTTTTGGATCATATTTTCTATTCCGCTATTTAATCAAAAACCTTTGGGGATCAGTTAAATTGGGGGATAGTCTGTGTTGGTACGTGTGAGAGAGATCCACCTTTCCAAGTTGTTGGGGTTCATCTCATACTTCTGAAGGTTTGAGGGTGCTGCCTGTTCCATACTCCCCCTACTCCTCATCTAGCCTTTTAGGGGTACAAACAATAGTAATTGGGGCCCAGTGTGGTTGTGTACGTGTGATATACATACACTTTTTTTGGATCATATTTTCTATTCCGCTATTTAATCAAAAACCTTTGGGGATCAGTTAAATTGGGGGATAGTCTGTGTTGGTACGTGTGAGAGAGATCCACCTTTCCAAGTTGTTGGGGTTCATCTCATACTTCTGAAGGTTTGAGGGTGCTGCCTGTTCCATACTCCCCCTACTCCTCATCTAGCCTTTTAGGGGTACAAACAATAGTAATTGGGGCCCAGTGTGGTTGTGTACGTGTGATATACATACACTTTTTTTGGATCATATTTTCTATTCCGCTATTTAATCAAAAACCTTTGGGGATCAGTTAAATTGGGGGATAGTCTGTGTTGGTACGTGTGAGAGAGATCCACCTTTCCAAGTTGTTGGGGTTCATCTCATACTTCTGAAGGTTTGAGGGTGCTGCCTGTTCCATACCCCCCCTACTCCTCATCTAGCCTTTTAGGGGTACAAACAATAGTAATTGGGGCCTAGTGTGGTTGTGTACGTGTGATATACATACACTTTTTTTGGATCATATTTTCTATTCCGCTATTTAATCAAAAACCTTTGGGGATCAGTTAAATTGGGGGATAGTCTGTGTTGGTACGTGTGAGAGAGATCCACCTTTCCAAGTTGTTGGGGTTCATCTCATACTTCTGAAGGTTTGAGGGTGCTGCCTGTTCCATACTCCCCCTACTCCTCATCTAGCCTTTTAGGGGTACAAACAATAGTAATTGGGGCCCAGTGTGGTTGTGTACGTGTGATATACATACACTTTTTTTGGATCATATTTTCTATTCCGCTATTTAATCAAAAACCTTTGGGGATCAGTTAAATTTGGGGATAGTCTGTGTTGGTACGTGTGAGAGAGATCCACCTTTCCAAGTTGTTGGGGTTCATCTCATACTTCTGAAGGTTTGAGGGTGCTGCCTGTTCCATACTCCCCCTACTCCTAGCCTTTTAGGGGTACAAACAATAGTAATTGGGGCCTAGTGTGGTTGTGTACGTGTGATATACATACACTTTTTTTGGATCATATTTTCTATTCCGCTATTTAATCAAAAACCTTTGGGGATCAGTTAAATTGGGGGATAGTCTGTGTTGGTACGTGTGAGAGAGATCCACCTTTCCAAGTTGTTGGGGTTCATCTCATACTTCTGAAGGTTTGAGGGTGCTGCCTGTTCCATACTCCCCCTACTCCTCATCTAGCCTTTTAGGGGTACAAACAATAGTAATTGGGGCCCAGTGTGGTTGTGTACGTGTGATATACATACACTTTTTTTGGATCATATTTTCTATTCCGCTATTTAATCAAAAACCTTTGGGGATCAGTTAAATTGGGGGATAGTCTGTGTTGGTACGTGTGAGAGAGATCCACCTTTCCAAGTTGTTGGGGTTCATCTCATACTTCTGAAGGTTTGAGGGTGCTGCCTGTTCCATACCCCCCCTACTCCTCATCTAGCCTTTTAGGGGTACAAACAATAGTAATTGGGGCCTAGTGTGGTTGTGTACGTGTGATATACATACACTTTTTTTGGATCATATTTTCTATTCCGCTATTTAATCAAAAACCTTTGGGGATCAGTTAAATTGGGGGATAGTCTGTGTTGGTACGTGTGAGAGAGATCCACCTTTCCAAGTTGTTGGGGTTCATCTCATACTTCTGAAGGTTTGAGGGTGCTGCCTGTTCCATACCCCCCCTACTCCTCATCTAGCCTTTTAGGGGTACAAACAATAGTAATTGGGGCCTAGTGTGGTTGTGTACGTGTGATATACATACACTTTTTTTGGATCATATTTTCTATTCCGCTATTTAATCAAAAACCTTTGGGGATCAGTTAAATTGGGGGATAGTCTGTGTTGGTACGTGTGAGAGAGATCCACCTTTCCAAGTTGTTGGGGTTCATCTCATACTTCTGAAGGTTTGAGGGTGCTGCCTGTTCCATACTCCCCCTACTCCTCATCTAGCCTTTTAGGGGTACAAACAATAGTAATTGGGGCCCAGTGTGGTTGTGTACGTGTGATATACATACACTTTTTTGGGATCATATTTTCTATTCCGCTATTTAATCAAAAACCTTTGGGGATCAGTTAAATTGGGGGATAGTCTGTGTTGGTACGTGTGAGAGAGATCCACCTTTCCAAGTTGTTGGGGTTCATCTCATACTTCTGAAGGTTTGAGGGTGCTGCCTGTTCCATACTCCCCCTACTCCTCATCTAGCCTTTTAGGGGTACAAACAATAGTAATTGGGGCCCAGTGTGGTTGTGTACGTGTGATATACATACACTTTTTTTGGATCATATTTTCTATTCCGCTATTTAATCAAAAACCTTTGGGGATCAGTTAAATTGGGGGATAGTCTGTGTTGGTACGTGTGAGAGAGATCCACCTTTCCAAGTTGTTGGGGTTCATCTCATACTTCTGAAGGTTTGAGGGTGCTGCCTGTTCCATACCCCCCCTACTCCTCATCTAGCCTTTTAGGGGTACAAACAATAGTAATTGGGGCCTAGTGTGGTTGTGTACGTGTGATATACATACACTTTTTTTGGATCATATTTTCTATTCCGCTATTTAATCAAAAACCTTTGGGGATCAGTTAAATTGGGGGATAGTCTGTGTTGGTACGTGTGAGAGAGATCCACCTTTCCAAGTTGTTGGGGTTCATCTCATACTTCTGAAGGTTTGAGGGTGCTGCCTGTTCCATACCCCCCCTACTCCTCATCTAGCCTTTTAGGGGTACAAACAATAGTAATTGGGGCCTAGTGTGGTTGTGTACGTGTGATATACATACACTTTTTTTGGATCATATTTTCTATTCCGCTATTTAATCAAAAACCTTTGGGGATCAGTTAAATTGGGGGATAGTCTGTGTTGGTACGTGTGAGAGAGATCCACCTTTCCAAGTTGTTGGGGTTCATCTCATACTTCTGAAGGTTTGAGGGTGCTGCCTGTTCCATACTCCCCCTACTCCTCATCTAGCCTTTTAGGGGTACAAACAATAGTAATTGGGGCCCAGTGTGGTTGTGTACGTGTGATATACATACACTTTTTTGGGATCATATTTTCTATTCCGCTATTTAATCAAAAACCTTTGGGGATCAGTTAAATTGGGGGATAGTCTGTGTTGGTACGTGTGAGAGAGATCCACCTTTCCAAGTTGTTGGGGTTCATCTCATACTTCTGAAGGTTTGAGGGTGCTGCCTGTTCCATACTCCCCCTACTCCTCATCTAGCCTTTTAGGGGTACAAACAATAGTAATTGGGGCCCAGTGTGGTTGTGTACGTGTGATATACATACACTTTTTTTGGATCATATTTTCTATTCCGCTATTTAATCAAAAACCTTTGGGGATCAGTTAAATTGGGGGATAGTCTGTGTTGGTACGTGTGAGAGAGATCCACCTTTCCAAGTTGTTGGGGTTCATCTCATACTTCTGAAGGTTTGAGGGTGCTGCCTGTTCCATACCCCCCCTACTCCTCATCTAGCCTTTTAGGGGTACAAACAATAGTAATTGGGGCCTAGTGTGGTTGTGTATGTGTGATATACATACACTTTTTTTGGATCATATTTTCTATTCCGCTATTTAATCAAAAACCTTTGGGGATCAGTTACATTGGGGGATAGTCTGTGTTGGTACGTGTGAGAGAGATCCACCTTTCCAAGTTGTTGGGGTTCATCTCATACTTCTGAAGGTTTGAGGGTGCTGCCTGTTCCATACCCCCCCTACTCCTCATCTAGCCTTTTAGGGGTACAAACAATAGTAATTGGGGCCTAGTGTGGTTGTGTACGTGTGATATACATACACTTTTTTTGGATCATATTTTCTATTCCGCTATTTAATCAAAAACCTTTGGGGATCAGTTAAATTGGGGGATAGTCTGTGTTGGTACGTGTGAGAGAGATCCACCTTTCCAAGTTGTTGGGGTTCATCTCATACTTCTGAAGGTTTGAGGGTGCTGCCTGTTCCATACTCCCCCTACTCCTAGCCTTTTAGGGGTACAAACAATAGTAATTGGGGCCTAGTGTGGTTGTGTACGTGTGATATACATACACTTTTTTTGGATCATATTTTCTATTCCGCTATTTAATCAAAAACCTTTGGGGATCAGTTAAATTGGGGGATAGTCTGTGTTGGTACGTGTGAGAGAGATCCACCTTTCCAAGTTGTTGGGGTTCATCTCATACTTCTGAAGGTTTGAGGGTGCTGCCTGTTCCATACTCCCCCTACTCCTCATCTAGCCTTTTAGGGGTACAAACAATAGTAATTGGGGCCCAGTGTGGTTGTGTACGTGTGATATACATACACTTTTTTTGGATCATATTTTCTATTCCGCTATTTAATCAAAAACCTTTGGGGATCAGTTAAATTGGGGGATAGTCTGTGTTGGTACGTGTGAGAGAGATCCACCTTTCCAAGTTGTTGGGGTTCATCTCATACTTCTGAAGGTTTGAGGGTGCTGCCTGTTCCATACCCCCCCTACTCCTCATCTAGCCTTTTAGGGGTACAAACAATAGTAATTGGGGCCTAGTGTGGTTGTGTACGTGTGATATACATACACTTTTTTTGGATCATATTTTCTATTCCGCTATTTAATCAAAAACCTTTGGGGATCAGTTAAATTCGGGGATAGTCTGTGTTGGTACGTGTGAGAGAGATCCACCTTTCCAAGTTGTTGGGGTTCATCTCATACTTCTGAAGGTTTGAGGGTGCTGCCTGTTCCATACCCCCCCTACTCCTCATCTAGCCTTTTAGGGGTACAAACAATAGTAATTGGGGCCTAGTGTGGTTGTGTACGTGTGATATACATACACTTTTTTTGGATCATATTTTCTATTCCGCTATTTAATCAAAAACCTTTGGGGATCAGTTAAATTGGGGGATAGTCTGTGTTGGTACGTGTGAGAGAGATCCACCTTTCCAAGTTGTTGGGGTTCATCTCATACTTCTGAAGGTTTGAGGGTGCTGCCTGTTCCATACTCCCCCTACTCCTCATCTAGCCTTTTAGGGGTACAAACAATAGTAATTGGGGCCCAGTGTGGTTGTGTACGTGTGATATACATACACTTTTTTGGGATCATATTTTCTATTCCGCTATTTAATCAAAAACCTTTGGGGATCAGTTAAATTGGGGGATAGTCTGTGTTGGTACGTGTGAGAGAGATCCACCTTTCCAAGTTGTTGGGGTTCATCTCATACTTCTGAAGGTTTGAGGGTGCTGCCTGTTCCATACTCCCCCTACTCCTCATCTAGCCTTTTAGGGGTACAAACAATAGTAATTGGGGCCCAGTGTGGTTGTGTACGTGTGATATACATACACTTTTTTTGGATCATATTTTCTATTCCGCTATTTAATCAAAAACCTTTGGGGATCAGTTAAATTGGGGGATAGTCTGTGTTGGTACGTGTGAGAGAGATCCACCTTTCCAAGTTGTTGGGGTTCATCTCATACTTCTGAAGGTTTGAGGGTGCTGCCTGTTCCATACCCCCCCTACTCCTCATCTAGCCTTTTAGGGGTACAAACAATAGTAATTGGGGCCTAGTGTGGTTGTGTACGTGTGATATACATACACTTTTTTTGGATCATATTTTCTATTCCGCTATTTAATCAAAAACCTTTGGGGATCAGTTAAATTGGGGGATAGTCTGTGTTGGTACGTGTGAGAGAGATCCACCTTTCCAAGTTGTTGGGGTTCATCTCATACTTCTGAAGGTTTGAGGGTGCTGCCTGTTCCATACTCCCCCTACTCCTCATCTAGCCTTTTAGGGGTACAAACAATAGTAATTGGGGCCCAGTGTGGTTGTGTACGTGTGATATACATACACTTTTTTTGGATCATATTTTCTATTCCGCTATTTAATCAAAAACCTTTGGGGATCAGTTAAATTGGGGGATAGTCTGTGTTGGTACGTGTGAGAGAGATCCACCTTTCCAAGTTGTTGGGGTTCATCTCATACTTCTGAAGGTTTGAGGGTGCTGCCTGTTCCATACCCCCCCTACTCCTCATCTAGCCTTTTAGGGGTACAAACAATAGTAATTGGGGCCTAGTGTGGTTGTGTACGTGTGATATACATACACTTTTTTTGGATCATATTTTCTATTCCGCTATTTAATCAAAAACCTTTGGGGATCAGTTACATTGGGGGATAGTCTGTGTTGGTACGTGTGAGAGAGATCCACCTTTCCAAGTTGTTGGGGTTCATCTCATACTTCTGAAGGTTTGAGGGTGCTGCCTGTTCCATACCCCCCCTACTCCTCATCTAGCCTTTTAGGGGTACAAACAATAGTAATTGGGGCCTAGTGTGGTTGTGTACGTGTGATATACATACACTTTTTTTGGATCATATTTTCTATTCCGCTATTTAATCAAAAACCTTTGGGGATCAGTTAAATTGGGGGATAGTCTGTGTTGGTACGTGTGAGAGAGATCCACCTTTCCAAGTTTTTGGGGTTCATCTCATACTTCTGAAGATTTGAGGGTGCTGCATGTTCCATACTCCTCTTCCTCATCCTCCCTTTAGGGTAGGAAAAAATTTAATCGGGCCTAGTCTGTGTTTGTACGTGTGAGATACACAGTTTTTTATCCTATTCCGCTATTCAATACACACCCTTTTGGTGTAAAAAACATTAAATTGCGGCATAGTTTGCATATTTGACATTTGCATATATTGTGCCTTGTTGCGCTGTTTTGGGTACTCCACCAACATGGCCAGTGGCAATGACGCCATTCTCAGCTTAACTATCCCACTTCTATGCCTCCTTGAAAAAACAATTTGGGCGATGATGGAAGAGGATGTGGCACAGGATGAGGAGGAGGAGGAGGAGGATGAAGAGGTAACATTTCAAAGGCTTTCAGGGCAGTCATTCGCAAGGGGCTCCGAGGGTGGGTTCCTGCACACACAAACGCCAGGGACACAATTGTCCAGCAGGGGCACAGTTCTGGAGGATGAGGAGGATGAGGAGGAGGAGGAGCTGGAGGAGGAGATGGAACCATGTTCACAGCAGGGTGGCACCCAGGCCAGCTCATGGCCATCACTGGTGCGTGGCTGGGGGGATACAGAGGACACGGACGATACACCTCCCACAGAGGACAGCCTTTCGTCGCCTCTGGGCAGCCTGGCACACATGAGCGATTACATGCTGCAGTGTCTCCACAACGACCGCCGAGTTGCCCACATTCTAACTTGTGCTGATTACTGGGTGGCCACGCTGCTGGATCCCCGTTACAAGGACAACGTACCGTCCTTAATTCACTCACTGGAGCGCGATCGCAAGATGCGCGAGTACAAGCGCACGCTGGTAGACGCCATGCTGCTGGCATTCCCATCTGACAGCGGGGCCACAGTGGAAGCACAAGGCAGAGGAGGAGGAGGTCGCCAACGCAACCAGGGCACCGCCAGCACCTCAGAAGGCAGGGTTAGCATGGCCGAAATGTGGAAAAGCTTTGTCAGCACGCCACAACAAACAGCAGCACCAGCAGCTCAGATGGAACGTCTTAGCAGGAGGCAGCATTTTACCAACATGGTGGAGCAGTATGTGTGCACACGCCTACATGTAGTGAATGACGGGTCTGCCCCCTTCAACTTCTGGGTCTCCAAATTGGGCACATGGCCTGAGCTTGCCCTTTACGCCTTGGAGGTGCTGGCGTGCCCTGCAGCCAGTGTATTATCTGAACGGGTATTTAGCACGGCTGGGGGCGTTATAACAGACAAGCGCAGCCGCCTGTCCAGAGACAATGTGGACAAGCTCACGTTCATTAAAATGAACCAGGCATGGATCCCACGGGACTTTTCCGTACCTTATGCAGAATAGCAATGGATACCGACCTTACCCACCCATTGTTCCATTTTTGCTCTTTCTCACTCTTTTGGGGTGTACCCTCATTTAAAATTTTTGAAAAGAAGCAGTGTTGGCTACCTCGTCCTCCTCCTCAGGGCCAGATTAATGTAGGGGCTATTGGAGCTGCAGCTCCAGGCCCCTACCTTTTATATAGGCCCCGGGTTGGCCATATTCACTGTTACCGCTCTTCTGTCACTTGTAAACACAGAAGTCTGGCTTCTATGCTCGCTTCCCCAGGCAGCACCCTCAGAACCTCCCCACACAGCGTGAAGGCCGGACAAGGAGGGACAGTTGGCGATGCATGGATGTGTTTATGGGCTTCAGAGACAGCATCCCATGTTGAATTAGGCATGCATGGCTGCACCCTTCCTCCTCTGGGTGCATGGCAAAGCACGGCCCTTAAGGCCCTTCAAAATCCTCAGCACCAAGCCCATGATGCTGTTAATCCGGCCCTGGTCCTCCTCCACCGCCGCTTCCACCTACACCGCCCATAGGTGTGCGCAGCCTATTGCATTAAGGTGTGCACCCCAAAGTTGAAATACACATGCATGTGTTTGCCAGCAGGGAGAGTAATGTATCGGGGCCATGTACCTGTAGGCAAGGAGAAATAGAGCAGAGCAGGTCCCAGGGAGATCTTTCCCATCTCCTCACTGGCAATGCTATGTGCCCTAGGTGATTAGGGTGTGCCCAGGCACACCCAGCACACCCTGTGCGCACGCCTATGTCACCGCCACATCCACCACCACCTCAACCTCCCTCCTACTCCATATGGGCCTCGTCCTTCAGAGATGAAGAAGAACATTGTTTTATTTTTCTGTTTTTTTTTGTTGTTTTAAGTTATTTCCCTATCCACATTTGTTTGCAGAGCACTTGCCATGCTCTTAATTACGTTTTGCTGCCATTTGCAGCACTCTAGCCCTTTCCTTTGGTGTTTTAGAGCCATTTTAGTGCCTTAAAGTTCGGGTCCCCATTGACTTCAATGGGGTTCGGTGTCCGGGAAAAGTTCGGTAAAAGTCCGGGACACGGACCCGGACTTTTTTTTAAAGTTCGGCCGAACCCGTCGAACACGGACATCTAGGTGTCCGCTCAACCCTAGTTACCAACATTGTCTGTGATCTCCCTGTATTTTTTCATTACTGACTTACCAAACCTTGTTTTGCATTGTATGCATTCTATGTTAAAGTTCCTATATTGGTTAAGGAGTAGGGTGTAGCTTCCATTGGTCAAGGCTGTCCCCCTGATGGCCCGTTAGCTGATGACTGGTGGTCAAAAAGCTGCAGCAGTGGTTAACAAAAACACAGATCCACGGAATGAATGCAGCAAAAGCAGTGAGATGTTCACACTTCATGGACAATGCAACACAGTAGTGACATTACAATATTTCACACCAACTTTCGAAGACAGAGGCAGCAGTGCCATTGATGATCTCATACTGCAGATAAACAGCAGTTATGTAACAAAATAGTCGTGTCTAGGCATGGTCAACCTTCATGTATATTTTCTGGAAAATGAAATCTTCATTTTTTGAGTATAGTCCCACTTTAAACATAAAACATGTAAGTGAATGCCTCAAGCATTTGTACAGCCATCACAAAAATATTAACCATAATTTGTCTAATATGATTATTTCCAATGTTTCTCAGCTCCATCTAGTGACCATAATGCTTTTTTTTTACCTGATTGGGGTATTTCAGGAAAACACCACAATATGGAGCTAGCGATCATGGGAAATATTCATATTAGATATATTATTTGTAAATAATTATTTAACAATTTTTACAAGTAGCACAAGATTTAAATATTTCGTATAATCTATTTTGCTTTTATTTTCTTGCTGTGTATTTGCAACAGTTTTTTTTAGCTAAAGAAAGGCCTTTTGTATTTCTTGGGACAATGGTAGGCAGAATGCAGCTATTTGCTGATAGACTTGCCCAGTGGCCAGTTCTGTTATTTAATGAGTGTACAATCCCAAGCTGGTATGGTATTAAAGTAACATTTAGAGCAGGTGGTAGTGGCATCCCAGGGCATGTACTGAGCTCAAGATGCCAATCTGCTCTTCCAGAGGACAAATGAATGAATGCTCTTGACATACTTTTCAACAGGCAATTTTGTCCTAATATGTGCTGGACTTTGTTCATCTTTTAGAAAGGACAGATTACCTCTATTATAAAAGTTAGCTCAAAAGCAGAGTTGTAATTGACCAAGTATATTACTGGATAAATCAAATGTGTCTAAACCATTCACATCACATGTTGGTTTATAAAGAAAATGCTTCTAAGTACCAGACCTAATACCGTATGTTTATCCTTACCCTCTATAGTCATAGATTCAGTACAAGCATGTAGTCACTAAACCAGGGACTTCTTTCCTCCTTACTTATTCCAAGTCACTGAATCACTAAATCGCAAAATAAAAATCTGATGGATATTTCTAGCATTTGGACTTTTAAAAAGTTAAAAAGTCAAAAAGGGCAGTTCCCATATTTGTATCCATGTAGGTCCCTTCTAATATAAAAAGGTAACCATAGTAGAAAATATTTTCCTGCTCTTAGGAAAGTTTCTGCCACTAATACAAGTAAATCATACTCCAGGTAGTAGTGTAGAGGCTCGAAACAGTAATATGTCTTTTCAATCAAAATGCATAGTGCCCAACAGATATTAGATTTTAAAATAAATTCATATTTCCTCAAAAAATATGGTTTAAAGTAAGGAACAAGATAATCAGACACTAAACAAACACATTGCAGACAGATTTCTAATGTCAATGGAAACAAGGGCACTAGTGGCACAAGTAAATACTGCTAACTGCTAAGCAGCAATAGTGCCCTGTGTTTGGTGATCATTATTTGATATGGGTTTCTTCTGGGTACGTGTTGCAGATACAGACTGTCTTGGGAGGGATCCGCTGGTATTAAATGGGCTATGGCCAATCTATATATTTTGGGTGTTAGCCTCTGAACAGCAGGGATAAAATGATGTACTCTTAATGCCAACTTCAAGTATGCTGAAGCGGAAAAGAACATGAGACATCTTGTAGTCAAGAACCAGAGCAACTGTCAGTATTCAGAATGAGAAGTAAGAGACGTTTATAGGGTAGGCAGGTGACAATTAATCCATGTTTCTCTCCTCATTGGGCGCCAAGTGTGGGTCACATAGGAGCCGGGGAGGGTTCTTCTTAGCTATGCTAGGCACTTTGAACAGGGTCACTGCCTTACACATTGGGTACCTCTTCTTGAACAGACGACTGAACTCTAGTTTACGCTCTCAATGTTAATATGTACCACAACAGTCACTGTTGCATTTAGGGGAGACAGGCAGAGTCAATCCCTGTCCAGCGTATCTCTGCTACCTCACTCCCAGTAAAGGAACGAGGTCCCACTGTGCACTTAGCGTGGACTCCATGCATGCGCTTTCTTAACTTTTCCTTTTCTATACCTGTGCCCAGGCTAGGGACATCTGAGTTCTTATCTGCTCCTGTTACTATGGGAGACAGACTGTCAGGGGAGATAATGCTGACAACAACCCGCCTGTTGTTCCACCTCTCACAGGTACATGCTTCACAACAGGCTGCTTGCTAAACATGTGTTACCCTTGGTAACCACTTGCTGTTTTCTGTATTGCATTAACTCTTGTACTGCTTTCTTCATACACCAATGTGTCTAACTGATCTGAGCTGTGAACTATGTGTGCTGATAAATTGCATGCACCAGACGGGGCAAAAACAAAAAGCTTTACTTAAATAACTTGGCATGACAAGTTGAAAACAAAGGTAACAGTCTTTCCCCAAAGGAATCCCTAATTCAGCAATCCCCCTATGCTGTAGAGCAGGGATCCTCAAACTACGGCCCTCCAGCTGTAGCAGAACTACACATCCCATGAGGCATTGTAAAACTCTGACATTCAAATGCATGGCTAGGCATGATGGGAATTGTAGTTCCTGAACAACTGGAGGGCCATAGTTTGAAGACCCCTGCTGTAGAGGGTTACACTAATAGACATTCCAAGCTCTGCATGTTACAGCAGGCTGGCAGAACGGACTCCAGCAATGGCATCAGTAGTCAAGAACTATCTAACTGCACAACTCTCTGAGATCCAGACCCCCATCCCTTTTATAATAACAAAGGGCTAGTGGGTCAGACCCAGGAAGCCCACCAAAGAAAAACCCAGGAAATATAATTAACTCTATCCCTCTCTACTTGGGTAGGACCTAACTAGGCTGAAATAGGCAACCTGCCTACAAGTTGCTTGCAAGTCCGCTATGCCAGAGGTCAAAAAACCGGAGTATCCAATGTAGATGTACAGGAAATGAGCCACAAGCGCAGGAGGCAGACAAAATCTACTAGAAGAAAGGATTCATGGTTTTAGAGTGCTCTTTCACCAATAGAAGCCTCCTTTTAAGTAAAGTGAGACAGCACTCTAAAGTACCCAGAACTTACAGCATGATCCCCCCCCCCCCCCGTCCATAAGTAGCCAGGTATTGGATCACATTAATATGGGGACAGAGATGTTGCTTCTATTATATCCTTTTTTCTGAGATAGTAAAGGCATGCCACACCATCCTCTTCTGGTCAGTATAGGAAGAACTAAAGCCAAGGAAACCCATAAACCTTCTTGCAGGATGCTGGGAACCTTGGGAGGTTTAGTCCAAAGCAACAGCCATGTAATGGAGCAGCTGGGTTTCTGAACTACATATCCCGTTATGCTATAGGGGGCAGAGGAGAAACCAAGGGAGAGTTAAGGAGAATCATCCAGGAAAAGTCGCTCTCTTGGCGCCACAAGAGACTGTGGGACGGATTCACGAAACTGTGTCTTTAAGGATGCTGAGCCAGACAGGCTCAGAACTAATCACCAGCAGAAGCGTAAGACTTCCAGGAGCCCTGTCTGCTTCACAGCTCTTCTATCATTGCCACTGAGAGACATGCAAGTATCCAGATTCACTGCTACAGATTGCTGGACTTGTGCTAACTGCTAGTAGAACTGAGGGGTCCCTTCCACCTCAAGAGAAGACCGCTGAGCCCAGGAGTCAGTGAAGGGCTATTCTTTCCATTGTTATACACAAGTGCCACTGAAAACAGGATATCTAGGCAGCAAAACCCAGCCTAACCCAGCCCCCCTATTATTAATATTGCCCTATACCTCTCCCAAAAGTGTCCGTGCCACAGGAATTTTAAAGTGCACCTGCAACAAACTTCAATGTCCAAGGAATATATTGAAACAAGCCGATATTCACTGACTACTTATGTCCTATAGCGTATTAAAGGAGACTTTCATCAAATGCACCAACATTCTTAAAAGGCTACAACGTTAGCCACATTAGACCCACTTCCGTTACCATTGTTACCCTAATACTCTTTTTATGCATTTATTTTTTTTATGGTCTAAGATTATCCAGTCAGTTTAGGCCTCGCATAGCCACCACTAATGCATGCTAGCAGCATAGCTTCATTGTTTGGGGGTTCAAACTTGTCAACTGCATACAGCTGCACTTTTGGGGCTTGTTACCCGTTATGCTGATTTTGGAGTCAGATATAAACATTATAAATTCTCCTAGTGATACCCTGTATATCAGTCAATGTCAATACAATGTCCAATTATGTTGCATTTACCTGGTCATCTGTTAACCTTACTTGGTCAGGTACTACATGGTGGGGTTTTTGGTGCCTTACAGGCATCCACCCAACCAGGTGAGTTAGAGAGGTTAAGGCATCTGAAACATTCAAAACCAAAAAACAGGAGGGCCCATTCTATTCAGTGGCATCTATGGGGGGTAGCACTACACATACTTGGGTGAGAAAGAATACCAGAATCTGGTTTGAAGATGGACATAAGAAAAAAAGGCTGGATGAATCCAAAATACTGCATAAACTACAACATTAAGCTGAGGTGCAATGCACCACGATTAATGGCAGAGAGTAAGCAGAGTTGACAGACGTAGAGTCAACAGGGCAAAATAAGATACAGGGAAACAGACATAAAACCTATGGTAAGTTCACATCACAATGGAAAATGGACAAACAACAAGGATGCAACAGTAGACAGTAAAAGACAAGCCAAACAAGAAGGAGCCAGGAAGATGCAAATAAAAAACATACCGACTTAAAAATTAAGAAAAAGGCTAGAAGTTAGGTAACAAATATAATACCGCAGAATTGAATCGAGCACATGTTTTGGAGTATATATTTTCTATCTTGGAATTTAGGCCCAACAAATAATTGATTTTAGTTTTGACTGCATTTGCTGTATTCTAAATTATGACTGTCACACCTTTCTCAGTTGCTTGTCATTAAACTACATTTTTACATCTTGCAGACTACTGCAGCCCTGTGAGTTCCTATATTTAGGGAGTTTATGCAGCCTCGAACATATGGTGCACTGTTCTGATCTGCAGCTGTATAGATTTTGTGATGTTTATTATGCTTTTAAGACACTCGTTGATTTTTAACAACCTTGCATTTAATTGATAAGGAGTCTTCAGTACAAGAAAAAATATTAAACCAGTAGGGAGGAGTAGAAGGCTTCACAGATTCTAATTAACTCATCTGCTCTGCAGAGTCCTCACCTCAGCTTATATATAATGTGTAGTAATAGAATTAACAATTACATGAATGACCCTTATTGAAATGGACAGTGGGTGAGGCACAGAAGGATGCTTGGAGAAGTACCATTGTAATGCAGTGAAGTGATGCTGCATTGTCTTATACATTGTCTTACATGTATTTTTACTGTCGGTAAGCACAGATATATTCTTGCTTACCATAATAAACCACTCAAATATATTAAAGATTCTGGCTTGTACATAGCAGAAACATATGAAAAAGAATTGCATAGAATCTAAAGCGTAAAAAATTAAAGGAGTTGTAAAGGCAGGAAGGTTTTTTATCCTAATGCATTCTATGCATTAAGATAAAAAAACCTTCTGTGTGCAGCAGCCTCCCCAGCACCCTTAATACGTACCTGAGCCCCATCTCTCTCCAGAGATGTCCACGAGTCTCTCGGCCATCCGAGACTCTCCCTCCTGATTGGCAGAGATACAGTCACGGCGCCATTGGCTCCCACAGCTGTCGATCAAAGTCAGTGAGCCAATCAGGAGAGAGAGGGGGCGGGGCTGAACAGCAACTCCATGTCTGAATGGATACACTGAGCTGCAGCTCAGCTCAGCTCAGGTGCCCTCATAGCAAGCTGCCATTCACTGCTATTTCTACCTTCCCCAGCTCTTATGCAGCTGAGAACAGAGGGGATGTGATCACTTCTATAAGTGCATGGACACATAGCCTAAGGCAGAGGGTGATTTAGGCCCCTTTCACACTTGCGACTGCAAAGTCACATGACAAGTCATACTCCATGATTTCCAATGAGTACCGTTCATATCTATGCGACTTCAAATCAGAGCAACTTCAAAAGTAGTCCCTGCACTACTTTGATCTGACTTTAATGTGTTGTGAGGTCCATAGCCCTCAAGATTACACAAACATTGCTTCAAGTCCAGTCAAAATCATGGCAAAATTGTGCAACTTTTAGGTTGTACAAGTGTGAAAAGGGCCTTAGAGGCAGAAAAAAAAAGTCAAACGCCTGTAAAACAGGCATTTTTGAGCTCAAGTGTGCATGAGGACTAATGCTGACCATACGAGGTTAGTTTTGGTCAGAAAGGCTGCCTATTATGGTGATGGGCAAATATAAATTTGTGCTGGAAAGAGTAAGGGAAAGCACTACTGCCTGAAAGAGTTAGAGACATCTGTCAGAAGGCCTAGTTTTCGGTCTTAGCAGCAAAATGTTGTTGCTGCTGGTATATGCCATCTCATGCTTAGTGTTAAATTGATTGTAAAGGTATTTTTGTTTATTAAAATACCAAACATGTTGTGCTTACCTGCTCTGTCCAATTTTTTTGGTGTGGCTTCAAACCTGTCCTTCAGAGGTCTCCCATCGGTGCTCCAGGCTCCTTTTCCTTTGAGTGTGTCCCCCATGGTAAGCGCTTGCTATGGGGGCACACCTGCGGGTTTTATCCTGAGACAAGCTGTGTGCATCCATTGACACACACATAGCATGGGTCAATACCGACTCCCACTCTCTGCTCACAGGTTTGATTTATAGCAGCAGGAGCTGCTGGGGGGGGGTAGGGGCTGGGAGGAGCTGACATGGAAAGGTTTTTTACCTTAATGCAGGGGATGCATTAAGGTATTTTAGCACCCTCTAGTGTGTGCTCGAAGTGAGTGTAGGCAAACCAAGCTCTGACTCACATTTAAGCTGGTGAGTCTTAATTGGGTCAGTGTTTAATAGCAGTCAAGGCAGATGACTCATCCTGGCAGCTCTCTGGTGCCCCCCCTGTCTGGAAGGTTGGAGAATTTTCTAGCACTAGAGGGTGGGGGTTAGGAGGAACTGCCTTAAATATTAATGAGGCCTCAGCCAATCCCCAGTAGTGGGCTGGCAGTGGAATAAGTTCCCCTTATAGTTAGAAATGGCCCATGTCAGCAGGGGGCAGTCAAGTGGAATATGGAGATGCAATGTTAAGGAGGCTGTCAGTGGCTCTTGGGGTGAACCCCCTAGTCTGGGGGGGGGGGTGACCTGCCTCAGGCCGGGGCTGGAAGGGTCTTGCCAAAAACAGGGTGGATGCCTTCCTGGAGGCATGGGAGCAAGAGAGGACAGAGTGATCAGTGCAACACTGTGGAAGCTAACTAAGGGGGACACTACCACATGTAGCCAGTCTCCCTTGAAGACAGCAGTGTGCTTAAGTCTTCAGACCTTTTCCATGAGAGATCTCCTGAGAGTCAGCTGGGAGGGCTGGTGAAGAGTCAACCAGCTGGACTGGTGAAGAGTCAGTCGGATAAACTGGCATGGAGAGGCAGCCAGAGGGGCTGGTGAAAGGGGCAGCTGCAGCCAGGCAGCAGTGCCTTAATAGCTGGTGCTGGGATCGGTGGCCACAGAGGAAAATGTATATGCTGTTTCACTATATCTGATATACACCTAAAGCGTCTCCGAGTTCCTGCCTGTAATGGGCTGTTTCTAAATCTGACTGGGAGCCTGTCAGATCATCTTAAGAGTGATTGAGCTGGAGCAAGCAAGTGTATGTGCTGGAGGAAAGAGGAGAAAAGACGGTACTGTATATAGATGTATATAGGAAGTTGTCCCTGAAGTTGTTGAAGTCAAGTGGGCGTCCCATAACCTCCCATCCCTATCCAAGTTATTAACCCTCTAATAAATAACAAAAAAAAGGAAAAGGGGAAATTCAGCATTTCAGACATATAAAAGCATCTGATCACTACAAATTCTCCAAATCTCACTTCCTCGACTGCAGCAAACTGGGGTAAAGACTTCCCTGACGAGGACATTGTGAAAAATTTTCCTTGGGTACAAAAAAACTCTGACTCTAATGCCTAATGAAACCTGGAGAGAAACCCAGCTAAAGCTTTTACACCGGGCTTATATACCATTCTTATCAGCAAAAAATAATCCTCAGGCCGTGGCCTGTCTGCTATACAGCAAAGAAAAACCCACTCTAAAGCACAGATTCTGGTCGTGTACTTTAATTTCTTCATTCTGGGACCAAGTCTTATCCATCATATGTGGAAGCATGCTTTTACAACTACCAAAAGACCCCCTTCTGCTAATATTCGGATATTGGGACAAACAACTTAAGGTATGGTCCCACAGGCCTACCCCCCACCCTCAAACTTGGACCTTCACCTTTTTGTTGATTTCTCGGAGAGCTATCCTTACCAATTGGATATCCCCGATCTGTCTCTCCATCACCCAAGTTAAACGAGAACTTATTAGTCTCCTCCATAAGGACCAGATCAATACTGACTTTAATCAAAAAGCCTCAAAGGAATGCTTTCTTACTAAATGGTGGGACTTCATGACAGCACTTTCGCGAGACAGAGACATGAAAACATTTAATAAAACTTTCCAATACTATGATGGTTTCATGCAGTCATCTACTGTAGGACTTATGTTTTAAGACCCTTTAACCTCATATGTAGCTCAGAGCCAGCATTGACAGTTCCCCTCTCCCCTCCTCCCTCGTACGGATGGGAGAAGAGACAGCCGATTCTCCCCCTGCCTCTCTCCTCCTGTGTGCAGTTTATGAAGTGTGAAGCTAATGAGCTCACACTTCCCGTAGGGCACACAGGAGAAGAGAGACGGAGGGAGAAGGAGCAGATCGGCTGTCTCCTCTCCCATTCGTAGGGGGGGGTGGACTGTCAATGCCGGCTCTGAGCTATATGAGAGAGAGGCTGTCAGCCCAGAGCCCTGCGACTAGCACACCTGCTACCCCCCCAACAGTGACGGAATGCCAGTGCCTGGTTGCAAGTGCGACTGTTGTGACCCTGGTAGTTCCGCCACTGGCATAGCCCCTGTCAGAGCGCTGGGAGTATAGCAAAAGCTGTACTCTTAGCGCTTAGTAAAGCTGTCCATTGTAAATTTAAAAGATTAGTCTAGGTGGTGGCATGCACCTCGATGGACTTCAGCTATAGTAATCTGGCACATTTTAGAAAGTGGCTGAATTCCTTAAGTTCAGCTTTAAACTCTTCCAAAACTACAAAAAGTTTTGGCTTTAGATATATATCAAGCTTCATAAAAAAGAGTCTGCTGCCTTCCATTTTAGTCTGAATGATTCCTTGTATTGTAAAATTAAATTGGCCAGCTCTTCTCTGAATTGTGGTACAGGCAGTTAAGGAAAGGGTGGCAGGGTGTCAAGTTCAGGTTGATGGTTGTCATGGTTACAAGAAGAAAAGGGCAACCGAACCACATAACTTCCAGACTGATTATGTGCAGCACTTACAATGATGAATATTACTGACTGATCTCTTAAATGAACAGCCTGTAACAGGAACATCATCTCAAAGACACTATTACTTCTACTATGAAGGAAATGTTATGATTTTTTGTATGTTATGACATTGAGTCATCTGAAAAAAAAAGGAAAAGCTTCAATATGCAGGATTATCTGTGTCTGACAGTAATACACACTTATCCCACTTATTTAGCAAGGATTGAAAAGAAAATGAAAAATGTAGGAATCTCTGAATCAGCAGCTAAAGTCTGAAATGTGTTAAAAAATTTCACTGCACTGCTCCTTTCTGACACATTGTTCTCTTGATTTGCAGCTAGGGGAAACAGAATACTTATTGGTTAAATAGTAATTCTCTGCCTGTGTGCACGGTGTAACTATTATTACAAATGATACAACAGTAGCTGGATTTCTTTTTTGTTGTTGCTGTTTTAGGGCTAGTCTACACTAGCATTAACCCTCTGAAGAGCAATCTGCAGTGGATCACTTTTCAGAGGGCCTTTGACAGGCAGTGATGGGACGATATGTTTCGTCAATTACTAAAAGCTAGCACCATTGAACCCGCAACCCCAACCGCATGCATTGCACTTTAATAAGCCATATTTGGCTGGTGGTAATTTGCTGTCTTTGCAACTTAAGGGGGAGCAGTTGGGGGTGGTAAAAAAAAAGTGACTAATCCGCATGTTTTACCGCGTCCCCCAGCCACAAGTGAAAACAAGCCCTTTTTCTTGGTTCACGCCTATGCATGTGACTGCAGGTGTGGGAATTGCAGTGATTTCCACACCCGCAACCACCTGCAGTGAAAATGTGCTGCTGTAAGAAAATGTGCACGTTTTTGAATGGCATGTCCTGGAACCACAAGGAAATTGCATGGTCAAAATGACCATGCAGTTTCCCTGCTAGCCACATTTTGAAAAAGGTGCATTTGTCAAATGTCACATTTTAAAGCAAGTATAAACAAGCCCTTAAAGAGATATACCCTTACTCACTGTTCAACAAATGTGAAATCTCTCTAAAGCCTGGTACACAGTATGAGGTATTTTTCCTTCATCCCAGCGGGTTGAACAAAAAAACTGTCAGCTCCAGTCAGAGCCACTGTAGTAACTATTGGCTAGAAGCGTTGATCGGGTATCAGTTTGCTGCTGGTTTTCCAGCATGCTTGTCTCACAGAAGATGGCCAAAGGGGCAGCTTCTGTTGGACAGGGTGGCATACACACGGGCTGAATATCGGCATTTTTTTTTTTTTAACTGGCCGATGTCTCCCAACATTCGGCTCTTGTGCACGGGGCTTAAGGCTAGGTTCACATAATTCTTGAGAAAGTCACGTGTTCAGGGACGCAACGCGTCGGGAGGAGCCTGGTTTATGTCACTTATGTCACAGTTAAGACCAAAACCAGAAGTTCGGATTCAACAGCATCCAGCTGATGTGTGACCCTTTGGTCATATCCATTACTCACTGTGCTATGATTTTAACTGTAAGTCTACATATTGCTTTTTAATAAATGCTAATTTAATACACCATGAGGAGTTATTTTCCTATTTCCATGTGCTGTGATTTGTGATGGATTATGTCGTATGGAGGGTGGCATACACACGGGCTGAATATCTGCATTTTTTTTTTTCAACTGGCCGATGTCTCCCAACATTCGGCTCGTGTGTGCGGGGCTTAAGGCTAGGTTCACATAATTCTTGAGAAAGTCACGTGTTCAGGAAGCAAACGCGTCGGGAGGAGCCTGATTTATGTCACTTATGTCACAGTTAAGACCAAAACCAGAAGTTCGGATTCAACAGCATCCAGCTGATATGTGACCCTTTGGTCATATCCATTACTCACTGTGCTATGATTTTAACTGTAAGTCTACATGTTGCTTTTTAATAAATGCTATTTAATACACCATGAGGAGTTATTTTCCTATTTCCATGTGCTGTGATTTGTGATGGATTATGTCGTATGGAGATCGCTCCAGCAGATTAATGTGTGATTACCTTTGGACTGGAGGTCGCTCCAGCAGTTTTATGTGTGATACCTTTGGACTGGAGGTCGCTCCAGCAGTTTTATGTGTGATACCTTTGGACTGGAGGTCGCTCCAGCAGTTTGATGTGTGATACCTTTGGAATGGAGGTCGCTCCAGCAGTTTGATGTGTGATACCTTTGGACTGGAGGTCGCTCCAGCACATTAATGTGTGATTACCTTTGGACTGGAGGTCGCTCCAGCAGTTTTATGTGTGATACCTTTGGACTGGAGGTCGCTCCAGCACATTAATGTGTGATTACCTTTGGACTGGAGGTCGCTCCAGCAGTTTTATGTGTGATGCCTTTGGACTGGAGGTCGCTCCAGCACATTAATGTGTGATTACCTTTGGACTGGAGGTCGCTCCAGCAGTTTGATGTGTGATTACCTTTGGACTGGAGGTCGCTCCAGCAGTTTGATGTGTGATACCTTTGGAATGGAGGTCGCTCCAGCAGTTTGATGTGTGATACCTTTGGACTGGAGGTCGCTCCAGCACATTAATGTGTGATTACCTTTGGACTGGAGGTCGCTCCAGCAGTTTGATGTGTGATTACCTTTGGACTGGAGGTCGCTCCAGCAGTTTGATGTGTGATACCTTTGGAATGGAGGTCGCTCCAGCAGTTTGATGTGTGATACCTTTGGACTGGAGGTCGCTCCAGCACATTAATGTGTGATTACCTTTGGACTGGAGGTCGCTCCAGCAGTTTTATGTGTGATACCTTTGGACTGGAGGTCGCTCCAACAGTTTGATGTGTGATACCTTTGGAATGGAGGTCGCTCCAGCAGTTTGATGCGTGATACCTTTGGACTGGAGGTCGCTCCAGCAGTTTGATGTGTGATTACCTTTGGACTGGAGGTCGCTCCAGCACATTAATGTGTGATTACCTTTGGACTGGAGGTCGCTCCAGCAGTTTTATGTGTGATACCTTTGGACTGGAGGTCGCTCCAGCACATTAATGTGTGATTACCTTTGGACTGGAGGTCGCTCCAGCAGTTTTATGTGTGATACCTTTGGACTGGAGGTCGCTCCAGCAGTTTGATGTGTGATACCTTTGGACTGGAGGTCGCTCCAGCACATTAATGTGTGATTACCTTTGGACTGGAGGTCGCTCCAGCAGTTTGATGTGTGATTACCTTTGGACTGGAGGTCGCTCCAGCAGTTTGATGTGTGATACCTTTGGAATGGAGGTCGCTCCAGCAGTTTGATGTGTGATACCTTTGGACTGGAGGTCGCTCCAGCACATTAATGTGTGATTACCTTTGGACTGGAGGTCGCTCCAGCAGTTTTATGTGTGATACCTTTGGACTGGAGGTCGCTCCAACAGTTTGATGTATGATACCTTTGGAATGGAGGTCGCTCCAGCAGTTTGATGCGTGATACCTTTGGAATGGAGGTCGCTCCAGCAGTTTGATGTCTGATACCTTTGGACTGGAGGTCGCTCCAGCAGTTTGATTTGTGATACTTTTGGACTGGAGGTCGCTCCAGCAGTTTGATGTGTGATACCTTTGGAATGGAGGTCGCTCCAGCAGTTTTATGTGTGATACCTTTGGACTGGAGGTCGCTCCAGCAGTTTTATGTGTGATACCTTTGGACTGGAGGTCGCTCCAACAGTTTGATGTGTGATACCTTTGGAATGGAGGTCGCTCCAGCAGTTTGATGTGTGATACCTTTGGAATGGAGGTCGCTCCAGCAGTTTGATGTGTGATACCTTTGGACTAGAGGTCGCTCCAGCAGTTTTATGTGTGATACCTTTGGACTGGAGGTCGCTCCAACAGTTTGATGTGTGATACCTTTGGAATGGAGGTCGCTCCAGCAGTTTGATGTGTGATACCTTTGGACTGGAGGTCGCTCCAGCAGTTTGATGTGTGATACCTTTGGAATGGAGGTCGCTCCAGCAGTTTGATGTGTGATACCTTTGGAATGGAGGTCGCTCCAGCAGTTTAATGTGTGATACCTTTGGACTGGAGGTCGCTCCAACAGTTTGATGTGTGATACCTTTGGAATGGAGGTCGCTCCAGCAGTTTAATGTGTGATACCTTTGGAATGGAGGTCGCTCCAGCAGTTTGATGTGTGATACATTTGGACTGGAGGTCGCTCCAGCAGTTTAATGTGTGATACCTTTGGACTGGAGGTCGCTCCAGCAGTTTGATGTGTGATACCTTTGGAATGGAGGTCGCTCCAGCAGTTTGATGTGTGATACCTTTGGACTGGAGGTCGCTCCAGCACATTAATGTGTGATTACCTTTGGACTGGAGGTCGCTCCAGCAGTTTTATGTGTGATACCTTTGGACTGGAGGTCGCTCCAACAGTTTGATGTGTGATACCTTTGGAATGGAGGTCGCTCCAGCAGTTTGATGCGTGATACCTTTGGAATGGAGGTCGCTCCAGCAGTTTGATGTCTGATACCTTTGGACTGGAGGTCGCTCCAGCAGTTTGATTTGTGATACTTTTGGACTGGAGGTCGCTCCAGCAGTTTGATGTGTGATACCTTTGGAATGGAGGTCGCTCCAGCAGTTTTATGTGTGATACCTTTGGACTGGAGGTCGCTCCAGCAGTTTTATGTGTGATACCTTTGGACTGGAGGTCGCTCCAACAGTTTGATGTGTGATACCTTTGGAATGGAGGTCGCTCCAGCAGTTTGATGTGTGATACCTTTGGAATGGAGGTCGCTCCAGCAGTTTGATGTGTGATACCTTTGGACTAGAGGTCTCTCCACTCCAGCAGTTTTATGTGTGATACCTTTGGACTGGAGGTCGCTCCAACAGTTTGATGTGTGATACCTTTGGAATGGAGGTCGCTCCAGCAGTTTGATGTGTGATACCTTTGGACTGGAGGTCGCTCCAGCAGTTTGATGTGTGATACCTTTGGAATGGAGGTCGCTCCAGCAGTTTGATGTGTGATACCTTTGGAATGGAGGTCGCTCCAGCAGTTTGATGTCTGATACCTTTGGACTGGAGGTCGCTCCAGCAGTTTGATGTGTGATACCTTTGGAATGGAGGTCGCTCCAGCAGTTTGATGTGTGATACCTTTGGACTGGAGGTCGCTCCAGCACATTAATGTGTGATTACCTTTGGACTGGAGGTCGCTCCAGCAGTTTTATGTGTGATACCTTTGGACTGGAGGTCGCTCCAGCACATTAATGTGTGATTACCTTTGGACTGGAGGTCGCTCCAGCAGTTTTATGTGTGATACCTTTGGACTGGAGGTCGCTCCAGCAGTTTGATGTGTGATACCTTTGGACTGGAGGTCGCTCCAGCACATTAATGTGTGATTACCTTTGGACTGGAGGTCGCTCCAGCAGTTTGATGTGTGATTACCTTTGGACTGGAGGTCGCTCCAGCAGTTTGATGTGTGATACCTTTGGAATGGAGGTCGCTCCAGCAGTTTGATGTGTGATACCTTTGGACTGGAGGTCGCTCCAGCACATTAATGTGTGATTACCTTTGGACTGGAGGTCGCTCCAGCAGTTTTATGTGTGATACCTTTGGACTGGAGGTCGCTCCAACAGTTTGATGTGTGATACCTTTGGAATGGAGGTCGCTCCAGCAGTTTGATGCGTGATACCTTTGGACTGGAGGTCGCTCCAGCAGTTTGATGTGTGATTACCTTTGGACTGGAGGTCGCTCCAGCACATTAATGTGTGATTACCTTTGGACTGGAGGTCGCTCCAGCAGTTTTATGTGTGATACCTTTGGACTGGAGGTCGCTCCAGCACATTAATGTGTGATTACCTTTGGACTGGAGGTCGCTCCAGCAGTTTGATGTGTGATTATCTTTGGACTGGAGGTCGCTCCAGCAGTTTGATGTGTGATACCTTTGGAATGGAGGTCGCTCCAGCAGTTTGATGTGTGATACCTTTGGACTGGAGGTCGCTCCAGCACATTAATGTGTGATTACCTTTGGACTGGAGGTCGCTCCAGCAGTTTTATGTGTGATACCTTTGGACTGGAGGTCGCTCCAACAGTTTGATGTGTGATACCTTTGGAATGGAGGTCGCTCCAGCAGTTTGATGCGTGATACCTTTGGAATGGAGGTCGCTCCAGCAGTTTGATGTCTGATACCTTTGGACTGGAGGTCGCTCCAGCAGTTTGATTTGTGATACTTTTGGACTGGAGGTCGTTCCAGCAGTTTGATGTGTGATACCTTTGGAATGGAGGTCGCTCCAGCAGTTTTATGTGTGATACCTTTGGACTGGAGGTCGCTCCAGCAGTTTTATGTGTGATACCTTTGGACTGGAGGTCGCTCCAACAGTTTGATGTGTGATACCTTTGGAATGGAGGTCGCTCCAGCAGTTTGATGTGTGATACCTTTGGAATGGAGGTCGCTCCAGCAGTTTGATGTGTGATACCTTTGGACTAGAGGTCGCTCCAGCAGTTTTATGTGTGATACCTTTGGACTGGAGGTCGCTCCAACAGTTTGATGTGTGATACCTTTGGAATGGAGGTCGCTCCAGCAGTTTGATGTGTGATACCTTTGGAGTGGAGGTCGCTCCAGCAGTTTGATGTGTGATACCTTTGGAATGGAGGTCGCTCCAGCAGTTTGATGTGTGATACCTTTGGAATGGAGGTCGCTCCAGCAGTTTAATGTGTGATACCTTTGGACTGGAGGTCGCTCCAACAGTTTGATGTGTGATACCTTTGGAATGGAGGTCGCTCCAGCAGTTTAATGTGTGATACCTTTGGAATGGAGGTCGCTCCAGCAGTTTGATGTGTGATACATTTGGACTGGAGGTCGCTCCAGCAGTTTAATGTGTGATACCTTTGGACTGGAGGTCGCTCCAGCAGTTTGATGCCTGTTACCCTTCGACTGGAGGTGAGTGGCCATTGCACATGGTGGTGTAGTATATTTGTGTCTCTGGATTGGGCACTAGATTGTGATTGCTGACACCAGGACTTTGTGAAACACTTATTATTTTACTTACAAGAACTATATTTATATTCACTGTCATTTTTTTTGCACTGGACTTTTTTTTTTTTACACCATATTACTTTGTATTTTTCTCACAGCACATTTTTCATATTAGATTTGTTTACATATTTGTTGTATATTTGATTGTAGTTTAGTAGTCTGATTTAGCGCCGCTCTATCTTTTATAATTAAATGTTTACTTTATTCTAGCTTTTTTTGAGGCAACATTTGTGCAGGCACGGCAGCCCATTCATTAGAGTGGGCTGCTGTACCTGCAGGAAACACAGGAAAAAGTTTCTAAAATTGCAGCCTCAGGGAAATCACATAGTGCTAAGCGTTTCCCAGAACAGGAAAATGCACTGCAGTTTCCAGTGGGCGGAGGTTCTATTAGGAATGAATGGCACCCCTGTGCATCTGCTAACAGCAGGGTGTTTTTGCTGTGGGTGCGGGAAAGCATGCAAAGTACATACAGTCCTGCACCTGCATACTTGTAAATCTAGCCTAACAGCAGCACAGACAGAAGTAAAAACCCATTTTTTATACAGGGAAGACTAAAAACCCCCTAATGGATCATAAAGTAGCAGTCAGTCACGGTTCACAAATATGCGATGCGGGAACCCTGCGAATCAACTGAGGGTTCCCGCATTGCACTCAACATGCAGGCAGTTCACACATATGCGAATCGCTGTGGGGGTGTCAATACAAAGTTAACCACTTAAGCCCCGGAAGATTTTACCCCCTTCCTGACCAGGGGGTATTTTGCGATTCGGCACTGCGTGACTTTAACGGACAATTGCGCGGTCGTGCGACGCTGTATCTAAACGAATTTGGCGTCCTTTTTTTCCCACAAACAGAGCTTTCTTTTGGTGGTATTTGATCACCTGTGCGATTTTTTGATCACGCGCTATAAACAAAAAAAGAGCGTAAATTTTGCAAAAATAGCAATATTTTTCACATTTTTTTATATGAAATTCCCCCCCAAAAAAATTTAAAAATCAAAATTTTTTAACATTTTCGGCCAATTTGTTTTATGCTACCTATGTTTGGTAAAAAAAAAAATCGCAAAATGCGTATTTTGGTTGGTTTGCGCAAAAGTTATGGCGTTTACTAACAAAGGGAAAGATTTTTGTCATTTTTGTTGTTTTTTTTTTTAACGCGTAATGGTGGCGATCTGCGATTTTTTTTGCGGTACTGCGACATTGCGGCAGACAGATCGGACCCTTGACTGACATTTTTGCCACTTTTGGGGTTACCAGTGACATTTCTACAGTAATCAGTGCTATACATATGCACTGTTACTGTAAAAATACACTGGCAGTGAAGGGGTTACATTTTTTTGAAAGGGAGGGGCTATGTGTGTCCCTAGGGGCGTGCTTTCTACTGTGATTGGCTGTGGCTTCAGATGTATGAAGAGTGATCAACGGTTCTACATAGTACAACCGTATGATCATCCTTCATACACAGGGGAGAATAACAGGCAGCTTGTTTACACAAGCCGTCTGACTTTCTCCCTCTTCCCCGCCAATCGCACATCGGGTCCGCCGGTCACATGCACGGGGGGGGGGGTCCGTGACCACGCGGGAGCGGGAGCGCGCCTCCGGCGGCGCGCGCTCGCTCCCTAGACCCTCACAAGCTAGTGACGTAGCCCTACGTCACTTTGCCTGTGAGGGGCTGACCGCCGACGTAGATAGTCGTGCAGCGGTCGGCAAGTGGTTAACGACACCCCCCAGATCAGTTTGCATATTGCAGTTCAAACTGTCAGTTTGAATATGAATCGGATCACATAGGTGTGAACATCCATGCTATCCGATTCTGGTGCAGACCCAAAAAAGGGTCCTGTGCAACTTTGGTCCAAATGCGATGCAAATTTTGCTACACAATCTGTGTGGCTGAATTTGCTTCACACAGACATCACATGTGATTTGCAGAGCAGTGCGCTCTGAATTACATGCAATGTCTGTCATCGCATATGTGTGAACCGGCTCTAAAACCTGACAGGGGTTCTAACCCTTCCCCACTCTATCCAAACTAAAAGATAAATAAATAAATAGTTAAAAAAGCAATATTTTAATGATCATTACACTAACATATTTGTATTGCCCGAGTGTGTATGCCTATATAAAGGAAGAAAAATAATTCCACAGTAATCAGTAGGTGCTCTAACCTGTACAATCGACAGCTAAATTTAGGTTGCTGAAAACAACATGGCCCGAGGTTTTATTAACTTTGATTTACTTCATAGATAAAAAACATGATGAGAGTTTTGATTCTGTGATTGTTCAGTCACATTAAGAGTACTCTTATGTGATGACTTCTGATTGTTCCATTAGGAATGATCAAAGCCTTCAAAAAGCTTTTTTCTCCTGAGTTTTCACTGAACAGTGCTGGGTTATCTTTTTCTCAGTAGAACAATAGAGAATTGGACAAAACTGTCCTGCTGAGGTCTTGATGGCTGACAGGAACCGGATTAAACAATTCAAGAGCCACATGTGGCCAAATATATCAGTATCTGCATTGCAATAATTGTTATTGTAGCCTGATTGTCATGTGCTAATTTCAGCAACCAATTCCAATGCACTCCAGTGTTGCAGCCAACTAGTACAATATTATTCTGACGGGGTGCAATGGGTTAAAGCGCTTAGGGCTTATTTGCATGATATGTTGAGTTAAGACATGTGCATTACCACAATGCATTACCTGTGTTAAAAAGACCCTGTCACCAATCCACTGATTTAAAAAAAAAAAAAAAAAAATCTTCCTGTAGGATTTTATGTGCTTTGAACATTCGTTGTATTACCAAAAGTATTGAGACGCCTACCTTTACACACACATGAACTTTAAGGGCATCCCAGTCTTAGTCTGTAGGGTTCAATATTGAGTTGGCCCACCCTTTGCATCTATAACACCTTCAACTCTTCCAGGAAGGCTGTCCACAAGGTCTAGGAGTGTGTCTATGGAAATGTTTGACCATTCTTCCAAAAGCGCGTTTGTGAGGTCAGGCACTGACCTGGACGAGCAGGCCTGTCTCTCAGTTTCTGCTCTAATTCATCCGATAGGTGTTCTATTGAGTTGAGGGCAGGACTCTGTACAGATCAGTCAAGTTCCTCAACCCCAAACTCACTCACCAGTGTCTTTATGGACCTTGCTTTGTGCACTGTTGCACAGTCATGTTGGAACAGAAAGGGGCCATCCCCAAACTGTTCCCACAAAGTTAGGAGCATGAATTTGTCCAAAAAATGTCTTAGTATGCTGATGCATACTATGAGCGAACACGGACGGTATTGTTCGGGTCCGTACCTGATAATTGGATTTTTGTTACCCGGACACGGACCCGAAAACTTTACTGTATGTTCGGGTTTAAAATCCGGGTTCGGTAATTTTATTTCCTGTATGTAATGGCACGGTATTAATGGCGGGCTTTCAACAGCCAATCAACAAGCGTTTAACTGGTGTGCCATAGAAGCCATCACAGCCATGCCTACTAATAGGATGGCTGTGATTGGCCAGCTGAAGCATGTGACCCAGGTCTTTATAAGCTAGAGACACAGCACGCTGTGCGTCGGTCTGCTGTAGTGTAAGGAGAGAGCACACATAACGGTGCTGGCTGCTGCTGATTAGGGACAGACAGGGAAAAACAACATTGTGCCCGAAAAGAATGCAGGGACAGGTCGGAGTGTAGGCAGGGAAAGATATTTGAGCATTTTAGGGACAGGCTGGAGAGAGTAGGCAGGGAGAGATTAGGAGACACAGGACAGAACAATCGTCCGTTAGTGATCTACATCGATTTTGCTGTGTGGGGGGTGGTGCAGTGAACGATCTTTTTGCCCTCACTTGAGCCCACTGAGGAGGAGGAGGGAGAAAAAAAATATTTTTATCAGTCTGTTGTGTGCAGCGTTCAGCTATATTTTACTGCAGAGTGCAGTTCTAATCTGCTATTTAAAAATTACAAATTTAAAGGGGATTTTTTTTTTTTAAGAGCACTTGCCATGCTCTTAACTACATTTTTCTGCCATTTGCAGGAATCTAGCCCTTTCCATTGGTTTTTTAGAGCCATTTTAGTGCCTGAAAGTTCGGGTCCCCATTGACTTCAATGGGGTTCGGTGTCCGGGTAAAGTTTGGAAAAAGTCCGGGTCACGGACGCGGACTTTTTTTTCAAGTTCGACCGAACCCGCCGAACACGGACATCCAGGTGTCCGCTCAACTCTACTTAAGAGTTCCCTTCACCAGAACTAAGAGGCCAAGCCCAATCCTGAAAAACAACCTCACACCATAATCTCCCCTCCACTAAATGATTTGGACCAGTGCTAAAAGCAAGGTCCATAAAGACATAGACAAGAGAGTTTGGGGAGAAGGAACTTGACTGACCTGCACAGAGTCCTGACCTCAACCTGATAGAACACCTTTGGGATATTTTAGAGCGGAGACTGCGAGCCAGGCCTTCTCATCTAACATCAATGCGCTTCTGGAAGAATAGTCAAACATTTCCAAAGACACACTCCTAAACCTTGTGGACAGCCTTCCAAGAAGAGTTGAAGCTGTTATAGTTGCAAAGGATGGGCCAACTCAATATTGAACCCTATGGACTAAGACTGGGATGCCATTAAAGTTCATGTGCTGGGAGGGCTTTAGTGAAATATCAGTAGTCTAAACAAACCTCTGATGTCTCACTTTTGAGATAAAGATTCCTTTAAAGTGATATTAAAGGTTCATTTTTTTTAAACTATTTTTCTAATTAACAAATATGCTATACTCACCTGCTGTGTGTAAAGGTTTTGAACACAGCAGCCCTGATCCACCTCTTCTCGTGTCCCCTGCTGGCCCTCCAGGCCCCCTACCTCCCACCTAGTGCTGCTTGCTATGGGGACACCCGAGCAGGCTCGCTCCCAAACCGCTGCTCCATGTGTCTATTCACATATGAAGTGTGGCTCAGCCCTACCACGCTTTCTTCTCATTGGCTCACTGGCTGTGATTGACAGCTGAGGGCACTGCTGCACACAGAAGGTTGCAGAAGGAATGCATGGAGATGACCTTGAGCCTTTACAACCACTTTTAGCCTTTTTCTGCAGCCTCAGCTGCACTGCAGATGAATGAATGTATCTAAATACACCAGCTAGATACAGTATGCAGCGCTCTGTTCCCATAAAACACTACTGTATTGTCAGTTCCCCGAGGTGCACATTCACTCATTGCATTTGCCTTGCCTCTCCAGACCATCTACCTGCTTATGGTGGATAGGGTGGGCCCACACTGAATCCTCCGTGGGCTTACTTAATTCTCCGGTCATGCATGAAAATTGTACCTTTAAATGGTCTATGTTATGTTCAACTCACACACTTTGTTTATATCCTCAATGCCTTAGCCCCGGTTCACACTAGGGCGACCTGTGAGGCGACCTGGTCGCCTCACAGGTCGCTGCAGGTCGCCTCCCATAGGAAAGCTGCGGACCCGTTCTAATAGGAGCGACACAAGTCGCTCCGACCTAGAAAAAGGGTCCGGAGCTTCTTTGGGGCGACCAGGAGGCGACCGCCATAGACTTCAATGTTATGAAGTCCGTGGCGGCCGCTCCGAGGTCGCGGCGCGCTGCTCGCACCGCGATCTCGGAGGTCGCCCCTGCAAGTAGCGTCGCTCATATGTGAACCGGCGCTTAAGCGTGAGTTTGTTACTGTTACTGTTATGTTTTTACCTGTTCTCTATCCCTTCATGCATATATTGTGTTCTACTCTGTATGCTTAAAAAATTCTTCAATAAACTTTAAAAAAAAAAAAAACACTACTGTATTTTATCAATATAAAAATATTTGTATTTTATCAATGAACACAAGGCCTCCTCCAATTGTAATATTTAGTTTGGGTTTACACATACTTTAACACACATCACTGCAGACACATAGAACATAGAATCATTTCCCTTCCCCATGGTACAATTCTTTTTCTATCTCTTTCCCCAGAGTAAACAGGTATTGCAACATTCTAATAACATCCTGTTATTTTATAGAAACCAATAAAATGGTACTCTTAAATACATGATGAATGCTCCACACAGTTCAATGTCATATTAGCTTTTCTTTCTGCTGAGAAGGAGGTTAGACTTTCAGTAGTTTTAATATCTCTACTGTAATATGTATTTTTTTTTTTTGCTGTGAATCATTTGTATTCTGCAGGTTTCATTTGGTGCTGCACCGCAGAAGGAACCTTTTTTATGATATGGTAGATTGATATTGTCATTTAATGTTGCTTTATATTGCTGCATGTGCCTCATATTCCTCCCCTCTTATCACTGTGTGGTCCTGTACCCAGCATCATCTATTTACATGCTGCTTCCAATATAGACAACCAAGTACCGAATCCAACAAATAAGCAAGCTTTCTATCCACATGATCCTTCATTTTTCTCTCTAGCCTTGTTTCTTATCAGCTTATTTATGTGTTTGCCTGCCTCTGCTTGTGTTTAGCACTTTGTTTGCTTCTCTTTATTATGAACAAGACTTGGGCAACCCAGGGATGTTTAGCTATTGCCTGAACTTCATAAAAATCCCTGGGGTTCCTGTCTCTTAAATAAAATGTATTGATTAAGGGGATGTTAAAGTTAGCAATGTCCTAGGGAACTGTAAATCATTTCAATGAACGGACATATTCTGGTGTAAATTCATTGCATAGACATGGCAGTTTATTACATCTGTCATTTGTTTTCAGCAATTATTAAAGCGGAACTCCAGGCAAGTAAATACAATACAAGCAGCACTCACATTGATAAAAGAGTCACCACTTGACTGAGGGACTGCAGAATACCAAGGTTTAGAAGTACCTCTAACACTGTAACACTAAGAACTCATTCACACTAATGGTTGGGTGCAGTAAAACCCCCATGGTTGAGAGGCACTTTTTGATACCCAACCACTCAGGGCTTTTTTTCTCAGAGAATAGGTGCAGGTACTCCCTTTTAGAGTCACCCCTTGTCTCAGCCCCCTACCCATCTCCAAGCACCGTCCCCTGGTTCCACCCCCTACCCACCTCCAAGCACCATCCCCTGGTTCCACCCCCCTACCCACCTCCAAGCACCGTCCCCTGGTTCCACCCCCTACCCACCTCCGAGCACCGTCCCCTGGTTCCACCACCTACCCACCTCCAAGCACCGTCCCCTGGTTCCATCCCCTACCCACCGCCAAGCAACATCCCTTTTAGAGAAAAAATAGCCAAGTATAATTTTGTGGTGCTAAGTAATTTGTATGGAATTTGATAATGATAAACAAGAAAAAAAGGAAAAAAGATCCCCTGCATCCAGCAACTATAGATCCCATCTGAAACAATAGATCCCCAGCAATAACATTACCCCTACTGCAACAATAGTTTGCTTCCTGGAACAACAGATCCCCCAGCAACAATAGAAACCACTGCAACAAAATACTCAGCAGCGACAATAGATACCCCAGCAGCCTGCAATAATAGACCCTCCAGCACTCAATGTCATTACGTACTGTACATTCAGTGCTGGAGGTGCTGGAACTGCGGTACCCCGCGTTCCTGCTGAAAAAAGCCCTGCAACCACTACCCCCGTTTAGCCGCAGAGGCAGCAGTTGGAGGTGTACACACGCCATGGCCAGAATTATTCCCTCTTGTCTCTTTTGAGAGTAGGTAACTGTAAATAATTTAAATGCACAGACATATTCTGGTGTAAATTTATTGCATAGACATGGCAGTTTATTACATCTGTCATTTGTTTTCAGCAATTATTAAAGCGGAACTCCAGGCAAGTAAATAAAATACAAGCAGCACTCACATTGATAAAAGAGTCACCACTTGACTGAGGGACTGCAGAATACCAAGGTTTAGAAGTACCTCTAACACTGTAACAGTAAGAACTCATTCACACTAATGGTTGGGTGCAGTAAAACCCCCATGGTTGAGAGGCACTTTTTAAAACCCAACCACTCGGGGCTTTTTTTCTCAGAGAATAGGTGCAGGTACTCCCTTTCAGAGTCACCACTTGTCTCAGCCCCCTACCCACCTCCAAGCACCGTCCCCTGGTTCCACCCCCTACCCACCTCCAAGCACCGTCCCCTGGTTCCACCCCCAAGCACCATCCCCTGGTTCCACACCCTACCCACCTCCAAGCACCGCCCCCTGGTTCCACCCCCTACCCGCCTCCGAGCACCGTCCCCTGGTTCCACCCCTACACCCTCCAAGCAACCTCCCTTTTAGAGAAAAAAAAGCAAAGTATAATTTTGTGGTGCTAAGTAATTTATATTGTGAAAGAAAATAGGTGCGCGAACCTAAAATAATGAAAAGTGAAGTGAAAGCAGCACTGAAATATAAACTAAACGTGAAAAAATGGTAATATAGGAAACATTACCAAAGTGCGCTAAACAAATAATGAACCAATTATTCAAAAATACATGGATGGTGTCCGAGTTGACACCAAAAACATATGCATTCAATCCAAACAAAGTGCAAAAACTATAAAAAAGTCTTTCTTTTCAAATTGGAGTGAAGGTGAGGGAGTGTTGGGAGGTGGGTGGGGCCTCGTCCCAAAAAAATGTGATCCAGAGTGGTTCTCAGTGACCTGATATACACATGTGGACACCCAGTGTTGGGAGTGGACTCTTACCACAATTTGGAGAGATGTGAGCATGTGCTATGTTGTGTCCAGAAGTCCCAACTGATCAAGCTGGCAGGGATGGCTCTCGGAATGGACCGGAACAATCAGCTGCTTCCAAAGTGGGGAGGGATCTGTAGGCTTCCAAGCAGGGGGAGATGCCAAGACAGAACAAACCCAGAGAAAAGAAGAGGACTATAGTGCATTACCTTCGACTTTATTTATGAACTGAATGAAGAGACACTTACACAATCCAGACGAACAGACAGCAAATACAGGGCGGTCGCGGATGTCTGCAGTACAAACCGGGACCTATGACAGCACGGCTGGCTCCCCCCGACGCGTTTCCACTAACAAGTCGGCTTGTTAATGGTTGGGTGCAGTAAAACCCCCATGGTTGACAGGCACTTTTTGATACCCAACCACTCAGGGTTTTTTTTCTCAGAGAATAGGTGACAGGTACTCCCTTTTAGAGTCACCCCTTGTCTCAGCCCCCTACCCACCTCCAAGCACTGTCCCCTGGTTCCACCCCCTACCCACCTCCATGCACCGTCCCCTGGTTCCACCCCCCTACCCACCTCCAAGCACCGTCCCCTGGTTCCACCCCCTACCCACCTCCGAGCACCGTCCCCTGGTTCCACCATCTACCCACCTCCAAGCAACATCCCTTTTAGAGAAAAAATAGCCAAGTATAATTTTGTGGTGCTAAGTAATTTGTATGGAATTTGATAATGATAAACAAGAAAAAACGTAAAATAGATCCCCTGCTTCCAGCAACTATAGATCCCCTCTGAAACAATAGATCCCCAGCAATAACAATACCCCTACTGCAACAATAGTTTGCTTCCTGGAACAACAGATCCCCCAGCAACAATAGAAACCACTGCAACAAAATACCCAGCAGCGACAATAGATACCCCAGCAGCCTGCAATAATAGACCCTCCAGCACTCAATGTCATTACATACTGTACATTCAGTGCTGGAGGTGCTGGAACTGCGTTACCCCGCGTTCCTGCTGAAAAAAGCCCTGCAACCACTAACTTGTTTAGCCACAGAGGCAGCAGTTGGAGGTGTACACAAGCCATGGCCAGAATTATTCCCTCTTGTCTCTTTTGGCAGTACTATCACTGAAATAAATGGGACCACTCTGTATATGCCCTGAAACCACATGCAATGTGTGCAGTTGTGGCAAGTGCAAGGGGTTAAAGCAGGTGTTGAGGAGGTGATTCAACACCTCCTCACTGCCTGTCAAATGCTCTCATAAGAATGAACCAAATGCAGAGCACTCTTCAGAGAGCAAAGCTAGTGTGAACAAGCCCTACAGCTTCTCCCCCTCCCGCTTTCACAAAATGACCAGGTAACCACTATCCATTTTGGAGTTGAGTGGCCATAGCAGCCCTTTATTTAACACAAGAAACAGATTTGAATATTAAATGCGAAAAACCACATTAAATAAATAACAGGACAATAAAATATCTGTATAATTGATCCTACCAGCTCTAAGATCTTTGAAGGTATATTCACAACAACCCAACTGTATCTGCCACCCACTCAAAGGCCCCTAGCCACTACTACACTGCCTCATGGACAATCAAACCAATATACCCCAGTGTTAAAAGGGTAACCAATTGTAGGGAACTAGTGCCCATACCTGAGATTGGCCCAACACATAATTCGACTACAAACTATATAGAATGGTTTGGGGAATTCACATAATATTAGGCGGGGTCCACACTAGTAGGCTTCCTCGCATTCAATTAGCATGACAGGAGAGTGTGCCTGACTCTCAATGGAGCCGGTCCACACCTCTCCGGGGCTGCTGCAGAGTGGATTACACAGGGCTCCTGTGCATCTTTGGCTCCGTTTCAGGTCAAAATTCAGGCAAACATTCGGGCCTGATTCTTTCCTGAAACACGGAACAGTAACGCACCGGACCCCTGCTGTAACCAACACCCATGTTAAGTGTGAACCCAGCCTAAAGGTGCCCAACCCTAAGATATAGGTGGGTGTCATCACAAACATACAACTGATTCAAACGAGAACAAAACCATGGAAAACACAACACCTCTAGGGCTACCTTGTTCAAATTTATTAAATATAAATGAAAAAATATATACTCATGCTCAACGGGTGACCCCGGGTCTTCCACAAGAAATCCCTTCCCAGCGCCCTCATAAAACACACTACCTGACCCACCACATGCAAGAAAATCCTCCCCTAACAGCTGAAATGACAAAATGTCACTATGGACAACAGTTCCATTGGATGCTTGCTAGATTATGCAACACCCAGACGTTGATTGAAAAATTGTGCAAATGTGATAATATGCTGCATTGATGGAAGGCTTTTACCACCTGGTGATGGCCTAAACCAACTTCACACTATACTATACCCCTATAAATGTCCTAAGATGATCTCACAGTCCAAAAGAGAATGGTGACTGGGGGAAAGCTATCTTCTGGATGTAGCAGGGACTGTGCACTAGGGATAATAAGGACATGCTGCAGTCATCTGTCATGATAGTATGCTGAACTAATTGAATCAATTATGAGAAGGTGCAGGACTGAATCTATAAGCCAGGACTGGCCAGCATGTGTGCCCTGCTGGCTTGGATGGATAGCTTGGCTGCAAACTCAGGGTGACACAATGGGAGAAAAAATTCTCACCGCAAACAAGGGCAATGTATTCTTCAGCCAACGCTGATGCTATAGATGCAGTTTACCTGCCAGCTGGGAGGGGTGGCTCAGCTGCAACATACATTGGGGCACACCCAATCTTCCCAATCTTAACCCCCAACAGGAATAAAGTATGCTGCAGCCCATGCTGAGAATGGGTTATCCATGCAATTGTGAGCTATCTTGAACAGTGATGCACAGACCGGCTTCTGGACCAAACCGATAATTCTATCAAATTCTAAACGAGCACAGGCTTCAAACACCCAGAAACCCCTGACTACTGTTATGAAAAATAAACTTAAAGAGGAGCTAAAATCCACAATACTTACAGTACCTTGGCCCCAGCAGTTGAACGACCTTAAAGTTCTTTGCCAGTGCTGGCCCCTTCTCCTGGCTTCATCTGGGTTCTTGTCCTTGGCCATCTTGACTGACCAATGCAGGACTTCAGTCATCACACAGGGTCATTGCTAGAATGTATACTGACCTGTGCATGCACAACTCATTGTAAATTGTAAAGAAGACTGCAAACAGCCTGCCTGTTTGCTGATTTTCAAAGTTAGACTTTACTTCTGCTTTAATGACCAAAATTCCTAAAAAATAGAAAAAAACACATTAGGACGCAAAAAACTCTCCAAAGTCAGAAAATAAACATAAAAAAGGAAGGCAGGAGGACACCAAAAGAAGGAGTCCAGGGGAGGGAGGGAAAACATGTCCGATGCTGGCATTTCTCCAAATTATCCTCTAACACACTGTGCAAAGGGAAAGGGCTCTGGCAAAATATAGCTCTGGGAACATGCCTACACCAATAGGAACTGAGCTTCCCAGTAGCTTCCTCTGTAAGAAGTTTACACACCTGATGGTGAGGTCACAGGAATACCTGACCAGGACATACAGTATAACCACTTGACCTCTGGAAGGTTTACCCCCATTCATGACCAGGCCATTTTTTGCGATAGGGCACTGCATTACTTTAACTGACAATTGCACAGTCATGCGACACTGTGCCCAAATAAAATGTGTGTCCTTTTTTCCCCACAAATAGAGCTTTCTTTTGGTGGTATTTGATCACTTCTTCATTTTTTTTTTTTTTTGCGCTACAAACAAAAGAAGACTGACAATTTTGAAAAAAAAACAAAAAACAATGTTTTTTACATTCTGCTATAAAACCTATCCAATAAAAACATTCAATTCATCTAATTTCTTCATACCTTTAGGCCAAAATGTATTCTGCTACATATTTTAAGTAAAAAAAAAATCCCAATAAGGGTATATAGATTTTTTTACTAGTAATGGTAGCGATCAGAGACTTATAGTGGGGCTGAGATATTGCAGTGGACATTCTGACACTAACTGGCACTTTTGACAATTTTTGGGGACCAATAACACTAATACAGTGATCAATGCTAAGAAATGTGCACTGTAACTGTGCTAACGACAGCAGGGCAGGGGTTAACATCAGGGGTGATCACAGGATTAACTGTGTTCCTAGCCAGTGTTTTAATGTACTGTGGGAGGTGCTTTTACTAGGGGAAGACATGGATCCTAGTCCCTGCTTTGCATAGACACGGGATCCATGGCTTCCCTCCTGTCAGAACGGCGATCTGCCTTGTTTACATAGATTGCCGTTCCACCTCTCTGCTGAATGATTGGCGGGTGTTGGCGGACATCGAGTCCACAGTATCAGCGTTGGGTTCCCTCTGTGTGTGATCACAGCAGGAGAAAAACGCAGGTGGCACGCATGTATACCACCTACCTGAAAGAGCCAAATAACGCCTATATACAAAATAAATTGTGAAAAAGGTGCGCAAACAAAAAAGATGGGGTTATCAGCTGCTACCGAAACTCCAACCTGGGTGGAGTGATGTGAAATGGAAAAAGAATAAGGTGCGCTTGAAATGAAGCGCGTACTAACTAAAATACACTCTAAAGATGTGTAAATACCCACAAAAATAAACACAAATAAATAACCAGATGTGACATGTACAATGACATAAATAAAAAGTCTCTTGTGAAAAAGGGAGAGTGGCAAATGCAAGACTCCCAAATAAAGTCCCACAAATTGGTGCAGATAAATATTCTTAGTGTTGAAGTGCTCATAAACCAAGGCGCAGATGCTGAATACACAGATCTCTCATATCACCAAAATATGAAGGAGGAAGAGGTACCCTTACCAACTGACAGTTTGAGCATGCATGAAAGATGTCATGAACCCATGGGATACAGCAAGGAATCTTCAGACCAAAATCCTTCACCCAGTGCAAGAAATGTAAATGGACTCTTACCAGATGTCACATGAACAATCGCTTGGATGTAGGGTTAAAGATGGACGTCTAGAATCCCCCGCTGTCCAGGAATTGGTGTTCCTTAAATGATCCTGCCTCTTTATTTTGAGCATAGGGACCTCTTCCTTAGAATAGCCTCCCAAAGGTGCCCGCAAGATAGCGACATGAAAATATAAGCAGGCGATAGTGCATTATCTTCTTGATAAGGAATTTATTAAAGGAATCACACTTACATGAATGGAAAAAATTTGGACATTTAACAGATGTTCGTGGCCGCTGTGCAGCGCGGTCCGCAAATAGTGATAGTGCGACTTCTCCACCCGACGCGTTTCCCCTTACGAAGGCGTCCACTGGGATAGGAGTGTACATGTCTATATACAGTACATGATTCGGCACAGAGGTGCTGCCCTGTAGCAGTAAAACTGCTATAGGGGGACCTTAAGTGGCTAACTGAAGTGTAGTGTAGTCTGCCTTGATCACAAGAATGGCTGAGCAGGATTACATACTGTATATATATATATATATATATATATATATATACAGCCCTCAAATTTTCCACTCGCCTGGTCGCATTTTGCGAGTGGAAAATTCTGTTGGGCGAGCTCTGGGGAAGAGAGGAGAGGAAAGCCGGATAATGTCAGAGCGGCGGATCATCCCGCTGTAATAGCTTCAATTGTAATTGCGGGGCGTTCGCTGACACACACAGTCCCGCCTCCTAGCCCGGCTTCTTTGATAGACAGAACACCTGGCCAACCAGGACGTGTGACGTCTATCAAAGGAGCCGGGCTAGGAGGCGGGACTGTGTATGTCACCGAGCGCCCGGCAATTACAATTGAAGCTATTACAGCGGGATGATCCGCCGCTCTGACATTATCCGGCCGCATACCGATGGGGGGTGTCAAGCCGGCGTGAAAATCGATCTCCCAGAGCTACACCGGTACTCGCGCCGATCATCTCCTGTGAAGGCAGCTGCTCCCTCGGTCTGTGCTGCGCTGCTCACGGGTGCTGGAAGCAGGTGAGTGTCCAAGGATTTAGCAGCCTCCCTGTGTGACTGGATAGGAGGAGCGGTGGGGCGGCTGCATATAGAGGGATTGATCTTTCCAGCTGGATGCCTGATTCTCCTCTCTGCAGGCATTGAGCAGCTGCAGGAGGAATATGCAAAGATCAATTCCTCTATATGCAGCCGCCCCACCGCTCCTCCTATCCAACTTCTTTTTTTCTTTTGCTGGCCCCCCAGTGCTGTACAGCCCCTCCCTCTTCAGCCCTCCCAGTGCTCTTCAGCCCCCCCTCCAGCCCCCCAGTGCTCTTCAGCCCACCCCTCCAGCCCCCCCAGTGCTCTTCAGCCCACCCCTCCAGCCCCCCCAGTGCTCTTCAGCCCACCCCTCCAGCCCCCCCAGTGCTCTTCAGCCCACCCCTCCAGCCCCCCAGTGCTCTTCAGTCCACCCCTCCAGCCCCCCCCCCCCAGTGCTCTTCAGCCCACCCCTCCAGCCCCCCAGTGCTCTTCAGCCCACCCCTCCAGTCCCTCCAGTGATCTTCAGTCCACCCCTCCAGTCCCCCCAGTGATCTTCAGTCCACCCCTCCAGCCCCCCCAGTGCTCTTCAGCCCACCCCTCCAGCCCCCCCAGTGCTCTTCAGCCCACCCCTCCAGCCCCCCCAGTGCTCTTCAGCCCACCCCTCCAGCCCCCCCAGTGCTCTTCAGCCCACCCCTCCAGCCCCCCCAGTGCTCTTCAGTCCACCCCTCCAGCCCCCCCCCCCAGTGCTCTTCAGCCCACCCCTCCAGCCCCCCAGTGCTCTTCAGCCCACCCCTCCAGTCCCTCCAGTGATCTTCAGTCCACCCCTCCAGCCCCCCCAGTGCTCTTCAGCCCACCCCTCCAGCCCCCCCCAGTGCTCTTCAGCCCACCCCTCCAGCCCCCCCAGTGCTCTTCAGTCCACCCCTCCAGCCCCCCCCCCAGTGCTCTTCAGCCCATCCCTCCAGCCTCCCAGTGCTCTTCAGCCCACCCCTCCAGCCCCTTAGTGCTCTTCAGTCCACCCCTCCAGTCCCCCCAGTGATCTTCAGTCCACCCCTCCAGTCCCCCCAGTGATCTTCAGTCCACCCCTCCAGTCCCCCCAGTGCTTTTCAGCCCACCTCTCCAGCCCCCCCAGTGCTCTTCAGCCCATCCCTCCAGCCCCCCCAGTGCTCTTCAGCCCATCCCTCCAGCCCCCCCCAGTGCTCTTCAGCCCATCCCTCCAGCCCCCCCAGTGCTCTTCAGCCCACCCCTCAAGCCCCTTAGTGCTCTTCAGCCCACCCCTCAAGCCCCTTAGTGCTCTTCAGCCCACCCCTCCAGCCCCCCCAGTGCTCTTCAGCCCACCCCTCCAGCCCCCCCAGTGCTCTTCAGCCCACCCCTCCAGCCCCTTAGTGCTCTTCAGTCCACCCCTCCAGTCCCCCCAGTGATCTTCAGTCCCCCCAGTGATCTTCAGTCCACCCCTCCAGCTCCCCCCCAGTGCTCTTCAGCCCACTCCTCCAGCCCCTTAGTGCTCTCAGCCCCCCAGTGCTCTTCAGCCCACTCCTCCAGCCCCTTAGTGCTCTCAGCCCCCCCAGCGCTCTTCAGCCCCCCTCCAGCCCCTTAGTGCTCTTCAGCCCCCCCTTTAGCCCCCCCCAGTGCTCTTCAGCCCCCCACCCTCCAGACCCTTGATGGGCACTGATGAGGCTGCACTGATGGGCACTGAAAACATTGTTATTAAAATCTATTTTTGTAACTTCTGCATTAATTCAAAAACATTTAACAGTGTAATTTTGAGATAATTTATGAGGGCGTGTTTAGGGGCGGGATTAGGGGCGGGGCATGGTAGGGGTTGGGTGGGGCAACTGGTGGCGAGTAACCCTTAAGGCCTGGCTAGTAGCTCAGGACTTTAAATTTTGAGCCCTGTATATATATATATATATATATATATATATATATATATATATACATACTGTATATATGCACACATTTTTTCAATTTCAGTGTTTTTAACCTACATATGTAATTGATGATCATTAGCCCCTGTTTGGTATCATAGTTTGTGAGGTTGAAAAAAGACATCCGTCCATCCAGTTCAACCCATGATGTGTATGTGTTTGCTGTTAACCGTACATTGTATACCCCTGTATGTTGTGGTCTTTAAGGTGCCCATCTAATATTTTTTTGAAACAATCGATGCTCCCTGCTGACACGAATGCTTGTGGAAGAGAATTCCACATCCTTACTGCTCTGGCAGTAAAGAACCCTTTACGTATTTTAAGGTTAAACCATTTTTCCTCTAGTTTTAATGAGCGGCCACGTGTCTTGTATTCTCTTTCTCTGAAAAGTTTGTTCCTTATGCTAGGGTCATCACCAGTACAGTATTTGTACATTGATATCATATAACCCCCTCAATCGTCTCTTCTCCAGAGAGAATAAGTTCAGTGCTTGCAGTCTTTCCTCATAGCTGATGTCCTCCATTCCCCTAATTATTTTTGTTGCCCTTCTCTGGACTCTCTCCAGTTCCAGAATATCCTTCCTGAGGACTGGTGCCCAAAACTGGACAGCATACTCCAGATGTGGCCGGACCAGAGTCTTGTAGAGTGGGAGAATAATCTCTTTATTTCTGGAGTGAATCCCCTTTTTATGTATTTTTGTATCATTGGTTAATCATATACCTGAATCCAATCCTCCAAAAATCCCTGACTTTGTGCAAGTTTGCAAGTGGTTTGAAGCCAAAGAGTTGCCATACCAAAATTCTAATTTGTCTTCTGTTCACTCACGTTTTGTATTTTGTGCATTTTGTGAATTGATAAAAATAAACAATTATATATTTGTGAAATCACTCTTATTTTACAGCATTTATTCACATCTTCCAAGACCTTTTTCACAGTAATATATATATATATACAGTATATATATATAGTAAATTACAACTGTTTAGTTAATTTTTTGCATAGTCTTTAGTTAATTTTTTGCATAGTCTTCAGTCTTAAAGAATAAGTTAATGTTATATGGTACATCCATATGTGGGGTGTAATATGTAAGATGCTAATTTTCAGCAGCTGACCTTTCCCGACTCACCTCCCTGTGACAGCGGAGCTGTGCGGGGCTCCGCCCACATAGCCGCCTCATTGGTTTACAGAGATCTGTGAATGAATGAACTATAAGTCCCGTCTGCTACAATGGCAGACAGCTTGTAGTTCTTAACGAGGTCACTGTTGAGTACCTTTGTATTTCATTGACTCTTCCTGCCCTTCAGTAACTGTCTGCCTGTATGGGAGGCACGGGCAGGCAGCTATACTGAGTGTCTGTAGGAGCCTGGCATTGCATGCATGATCCAGATTGCATTGTAAAAACATTTGCACATTTTTTAACCTGTAAAATCAGGTGCATGTATTATTATTATTTTTTTTTTTTTTACGAAAGGTAAACTTATCACTTTTAATTTTGTGTTTCATGTGTCTGCTGTCTCTCTCTCTCTTGCTTACAAAGATTTCCAGTAGAGGGAGCCTATATCCATGTGCTGAAAAAAATCAGGTTTGTTTTTATGAGCTGTATGAGTTTGAGATCTGCAGTGATAGCACACTCACAAAGTTCCCTGAATATGTAAAGAAAAACTTTGGATTAGATTGATGGATTAGAACACCTATTAGTTTTTTGTTTGCTGCCTGTGCCCCTGTTGAGGAAATTCTCTCTATTTGTCCTGTTTATTATTATGATTGAATGTGAAAATAAAAGAAAATCGCAAATTTGGGTTGTCTTCAGTAAAGTAACAGAGGGGAAATCTTCCAATGGAAATACTAGTTCTGGTAAACTGGGGGGGGGGGGGGGGTTAAGAAATGTCCTTAATTTGCAGGGATTTTTTTCTCAATCTTGTTTGGCTATGGGGCAGGAAGTGAAGGGAATTCTCCCCAATGGGATACAAATGGTAAAAGAAAAAATAAAAACTGACGAGTATAACCCTCCCTTACTGTATCCAAAATGAGAAAAACAAAGTTTTTAACTAAAGTTCTACTTTAATGGCCCTTTCACATGGCTATTCTGATCAGATATGCTTGTTACTTTTTCAGACAGATCTGAAAGGAAGCTCAATGCTATCGTATAGTCAGAGGGTGTAAAAATACATGGGTCCATTTACTGTATATCTGATTACCTCTGCGTCCATCAAGGTTTGAAAAAAATAAATAAAGTTTACATCCTTCCTTTTTAAAAGCATGCAAAAAACATATGCCCATTTACATTCACCTACCCTTAGATCTAAAACACCAGTGCTGAAGGAAAAACCTGAAGAGAAGCAGATGTCAAACTGCTATAACCCACAGGAGATCTGTTCATGGACTGGACGAAGCCCATGTGAAAGGGCCCTTACTGACAGCTTTAGTTGTTGCTAATAGAGGTGTTTCTAGGCTCCTGCAGTAAGGCTTACTAGCAGCAGTGGTTCATACATTGTGGTAATCTTACTATGGGGGGAATTCAATAAAGCTTCTGCGACACTTTTTGGGGGGTTACTTGTTCTTCTTAATGTGTTGTGGCTTATTCAAAAAACATCTGCAACAGTTTTGGTTCTGACAGCAACTTGTGCACAAACTTTGGGTAAATCTAATTTGCTCCCCGTTTACATTGTGGAACAAAACCTGCAACAAATTGATAGGCTGAAGAATAAGCATTCAAAGCCTCTGTGGCTATTCTGTAAAAGACAGCTACCTTTAATGGCAATATATTTATTACTTTGAAGAATACATTGTGGGCAGGGCTTAAGACGCTCTAGCGTGGACACTGAAAATGCACTCGCTAATGCCTAAACCATAGGCAGGAGCCCCGGTTATGTGAAATCAACATCAAGGCAGAGCTCCAATTTAGAAGCGAAAAGTACACCTGCACAGTTAACTCCTTGTAATCCATGTCCACTAACCACTTTGGACACAACTTCTGTTAGAGAGCACCTCTTCCTTCCGGTGTGCACATTTATGAGCTGGTATCGCAAAGCTTGTACCAGTCTCCACCAACGCAGCAGTCCCAGTGACAATGTTCTGTATTTTACTATTGGATTCAAGAAACACATTTCTCCATAATTATATAACTCCATGCTTGTTCTCCTTCCCATGCCCCTCTACATCTTTCTCTCTCTCTGACTCCAGGCTGGGTCCCTAGGTACTCAGTGACACAGAATTGTAGTGAACCAGCCACTAGTGAAGGAGCCAAGCAAAAAAACCCTTCACTACCAGAGTAAACATCATCCTTGCCATATTACCTGTTTCCTGGCTGGTTGGTTGCTTTAGCAAATGACACAAATACGATGGTCTTTAGCAAGGAGAATCTAGCTTCCTCTGGAGCATTCTGCTTGTTAGACCTCTGTACTGTATTTTCTCTAATGTCTCAATCCTCTGTTGTAAACCTTGTTCTTTTGATATGCCATGTATACACCCCTTTAGAGACCTCAGACCAGGCAATAGACCTCTGTACTGTATTTTCTCTAATGTCTCAATCCTCTGTTGTAAACTTTGTTCTTTTAATATGCCATGTATGCACCCCTTTAGAGACTTCAGACCAGGCAATAGACCTCTGTACTGTATTTTCTCTAATGTCTCAATCCTCTGTTGTAAACCTTGTTCTTTTGATATGCCATGTATGCACACCTTTAGAAGCTTCAGACCAGATGATAAAGATGAATAAATACAAGATTTTTTACTGAGGTAGTTGCAGATAACAAATAACAGTTCTTAAAACATCTTACATACACTTTCCTGTACAAAGCTCTCTAGCACCCCATAAAGTGGCTGTACCTTAGGCAGATGGCTATATCCATAAGGAGTCCTTCTTAAGGCAAGTATCCATAATAGACAGTAATCTACAAGAGGCAGAAAACAATCCCTTAAAGTCCATTTGGGACGTGGTGCTCTTATCTTAATAATCTCATAGAGATAGTCTCCCCTTTATAAAGTCCATGATATGGTAATATTCCACAAAAGTAAGTAAATCCATGAATGGCAGATATACATAAGTCTATAAAGATTCACAGGTTCAAGACCTCACTGGGCTCCCACCCCCAGGAGGGTGGGCCACTGCAGCAGAGTAACAGTTACATTTTGGCAGACTTCCCCCAAGGGGCAGTAACCTTCCGGAAAAAAGTGGGAAAACATTTCCAACAGCATTAACCTCTCCTTACTAGGAACCACCAGCTCAACATATCAACCTAAGGACAGAGTGTAACATTTATACATTGTAACAATTTGCAACAAAGTTGACCTGCTTACCCTCAGAGCATGAACCCGGGAAAAGAAAACTGTCTACCCTTTAGAACCCTATTGGAAGCACAAAATGTTCAAACCTACATTGCTATCATTTAAAGAAAGTAATAGATTTCAAATATGTACTCCCTGCAACACTTATAACCGTGCTTCTACTAAAGTCATCACTTTTAAAATATGATAATAATGTGAAATCAATGTTGCCAAAAACATTATTGTTTAATAGATGGTCTGCCTACCAGTTCTGAAGAAGATACAGTGTGACCTCCTCAAATCAATAACATATTTGGGCTATTTTTTTATTAGTCCTTATGTCTTAGGGGATTCTCGGCTCATTACCCATTAGGGTGGTAAAACCTCAATTGGATTGTAATTTTTGGAGGGTATTGCTTTTACCCTGCTCAAGTAAAGCAAGTAGTTAGTGCTCCCTTGGATCAGTTTACATGCACATGGACCAATGAATCCTTAAGCTTAAGGTTTGGTCTGAACAAAAGTTAGGGCTGAACCTTGGATGGTATGGTCCTGATATGAATTAGGGGGAACCCCAGGGGGGTACCTACAGCATTTGGCATCTGGGGCGGATCCTATATCTGGTACCCCCCCCCAACTTGGTGGTGGAGGGGTGGGATCAGTGGCAAAGAGATGGTGGTGTGGGGGATGGGATCAGTTGCAGAGCGATGGTGGGGGGGGGGGGGAATCAGTGGCAGAGGGATGGTGGTGGGGGGAATGGGATCAGTGGCAGAGGGATGGTTGTGGAGGGATAAGATCAGTGGCAGAGAGATAGTGGTGGGGAGGATGGGATCAGTGGCAGAGGGATGTGGTGGAGGGATGGTGGTGCAGGGATTGGATCAGTGGTGGAGGGATGGTGATGGGGGATTGGGATCAGTAGCAGAGGGATGGAGGTGAGGGGATTGGGATCAGTGACAGAGGGTAAGTGCTGGGAGGGATGGGAGCAGTGGCAGAGGGATGGTGGTGGGGGGATGGGATCAGTGGCAGAGGGAGAGTGGGGGGGGGATCAGTGGCAGAGGGATGTGGTGGGGGGATGGTGGTGCAGGGATAAGATCAGTGGCAGAGGGATGGTGGTGGGGGGTTGAGATCAGTGGCAGAGATATAGTGTTATGGGGATAGGATCAATGACAGAGGGTAAGTGGTGGGAGGGATGAGAGCAGTGGCAGAGGGATGGTGGTGGGGGGATAGGGGCAATGGCAGAGGGATGGTGGTGGATGAATCATTGGCAGAGGGAAGGTGGTGGAGGGATGGGATCAGTGGCAGAGGGATTGTGGTGGAGGGATGGGATCAGTGGCAGAGGGATGGTGGTAAAGAGATTGGATCAGCAACAGAGGGATGGTGGTGGATGAATGGGATTAGTGGCAGAGGGATGGTGGTGGGGATATGGGGTCAGTGGCAGAAGGATGGTGGTGGTGGGGGATGACATCAGTGGTGGAGGGATGGTGGTGAAGGGATAGGATCAATGGCAGAGGGATGGTGGTGAATGGATGAGATCAGTGACAGAGGGATTGTGGTGGGGGGAGGGGTTCAGTATCAGAGAGATGATGTGAAGGGGTGTGTTCAGTGGCAGAGGGATAGGGGTGGATGGATGGCACTCACCTGCTCTCAATGTCAGTTGATTCCCCCTCCTCCATGCTCAGTGCATCCCCCCTTCTTCCTTCCGGTGCCTCCGGTGATGCCTCTCTTGATGTGGGGTCTCCTCGCAGAGCTCCTCCCCTTTTATTCTACTGGTTGTCAGCTCATCAGCTAACTTTTTGCTCCAGTCAGCTCCAGTGTCCATCTTACTGCATACTGCAGTAGGCGGTGGGTGAGGAAGGGGAGAGGGCTTTATCCACCAGGCTCTGCCTCTGTGTTTCCTCAGGAGAGAGCGCGCAAAGCTACCAAATGACATCATTTGTGACCGATTGAGCCTATTCTCTGCATCACTGCAAAGATTATATTCAACACCCCTACCTGACACCCCCCAATGTGTAGCACCTGGGGCGGAACACCCCCCATCCCCATTGGTACGCCACTGGGGAACCCCATGCTGTTCTTTTACACCGTCATCAAGGGTAAGATGAATGAAATTCATGTCCACTTTGTTTACACACAGAATAAAGTGGTTAGGAGCTGTAATTTTGCAGGCAATGTAAACACACTTTTTTCTTTGTAAAGCCTCGTACACACGCACCGATTGTCGGCCGAACGTTCGACCGTCTTTTGTCCAGTGTTGTTGTGTTGGTTGAAATGTGCTCTAGACCAGCCCTCAAATTTTCCACTCGCCTGGTCGCATTTTGCGAGTGGAAAATTCTGTTGGGCGAGCTCTGGGGAAGAGAGGAGAGGAAAGCCGGATAATGTCAGAGCGGCGGATCATCCCGCTGTAATAGCTTCAATTGTAATTGCGGGGCGTTCGCTGACACACACAGTCCCGCCTCCTAGCCCGGCTTCTTTGATAGACAGAACACCTGGCCAACCAGGACGTGTGACGTCTATCAAAGGAGCCGGGCTAGGAGGCGGGACTGTGTATGTCACCGAGCGCCCGGCAATTACAATTGAAGCTATTACAGCGGGATGATCCGCCGCTCTGACATTATCCGGCCGCATACCGATGGGGGGTGTCAAGCCGGCGTGAAAATCGATCTCCCAGAGCTACACCGGTACTCGCGCCGATCATCTCCTGTGAAGGCAGCTGCTCCCTCGGTCTGTGCTGCGCTGCTCACGGGTGCTGGAAGCAGGTGAGTGTCCAAGGATTTAGCAGCCTCCCTGTGTGACTGGATAGGAGGAGCGGTGGGGCGGCTGCATATAGAGGGATTGATCTTTCCAGCTGGATGCCTGATTCTCCTCTCTGCAGGCATTGAGCAGCTGCAGGAGGAATATGCAAAGATCAATTCCTCTATATGCAGCCGCCCCACCGCTCCTCCTATCCAACTTCTTTTTTTCTTTTGCTGGCCCCCCAGTGCTGTACAGCCCCTCCCTCTTCAGCCCTCCCAGTGCTCTTCAGCCCCCCCTCCAGCCCCCCAGTGCTCTTCAGCCCACCCCTCCAGCCCCCCCAGTGCTCTTCAGCCCACCCCTCCAGCCCCCCCAGTGCTCTTCAGCCCACCCCTCCAGCCCCCCCAGTGCTCTTCAGTCCACCCCTCCAGCCCCCCCCCCCAGTGCTCTTCAGCCCACCCCTCCAGCCCCCCAGTGCTCTTCAGCCCACCCCTCCAGTCCCTCCAGTGATCTTCAGCCCACCCCTCCAGTCCCTCCAGTGATCTTCAGTCCACCCCTCCAGTCCCCCCAGTGATCTTCAGTCCACCCCTCCAGCCCCCCCAGTGCTCTTCAGCCCACCCCTCCAGCCCCCCCAGTGCTCTTCAGCCCACCCCTCCAGCCCCCCCAGTGCTCTTCAGCCCACCCCTCCAGCCCCCCCAGTGCTCTTCAGCCCACCCCTCCAGCCCCCCCAGTGCTCTTCAGTCCACCCCTCCAGCCCCCCCCCCCAGTGCTCTTCAGCCCACCCCTCCAGCCCCCCAGTGCTCTTCAGCCCACCCCTCCAGTCCCTCCAGTGATCTTCAGTCCACCCCTCCAGCCCCCCCAGTGCTCTTCAGCCCACCCCTCCAGCCCCCCCCAGTGCTCTTCAGCCCACCCCTCCAGCCCCCCCAGTGCTCTTCAGTCCACCCCTCCAGCCCCCCCCCCAGTGCTCTTCAGCCCATCCCTCCAGCCTCCCAGTGCTCTTCAGCCCACCCCTCCAGCCCCTTAGTGCTCTTCAGTCCACCCCTCCAGTCCCCCCAGTGATCTTCAGTCCACCCCTCCAGTCCCCCCAGTGATCTTCAGTCCACCCCTCCAGTCCCCCCAGTGCTTTTCAGCCCACCTCTCCAGCCCCCCCAGTGCTCTTCAGCCCATCCCTCCAGCCCCCCCAGTGCTCTTCAGCCCATCCCTCCAGCCCCCCCCAGTGCTCTTCAGCCCATCCCTCCAGCCCCCCCAGTGCTCTTCAGCCCACCCCTCAAGCCCCTTAGTGCTCTTCAGCCCACCCCTCAAGCCCCTTAGTGCTCTTCAGCCCACCCCTCCAGCCCCCCCAGTGCTCTTCAGCCCACCCCTCCAGCCCCCCCAGTGCTCTTCAGCCCACCCCTCCAGCCCCTTAGTGCTCTTCAGTCCACCCCTCCAGTCCCCCCAGTGATCTTCAGTCCCCCCAGTGATCTTCAGTCCACCCCTCCAGCTCCCCCCCAGTGCTCTTCAGCCCACTCCTCCAGCCCCTTAGTGCTCTCAGCCCCCCAGTGCTCTTCAGCCCACTCCTCCAGCCCCTTAGTGCTCTCAGCCCCCCCAGCGCTCTTCAGCCCCCCTCCAGCCCCTTAGTGCTCTTCAGCCCCCCCTTTAGCCCCCCCCAGTGCTCTTCAGCCCCCCACCCTCCAGACCCTTGATGGGCACTGATGAGGCTGCACTGATGGGCACTGAAAACATTGTTATTAAAATCTATTTTTGTAACTTCTGCATTAATTCAAAAACATTTAACAGTGTAATTTTGAGATAATTTATGAGGGCGTGTTTAGGGGCGGGATTAGGGGCGGGGCATGGTAGGGGTTGGGTGGGGCAACTGGTGGCGAGTAACCCTTAAGGCCTGGCTAGTAGCTCAGGACTTTAAATTTTGAGCCCTGCTCTAGACAGCACACGAATTTTGTCGGCCAACAAAAACCAACTTCAGAAGTGATGTCATGTTCTACTTTTCGTGTGTTTTTTCTTCTCTGAGCATGCCCAGTCTTGCTCATCTGATATTTGTCTGCCGAAATCTGTACTGACTGACGAACAATCGGCCGTTCTGTTGTTGGCCAACAAAAATTTTATAGCATGCAGACCTGATTTTGTTCGGCCGAAAAGTCGCAGTCGGTTGTCGGAAGCATCATACTAACAAGCCGACAATCGGCCGGTCTGACGTTGGCCGAACATTTACGGCCGTCAATCGGTACGTGTGTACGGGGCTTTAATGTCAGTGTTGCTGTAGTAGGTTGTACACATTGCACAGATGAACCAATTCACAGGCAAGGTCAGGGCATTCCCCAGGCATGTCACTTAATGAAGTTTTGCATTTTTAATATTTCACTGTAAGCATTAGTAAAATCACTGCTCCCTGCCAAATGGAATTTTCAGTTTTTTTTTTTTTTTTTTCGCTTTGGTACATGTCCCGAGGGCACTGCTCAGCCCCTGGTGCCATTTGTTTGACAGTGCCTAGCATTAGCCTAGAAAATGCCCATTACTGTTTTAGCATTCACCTCCCAAGTACATTCAGCTGATCCCTAGTGCAAATATGTCCACTTAACTATGATCACACAGTTCTCAATTCTCTAAACATATGAATTGCACACAGCAAAAAAAAAAAAAAAAATATCTCTTGTTCATGCTTGCATATTTACATGAAGGTAAGCGTATTCATTTACAATGAATTGAGTTAGTAGGCTTCCCCTGCTTGAAATTTTGCTGCCCAAGGCAGTGCCCTATGTAACTTGCCACAAATTCCAGTTTGCCAATCCTTTAGCAATTGAAATCGCTGTAGGCTAGCTTTGGACGTGGCAGAATCCCATAAAGCTGAACTCCAGGCAAACAACAAAATATATAACTGTAATGCACATTTAAAAACTGTACAGCTTCTTGCATACGGGAGTAAAAAACACTGCAATGTTTACTGATTTGAAATGAGATGCATGTTTTCTATGGAACCATGCATGCAGCTAAGTAAATATCAATAATACAGCGATGAGTACAGAGCTGTAAGACAAAAACAGAAAAATGTACATTTGAGTGCAGTCATTTCCTCATATTTGTCTGTTTACTCCTCTGTAAGCATGTTTACGTGGGTATAAGTGTAATACAACAATGGCAAAGACGATTTTTATTTATCTTTACGCTTACACACTTTTACCTATACTCAACATCAGAAAACATCTGTAAATTTTTTCGCCCCTGTTCAACTGGCCTAATTGTATTCTGAAGCAGGAGGGTGATAATGCTTCCTTTGTTACAGGTGTAGTGCTAAAACCCCCGAAAGGGCCGCTGATTTGTCCCAGGTTCCTTTCCACAGCAAAAGTCACTCTTCTGGCTCAGTAAATAGTCTAGGGGTTTCCTTTTATTTTATTGCTGATTAACTTGGATAAGACTTAGGAAGCTGTGGGATACTCCATGAATCCTGAGCAATGAATTGAGGACACTCCTTACTGCAATACTACTTCTAAGGACAGTCTCTCGAACAAAAGCCCAAAAAATTAACAGCACTGGGACATCTTTAACAATGTCCCAAGCCAGGTGAGCACCAGTAAATATATGCCAGGGATATCAGCAGCAACAGTCACTAGGACAGCTATGTCCAAACTATGGCCCTCCAGCTGTTCCAAAACTAGAAATCCCATCATGCCTAGTTATGTCTGTGAATGTCAGAGATTTACAATGCCTCATGGGAATTGGAGTTCCTGAACCCCTGCACTAGGATCTTCCCTTCAGGTCTGTACTCACAATGTTCCTGGATGCCTGGACACCACAGCTGGGACCTTGATGAGCACAAGTAAAGTTTTCGGCTGGGCTGCCCAGAAGTGCAGCAACCCATCAGGATGGAACTTCTCCTCCTGGACAAGAACCAAGCTGCCTCAGGGCCCAGATTATTTCTGCAGCCACCTACTGGACACCATCCCCCAGGGATTGGCTAAGACCACATAAATATTAAGACTGCTGGTGAAGCTATGTAATATATAAAACACCATTAAAGTGTTACAAAACCCACAACAGTAAAATCAGTCTGTACAGTATATGCAGTAAAGCATGCTTGTTATACCCACCGTGGAATCTAGAGGGTTAATCCTCTGCATTGTGTATAAAGGTTGTTTGATCATGTCTTCTCTGATTCTCCCCAAGCTGCACATGCTCAGTTTGGTTTATGTTGCTAGAGAGGGCCAATCAGCGTCCTAGGACAACCAGGAGAGGATGAAAACTCCTGCAAACTTTAACCAGTGCTCTGCTGGACACTATTAGAAGTCACAAGACTGCTATAACTGCTGATGAGAAAAGGTATTTAGCAGTTTATATTTACTAAAATGATTGCATTTCCATGCTCTGTGTACTGTGGGAGACCAGATATAGTGAATGCAGGGTCCTGGGTTTAGTAACACTTTAAATATATTTTTTAATGCATGCAATGTACCTTAAGTACCTGAATTTGACCCGGTATCTACCTCTTATGTCACCATACTATCTGACCATGCAATCTCAGTACAAATTTAAAACAACCTAAACTATGCAATATGAAGACTTAGGCTGGTCTATACATTCAACAATTTTCTGGTTCAATTTCCTTTAGATTTACATTCAACTAAGTAGTGCAAGGGTCTGCCCGATTTCATACAAATTGAAAGTATTTATGTTTGACCTTATATTATATGGTTTTGGTAAACATAAAGAAAAATTGTACAGGAGAATTGTATAATGTATTGCATAAGGCAGCCCATACATGAGTCGGGTTGAATAAAAAAAAAGACCCCTTGACTCATTTACGTTTCAATGAAAATTATTTCCCCAGATTTAGCCTGCACTGGTGATCAATTGGGGAAATTCTGAAAGAGCGGTTGTACAGAAGTCGATAAGTAGATCAAATTTTGTACAACCCCAGTGCCCATATGTAGATGTATGTGCTGAACCGGTCAAATTTTAATCCCTGTATGGCTGGCTTTACTTACTGGCTGGCAGGTCCTTGGAATACATACTTGCTGGTAGATCTAAAGGAGATTGTACAACCAGATTATATCATGTGTAAGTGATCTTTGCAGTGAGTATACAACAGAGCTGGAGAGGTAGAGAAAGAAGCAGGTCAAGTGACAGAGAGATAAGCTCATCACGGTGCTGCTTCTTCTTTCCCTGTCCAGTCACAGACTGGGACTGGTGCAGGGTACTTCATCATGTCAAAGTGCCTGCAATTGCTGGAGTATTAGGGTGAGAACAGGTTGCAGGGACCTGGTCTATTGGTGTGGAGGGAGCCTGTGGGAGGATCATATTCTTTTTTTTAACCTGTAATTCAGCATAAGGCTTGATTTACATATGTTCAAACGGGATGCGTTTTTTTACTGAATCCGATTCGCATAACATGTGAATCAGACCGGCTTCATACATGTCCATGACCACATGGACACATGTCCAATGGTGCTAGTTCACACATGTCCAGGGTAGCCTCAACCTATTTCTAAAAATGTTCCTATGTGATTTTGGGTCCAGTTTAGGTGTGAATTTAGGTAAACATTCACACCTGATTAACACCTGAACCGGTGAAAAAAAAATGCACTGGACTCCAGACTGCAAACCGCAGCCGGAGAATTTTAAACCTAGCCTTATGTGTTATCACCTGCCCACCCATATTCTGCTGTTTAGAGTAAAAAAAAAGCAGCCTAACTGGATATGTCATTAGCTCTGCTCACTTTGCTCGCTCCCCCTGTCAGCATGTATCCATATACCCATATCATATATTAGCACATGTGCCTAAAGCAGATGCTGATTAAAGAGGACAGGAGGCTCTTATGAGGGCAGATTCAGGTTCTTATGCTTGTCAAATAAAAATACAGTGAGTTATTTTTAACTGCATTAAATAATTTTTTTAAAACATCTACTTGTTGCTCAGCTTTAGACCTCATATACACTCGGCACCAAAAACACCACTTTTAAAGGCTGACTGTGAAAACTTCACACTGGACCTTATGCAGCTTGGATTCTGTGAATCTCCACTCTTCCTCCAGACCTTGATTTCCAAATGAAATGCAAAATTTTCCACAGTCCGTAAAGATTTGGGGAGCCATTTCATCTGCTGGTGTTGGTCCATTATGTTTTATCAAGTCCGAAGTCAGCGCAGCCCTCTACCAGGCAATTCTAGAGCACTTCATGCTTCCCTCTGCTGACCAGCTTTATGGAAATGCTGACTTCATTTTCCAGCAAGACTTGGCACCTGCCCACAGTGCCAAAAGTACCAATACCTGGTTTAATAATTATGACGTCACTGTGCTTGATTGACCAGCAAACTTGCCTGACCTAAACCCCCTAGAAAATCTGTGGGGTATTGTCAAGAGGAAGATGAGAGACACCAGACCCAACAATGCAGATGAGCTGAAGGCTGCTATAAAAGCAACCTGGGCTTCCTTCAGCAGTGCCAAAGGCTGATCTCCTCCAAGCCACGCTGCAATGATGCAGTAATTCATGCAAAATGAGCCCCAACCAAGTATTGGTTTAGTGCTTACTATACCCTACATAGACATACTTTTCAGTAAGCCAACATTCCTGTATTAAAAATCCTTTTTTTTATTGGTCTTATGAAATTTTCACATTTTCTGAGATACTGAATTTTGGGCTTTCATTAACTTTAAGCCATATTCATCAAAATGTAAAAAAAAGAAATGCTTGACATATGTCACTCTGCTGACATCGGCTGACATCACAGAGTGAGTCCAGGCTCTGAAAAGTTCCTGACCATATTGTTGAGATCTGCCCAGAAGTCTGGGCTGACAGTTGGCTCAGCCTCTCAGTGAGCCGCAAAGAGCCTGAGCCAGCCTCTCCCACCGCGTCCACAGCCCAGCGCTCCACTGAGCACTGGAGAGGCAAAGCATAGAGCCTGTGACTGACAGTCACCAGCTCTTTGCAGGCTGAGGATCGAGAGTTCAGCGTCCAGTTGTCGGTCCTAGAGCTGGAGGGGGACAGATGTAGCTGGGATTGGTGCTGCAGTTATCTAGGTGAGTATAATTGTTTTTTTTTTTCGTGATTCCCAGACTTCTTTTTAAAGCAAGTTTTAATAGGAATGTACAACGATTAGGAAAAATGTTTGAACACACAGTAGCTTCCTTGCACGTACTAATGTCATAGTATGCTACAAGATACCACTATATCAGTTAATGAATTACTAAGAACTGTCTTGATTGATCAGTCAGTATGCTTTATTTAGTGATTTAGTGGTTCTTTAACCAGCTCATAGTTTGTACCGTTCACAAGGGGTACAGAACTGGCAGCTGTTATCTCAGTACTTTGGATAGTCCTTTTCCCATAAAATTACACATGCAAGTCTTGAAACTCAGGCAGATTTTAGTTCTCAAGGCTGTTTGGCCAGATGGTTCAGGCAGCGTGGCTTGTGTTTATTTAAATACAAAAAAAAAGAAAAGGGCACCTGAGACTTTCTAACACAAACTTTTACCATCAGTATTCTGATCTCATCTGTCGCGAGTTTTCAGTAGTTAATATTTGACATGCTGTATTTTTTGTTTTAGCTATCGGTGGCTTAACCACTTTACCATCGGAGGATTTTGATGTCCTACGTCCAGGCCACTTTTTGCGATTCGGCACTGTGCGAATTTAACTGACAATTGCGCGGTCATGCAACGTCGTACCCAAACGAAATTTACGTCCTTTTTTTCCCACAAACAGAGCTTTCTTTTGGTGGTATTTGATCACCTCTGTGCTTTTTATTTTTTGCGATATTAATGAAAAAATGCGCCAATTTTGAAAAAATAACAATATTTTTCTACTTTGACAGTTAAAAAATATCCAATATATTCAATTTTTGTCATACATTTAGGCCAAAATGTATTTAGCTACATGTCTTTGACAAAAAAATTCTCAATGAACGTATTTTTAACCGCTTTAAGACCGGAAGATTTTACCCCATTCCTGACCAGGTCATATTTTGCAATTCGGCACTGCGTTACTATAACGGACAATTGCGCGGTCATGCGATGCTGTTTCCCCAAATTAAATTTATGTCTTGCTTTTCCACACAAATAGAGCTTTCTTTTGGTGGTATTTGATCACCTGTGCGATTTTTACTTTTTGCGCTATAAACAAAAAAAGAGCGACAATTTTGAAAAAATAACAATATTTTTCAAATTTTTTTATATGAAATTCCCCCCCAAAAAATGTAAAAATCTAAATTTTTTTAACATTTCAGGCCAATTTGTTTTCTGCTACATATTTTTGGTAAAAAAATCGCAATAAGCGTGTTTTGATTGGTTTGCGCAAAAGTTATCGCAGCTACTAACTATGGGAAATTTATGTCATTTTTATTGTTTTTTTTTAACTAGTAATGGCGGTGATCTGGCGGCGATCTGCGATTTTTTTTGCGGGACATTGCGGCAGACAGATCGGACCCTTGACTGACATTTTTCACACTTTTGGGGGTACCAGTGACATTACTACACTAATCAGTGCTATACATATGCACTGTTACTGTAAAAATGACACTGGCAGGGAAGGGGTTGACTTTTATTGGTGATCAAGGATTTAATGTATGCCTGGTGCTTACTAACATGTGTGGGGGGGGAGGGGACTGAGTGACACAGGCACAGATCGCAGGTTCAGCTATGCTGAATCCTGCAATCTGTCACTGTTTGTCACTTAGGAAACAAAGCGGGCGGATCTCCACACTCGATCCCCGACGATCGGGGAAGAGCAGCGGTGATCACCACCGCTCCTCCCCTGGCCCGACTCCCGCTGTGTCTGAATACAAGGGGAGGAGTCCAGCGAAGTAGGTCTACGTCGCTGGACGATATCGAGCCACTTTGTCGCAGTAGGGTCAACGTGACCGGTCGGCAAGTAGTTAAAATAATGCTAAATTCTGGTTTAAAAAAAAAATCTTTTCAGGTATGCATTTTTAACAAAAAAAAAAAAAGAAAAAAAAATCACATTCTATTGCTTTTAGCCTCCTCCAGATCTCCAATTTTTTTATTTTGTTTTGTATTATTTTACAGAATAAGGAAATTGTGCAGGAAGCATTACTATTACAGTATTAAAACCCTCTTCATCCCCAAGAGTGTTTTTTATTTGGTACAATGAACTATGACTTTTCTACATTGTTCCTTTCATCAATGAATGGAACTTGCCAATAATTTCTGTCAGTCTGTGTGATTGATTTTGTTTCCAGTACTATGCCGTATTCACCATATCATAGGAATTTGATTCTTATGGTGGATAACACACATTTTTATGTTTGCTCTTAAAGAGAATGTTACAATGAACCTATTTTTATTTTAGAGAAAAACAAATTTCAATAAAACTGCTTTCATAAAACTATAATCATTTTGAATAAACAGATGGCACTAAGTTCATAAAATGAAAAAACAAAATGACATATGGCAACATATGTGACATATGCCACAAATAAGAATTACACATACTGGTAGAATGATAATGATTAGTTAGTACCTGTAGACAAGTCAACTTTGCAATATTGGTATTAATATAATAATTAATGGTAGTAGTTTTAATAGTTCTATTTTTTAAAATGCATTTTTTTTAATGCTAGAACACAAAGGAATCAAAAAGTGGCTTCACACAAAGACCAAGCATATGCACTCCCCACTGATCTGATTGTATACTGTGCTGTGCATTATATATTCCTCATTCCTCCACTCTGTACACTGTGCTGTCTATACCACTCTATACTACTCTATACAGTACCACTAAAAGAAATGTATTTGTATTCGTGAATTCTTCCTTAACAAAAAAACACACTTTTGACAGTGTTCCAACAAATATCTATTATGTAAAAACCTGTATTCCAGGAAACTACAAAAAAAAGGAAGTGAGCTAACCCTGGTGTGTCATAATTCCAAATATGTGGATAAGGAAAGGGATTGGTGCAACAATTTGTTACCCCAAAACAAATTGCGGACTTTAAAGGCACATTCATGGATAGGCAGAAGAATTTGTTCAAAACATTAACATTTTATTGAGAAATTGTTTAAAAGAACCAAAAATGGTATGTACATGTGACAGCACATTTAAAAACAAAGCAACTCATGGAGAAAAAAACCTCCATATAGATTCATAGTGGATATACAGACATGGCACAATATTTGTTGACAGAGGTAAGTATGTTTACTGGTCTGGTTCGCATTATGCTTCTTCAGGACCACAGACGATTATATACTCTCTTACAGTGCAGGAAATTGTGTCATCCACACCAAATTAGCGGATGGTGAAGGAAGGGCAAGGGACCCACCTATGGATCTAATTAGTCTAGAAAGACCAGCTGAACGGCAGGTGGCAATTGCACATCAAAATAAGAAGTCCAAACCTTGTGGGTTGTATAGATGGAAAAACACCCAAGGGGCTGTTGAATCCTCCAATTGTATCAAAACAGAGAGCAAATAGCTCTAATGTCCTGAGATAGGGATTGCAGCCAGCAGCCTGTATACAATAGGCCACACAGGGTAGATCGTGACCATAGATGTAACTGGACAGATTATAAGAAGCCGGAGAAATAGTCAGACCAGACTCCAGGTGGAAAAGGCTGTTCTCTATCAAAGATGTCACCTAAGAGAGGTAGCCCAAAAAGTCCATAGAATGGAGCTGGATGTGCATTGCCGTCCGTGAAGCGCCGCCAGGAAGTTCTTAAATGCAGGATACTGTACAGTATGTGCAGTTATTAAGAATGTTTCTCTACAGTAATTTTTTGCAGCTGTGTAGAGAAAGGTAAAGCACACAAAGTGCAGATCAAGGTGTAACAGCGAATTATAGGATTATATAACAAGATAACTCTACAGAAGAACTTCCCTTCTCTGATTGAAAGTCCAACCTAAACAAAGCAGGCAGAGAGAAGGAGATAAGGAACTCGTTCAAGTATGTTTAAATCTGACCTTTGGCTACAGTGGTCTGTTAACAACAGTCCTTTTCAACAAAGTAGCAAAGAATAGACATGTAAACATGTGAAACATTTGAAAGTGGTCCTAATGTCTGAAGGTCTTTTTTAACTTAATGCATTCTCTGTGTTAGGTTAAAATACATTCGGTATGCAAGCCCCCATTTATACTTACCTGAGCCCGATCACGATCAAGTGCTGTGCGCGAGAGCAGTGTCTCTCTTGGTTCTCTCCCTCCTTATTGGCTCAGACAAGGACACACAGAGCTGGCTCAGGAGCAAGCGGCTTGCTATGTGAGCACTTGGCGAGGGAAGGGGGAGGAGCCAGGAGCACCAACAGGGGACTTGAGAAGAGAAGGATAGGGGCTGCTATGTGCAAAACCATTGCACAGAGCAGGTGGGTATGACATGTTTGTTATTCAAAAAGACAAACAAAAAAACTCCATTTACAATCAGTTTAAATATAAAACATTCAAATACTAGCTGCAAGCAAAGAATGTATATACAATAGTAACAAAAATAGATAAATATAGTGCTGTGCTATAATGTAAGTATACAGTCAATAATAATATTTACAATAAGGAAACATTCATAGTGATATAGTGAAACAAACAATAATGTCCAAAGAAAGTCTGCGATTAGGAAACAACGATGATTCAATGGTACAAGCTCAAAATACCGATCCAAATGTGATAAAGTACTAACCACCTCTACTAAGTCCCCAAGAGTGTGCTCTCACCTTATATAGTGACCCCCATTACAATAACACCCAATAAATTGTTTATTATCATTAATTCATTATGTGAAACATCATGTAACAACATTGTATCTGTAGCCTCTAAATGAAGGCATGAAATATTTATTATTTACTTGGCTACAAAAAGAAAACGTATAATGCTGCAACTTTTGGAAAATACCCACATTTCTAGGCGTAATGGACGATAGACCAATACAGCTATTCATTGTTCTGAAATACTGTCTGCATTGTTATCCAAATCAGCCTCTTTGTAAAACAGATTTAGTAGTGTAATAATTTCCATGCAAGACCACCTGACACCCTTTTTGTCTTCTAACTGGAATTTTTCCATGAATTTTTGCTTTGGCTAAACGCAAAAACAATATTTATACTATATTACAGCAGGCCATGAGATGTGGTGCCTGCATTCTTTTTCATTTTTCAGGCTAAAGACATTTTTTTGCAAGTAAACAAAGTACAATATCTGTTGATCCTACCAGAAATGCAATATTCTTCCTGTGAGATTAACTGAAAGCACAAACATTATGTTTTTTCCTTCTGTGAACTGCTAATCCCCTCACCATCATTTAATTGAGATGGAGAAAGAAAGACATATTTGGAGTCCAGTCTATAGCTTTCACCATAGATGCAGAGGAAGAGTGAGCCTAGATATCCGGGGGCAGAAAGTATGTCATTCATAGGACTGCCAAGAGCTTACAAAGGCAAAAAAAATGAAAAATAAAACACATTTAGCCACTACATCTAAGGACTGGTAAACTATAGAATATTAAATTGGGGTTTAGATACATTTTAAGCATGTATATCCATGGTTTGTTGATTATGCTTTACTTTTTATAAGTGGAGAAAGCCTGAGCTGTGATACTGGGGAAAGTTATTACTTGGACACAATCGTTGCCACTTTTCTGCCTGCTATTCTTCCTCCGTGTAGCTAATCTGAAGTATACCCACATTTCTTCATTAGCAGTAAGATATGTATGAGTGGCAGGGAGCTTGAATGAGATTGTAAGGAATAGATTAACTTTTGTGATCAGGTCATACATTACACATATTACTACATTAATGCTGCCTGCAAATGACAATGGGACATTTTGCCAGACAGGAATCTTTGTTCATAGTATATACTAAGGTATTCAGCATTTGTCAGTGGAGTCAGGTAGGTTAAAATCATGCGTGTTGAAAATAAAGTTGGAATACAAAGTGAATTATTTGCAGACTGGCAGTGCTTCTGTCACATCAGGATTGGATGCATTTTAGGGGCATTCAGAGACACTGCCAGTGCCATTCATTATAAATAATCATTCAGCCAAAGAGAGAACTCTGAAACGTGCAGAGATTCTCTGCTTCACATATATCATGTGGAGACCAAACAATCTTTAGGACATAACAGAGTCAGATCAATTATCTCTCCTTCCAGGGATGAAACGTCCATATTTGAATTTTAACATTAAACTAGGGCATGTTCTGTAGATCAAACATGGAAATATAAAATTTGATGGCAGTGAACTGCCCTTTCCCTACCTGTAGTATTGTACCATGAACATAAAAGTGATATATCAGGTCTTTTATGATTTTGATATCATGCTTGCTGAATCCACACTACGTAGAAGCATAAATGAAGGGCAAGAGAAAAGAGGTGACAAAACTGCCTTTAGCTGATGAATAATATAAAAGTCTGAATATTAATGAACACTAGAGGTGGACATGGTTGTATTGGCTCCAAAATTGTTATGCAGAAGCGAACCATCGCGCCTGTGGTTTTTGATACTGTTCTGATGCACACTCTATGCAAATGAGCAGTGATGTCATTGCATATGTGGTCTAGTAATATCTATTTATTGTTACTATGCGTGGAAAGACTTATGCTGATCCCTTAGTCATTTTGTGATGGCGGGAGTTACCAGAAGAATTTACATATATATTACAGAAAACATGTGTTTTGGCCTTTTGACTAAGACCGATGGCAGCAATTAAGGTCTTGGTACAAGGTTTAGTTTTGTGGCGTGCATCCAGCTGAGCATCCTTTAGTTCTGCCAGAACAAAATCTTACTCTAATGCATGGATTAATTATTAGGATACATCAGTCATAGTATGTTTAGTTTTTTCTTTTTAAAGTTAGCAAAAGGTCTACTGACTTCTGAATATTCCATATGTTTGCTGTCATAAAAAGAACTGGAAAATGTGTTATATAAATATATATATATATATATATATATATATATATATATATATATATATTGGAAGGGGTAACATGCATGGTTGTATTGAAAAAGGAATTCAACATTTTAGAACAGTTAGTAGGAAACATGTATTCTTCACACAACATAGATTTTCTTTTTTATCTAACATTGTACTACCAAACAATTGTAAACTGTTGGATGGTATCTTAGTCTCTTGTGAGCAGCAGAAGCAATGTTCTGCTTCAACAGAATCCCAGTGGCCAAGAGTCGAAGTAGCATGCAACTGTCTCCATAGATGACAGGTAGCAGATAAATTGATAGCCCAACAGTCTTTACAGTCTAAGTCCACAGGCAAGAAGAGTGTGATTGAGTAAAGATCATAGCAGAAGTCCCCAGGAAGAGTTGTCACACATTCATAAGGTTTTAGGTTAGCCACTGCATAATTAAATCACCACAGAAGTCAAGACTGATGACAAACCCTTGTGCCAGCGAGATGGACTCTGGTGTGGCAGCCAGGGCCGCTGATAGGGGGGCCCTCCAGCCCTCTTGTAGGGGGTCCGAGCACACAGGGGGGCCCACACAGAGAGGGGGATTAGTGATGGACAACAAATACAGAAATCTTCCTCCAGCACCTGAATCTGATCTCTGTCCCTCTCCCTGCTATCAGCTTTTATCTGTTGAGAAACAGACAGTTATCCCACACTAATCCCCCTCCCTGTGTGGGCCCCCTCCCAGCACTTATCTCTGCTCAGGAGTTTATTGTAAATTGTAACTTTGTTTCTCTCTCTCTCTGTCTCTCTGATCACTGAGCTCCAACTGCCCAGCCTGTATATTTTTCTCATCTTCTTTTTTATTTAACATAGTTTTTTTTTTTAGATTTAGCAGGAATTATGCGAGTTATGCTTTATTTGTGTCTGATAATAGTGATTTTGTTGTAATTTTAGCTAAATATATCTTTCATATTTTCTTGGAGGGGGCCCTGCCAGGTGGTCTGTACAGGGCCCCGCGATTTCTAACAGCAGCCCTGGTGGCAGCTGACCATATGCATAGAGAATGTTTGGCTGCCCATGGGTAATGGGAAATTTTAGTTCTGGAGGAAACCCTTAATCAGACTGGAAATGAGGAAAAATCTACAACAAGGAAACAGGCAACAATAAAAGCATACATTGGTTCTAACATTCTCCTTTTTAGCTACAAAAAACTTAACATGGAATTCCATCTTAAACCTAACTAGCCTCAAAAATGTCCCTTTGCCCTTCTAACGCCTATATTGACTAACCTCTGTAAAAAAGGTGCATATACTTACCTTTTTTTACCCACTCTGGTCCAGTCACATGATCCGGCTCTCCTGTGTCAGCCAGCAGTGGAAGCAGGGGAGAGGAGGGACCACCAACAACAGATGGCGCATAGGAGCCTATGGGTGATAACATCATTCTAGTCTTTACTGGCCATTGCCATTGGCCATTGCCAGCCATTGGTGCTCTCTTCTCTCCCATGCAGCCGTTGCTGGCTTACACAGGATATCACATGACTGGACTAGAGTGAACTAAAGATAAATAAGTATATACATCCTTACAGAGGTTAGTCAGCATAGGTTGTAGGAGGAGGTAGGATACATTTTTAAGACTAGTTAGGTTTAAGCTGGAATTCCACTTTACCTAAATGTAACCTCACCTAATTAAACTAAAGCATTTGTTTAGTTTGTTTTGATGTTAGAGAGATTTCTTCTCAATTCTTGTCCTGGAAACAAACTTTTTACCAGCCAGGAGTGAAGAAATATAACCAGTGGTCGTCCAATGGCAGTAAAGCCTGCCAGGAGTTCTATTCTATTCTAGTCCTCACTCATAAATAATATTTAATATTATTATTATTTGTAAAATGTTTTTTTTTTTTTTTTTACAAAAACTTTGGAAATGTCTGGAAAACAAGTTGAGTTGTCTACAAAGAAAAACCCAACACTATCTCTCCATGTGTTGACTATTCCTGACAGCAAATATTTATTTCTTAAACATACTAACTGTATATACAACCGTCAATTTACACAGCACTTTACATATATATATATATACAGTGGGGATCGAAAGTTTGGGCACCCCAGGTAAAAATTTGTATCAATGTGCATAAAGAAGCCAAGGAAAGATGGAAAAATCTTCAAAAGGCATCAAATTACAGATTAGACATTCTTATAATATGTCAACAAAAGTTAGATTTTATTTCCATCATTTATACTTTCAAAATAACAGAAAACAAAAAAATGGCATCTGCAAATGTTTGGGCACCCTGCAGAGTTAATATCTTGTACTGCCCCCTTTGGCAAGTATCACAGCTTGTAAACGCTTTTTGTAGCCAGCCAAGAGTCTTTCAATTCTTATTTGAGGTATCTTTGCCCATTCTTCCTTAGAAAAGTCTTCCAGTTCTTTGAGATTTCTGGGCTGTCTATCACGCACTACTCTTTTAAGGTCTATCCATAGATTTTTAATTATGTTGAGGTCAGGAGATTGTGAAGGCCATGGCAAAACCTTCAGTTTACTCCTCTTGATGTAATCCCCCCCGTGGATTTTGAGGTGTGTTTAGGATCATTATCTATTTGTAAAAGCTATTCTCTCTTTAACTTCAGCTTTTTCACAGATGGCATCAAGTTACCATCCAAAATTTGCTGACATTTTATTAAATCCATTTTTCCTTCTACTCGTAAGATGTTCCCTGTGCCACTGGCTGCAATACAACCCCAAAGTATGATTGATCCACCCCATGCTTAACAGTTGGACAGAGGTTTTTTTCATTAAATTCTGTGCCCCTTCATCTCCAAACGTACCTTTGCTCATTCTGGCCAAAAAGTTCAATTTTAACCTCATCGGTCCACAAAACTTGTTTCCAAAATGCATCAGGCTAGTCTATATGTTCATTTGCAAAGTTCCAACGCTGATTTTTGTGGTGAGGACATAGAAGAGGTTTTCTTCTGATGACTCTTCCATGAAGACTATATTTGTACAAGTATCTCTTTATAGTGGAATAGTGTACCACATCTCCAGTGTCTGCCAGATCTTTCCGGAGGGATCATGCAGGCAAACATGGATTTTGGATTGTTTTTCTCACAATCCTGCGAGCTGTTCTGTCTGATATTTTTCTTGGTCTTCCAGATCTTGCTTTAACTTCCACTGTTCCTGATGACTGCCATTTCTTAATTACATTCCGAACAGAGGATATTGACATTTGAAAACGCTTTGCTATCTTCTTATAGCCTTCTCCAGCTTTGTGAGCGTCAACTATTTTCAATTTCAGTTTTCTAGACAACTGCTTAGAAGAAGATCCCATGGTGCTGATTGTTGGGGCAAGGTCAGATGAGTCTGGGCATTACAAACTTTGAGATTGACATCACCTGGTCTTCCCAGACAATAATTGAGAACAATAAATGGCACTGGCAGGTCTCAGCCTTGCAAAGGGGGCAGTGCATGCTATAAATTCTGCAGGGCGCCCAAACTTTTGCAGACGCCATCTTTTTGTTTTCTGTAATTTTGAAAGTGTCAATGATGGAAATAAAATCTAACTTTTGTTGACATATTATAAGAATATCTAATCTGTAATTTGATGGCTTTTGGAGATTTTTCCATTTTTCCTTGGCTTCTTTATGCACATTAATACAAATTTTTACCTGGGGTGCCCAAACTTTTGATCCCCGCTGTATATATATATATATATATATTGCATATTCACATCAGTCCCTGCCCTTAGTCTATGGGTCCCTAAATCACATATACTAGGTCTAATTTAGACAGGAGCCAATTAACGCACCAGCATGTCTTTGGGGTTTGAGAGGAAACCCACACAGGCACAGGGAGAACACAAACACTCTGTGCAGCTAGTTGGTATTGGAACCAACTAACTATCCTAGTGCTCCTAGGTGGAAGGAATAACTACTTAGCCACTGTGCTGCCCAATGATCCTGATGGGACTATCACTACTATATAAGGAGGAGGAAGGGTGTTACCATTGTTTAAATTACTTATTTATTTGTGTGTTAGTTGTGTCTTGTCTGTGATCCTTCTATTCTGTATTGCGACACACTGGTAAACTAGCAATCTGTAACCATAGAGCTCCAGACTCATGCACTACCTGCTGACTAAAAAATGGTAAATATGAAATATTTACTGCATATGTGATGTTTCATACTAATGTGACTGGAAAGAAAAGTAAAAATGTTTTCTTTACTTATTAGCATAATGCATATATAAAATATGTATATGAAGAAACACTAGGGGTTGATTTACTAAAACTGGAGAGTGCAAAAACTGATGCAGCCCTGCAAAGAAACCAATCAGCTTCCAGATTTGTTTTGTCAAAGTCTAATTGAACAAGCTAAAGTACAAAGCTGATTGGCTGCCATGCACAGCTTCACTATCCAGGTTTTAGTAAATCAACCACATCAGTTGTTTTCTTAAATATCAGCCTTTGCAGGCATACTATATAAGCTATTTTCAGAGTGGCTGTGCACTTAAAAGTGCATTTAAATTTTTTTTTAGAAATAGTAAAATTACAAAATTGTAATAGAATGTCATCAATTAAACAACCTATAATTGCCCTTAAGCTTACAAAAAATGTATATTGCAGCTGCAAGTAGCACCCAAGATAGCAGCAGAGAACCGCTTGTGACTCAAAAGCTCCCGGTAGAAAAAAAATGCTTTATATTGGTACTACTATTGAGACTAAGATAAAGTGAACAAAATGTGCAGTAGCAACAAGGGAGTGAAACAGATGCTCTTCAAACACTCATTTAGAAGACACTGCTGACAAAAAAGTACAAACCTCTTGAATAATTAAAGTTCATCTTCTGGCAGTGAACAAAAAAAAAGAGACAATATTTTTTAAACTGATTATTCAGTTCTGAATAGATACCATTGCCTTAAATCATCAGCTGTGTTTATATATCTTAGCTGATATTATATACCCTCAAACAGACCTTTCCATGAAGATACATCATTTTTTGCTGCAGGTGACTGATCTTAGGGTAAAACCAACTCTCAGAATTCGATTTCTTAGATAATTGTTTTTGTTCCCTATGAATGTGTATGCTCAGGAAACATAATCAGGTTGATTTACTAAAGGCAAATATTCTGTTCACTTTGCAAGTGAAGTTTCCCCAGAGCATAGTGAGTGTGGCGAAATGTAATGTTTGCAAAGAATACCCAACCACGTACAAGGGGGAAAAAACAGCATTTTTGCTTGCATGTGATTGGATGATGGAAGTCAGCAGAGCTTTACCTCATTCTTTAAGTTTCAGGGAAAATCCACACAGGAGTTTTTTTAGTTTTGGGTTGACTGGAAGTAAAAGAAAATCCCAGGGGTTGTCCCTAGAAAAGTAATAGAGATGAAATTTGCCAATAGGGACACCAGTTATATCGACCTGGGTGGTACTTGCAGGGATTTCCTCTCACTTCCTGTTTTGGATTTGGGGCAGGAAGTGAAGTTACATCTTCCAAAAGAAACATAAAAAAATGTATATATATTACAGAGGCTATAACCCTCCCTTTATCCAAAAAAAAAAAAAAAAAAAAAAAAGTTTTAACTATAGTTTTACTTTAAAGTAGTTTGAAAGGCAATTTTAATTAAAATATTAAACTACTCATATTTGCTCTGTGCAATGGTTCAGCAGCCCCCAATCTCCTAATTTTGGAGCCCCCCCAGCCATCTTGGCTCCTCCTCTTCTGCGTCTGCCCCTATAGCAAGAACTTACTATGCCGGCAGACATGCAGGCTTGATCCAAAGCTGGGTTATATGTGTTAATTGACAAACAGCTAAGCTTGTGAGAAAAATGGGCACAGCGCTAGATCGATACAGGACACACATAGGTATTTAGATGTAGGAAAGGGCACAGCATATGGCAAAAATTTTTTTGCCTTAATGCATGGAATGCAAAGGTAAAAAAAGGTAAAAAAAGCTTTAGCTTTAGAACCACTTTTAAGGCAAGAAGTGTCTGCTGCAATTCCTCTTTTGCTAACCCATAGTTCTCTGGGAATCATTAGGTATGTTTTAGGAATGGGTGCATAGAGTAATTACACAGGTATGGTTTTAGTTTAAAGCCTAGAACCTAAAAAAAAAAAAAAAAAGAAAAAGAAACACAACTAAAATAAAAGTTGACACCAAAACATTATAATTCCCTTTAGTGCTTTGCTTTCTAACACCATTTCAATAAATTACCTGTAAGAAATGACCCTTTGATAATCACAAAAGAATTACGGATTCTTAAAATATTAAAGTCATTTGTTAGCTGTGTGTTAAGGTAGCATTTTTTTAAATAATAATTTTTTTCTCTCTAAACTTGAGAAAAGAACATCCAGACTCACTTGCTTAGGCTTAAAAGTGTACCCGCAGATCAGCAAAACCTTTTATTTCCCTGGCAGGGGAAATGTTATTTATTGCCGAGATGTTCACATTGGAAATACCTTCAGATTGTACTTTTTCCTGCTTTGTCTTTTCCTGTGCAGGAGTTTGAACGTAATTCTTCTCCTATGGGAGCGTTGTTAAATAGCTGGTATCAATCACATAGCATGGGTATAAATCATTTAAAGGCAAGGCAGGGCCAGTGATGCAGAGATAACCTTGTGTAATAGCAGATAGAGAAGCATAATGCAATCTCCAGCTACCATTTCAAGACCAGATGTGTGAGGGCAGAAGCAGAGAAATTGCGAGTCGGATGAGAAAGTTTATTATGATATGAGAATTGGCCATGAAACATATTGTGTGTTTTGATTCCAAGCACATTTGAGGTACAGCTTTCTCCTCCTCAAATAGCGTTCTGGATGATTACAGCTTCAATCTACCTTCCGTTTACCCAGTCTGCACCTAGAACAGCTATTAAAGTTATGTAAGACATATGGAAAAGCCGTCAAATGTTGGGTGTTCGCTGCTGGCCTCATCATTGTGGAAATCCCTTTACGGATGATGTTGTGCATTGGGTTGTAGCTTTAGTGAAATGTGAAATCATGCTCAGCCATCAAATATCATTTAACATCAACGGCTTCACAATCTGTACTGCTTTACCTTTTTTTTGTGGCAATGTTGAAAATCGTAACAGCTAAGTAATGGAAAAATTCTGCAAAATAGTTATTATTAAAGTTCTGCAAATCAGAGATACAAAATGGCAACTTTCTGGCTTTTTTAGGAGTTTAATATATCTGAAGCAAAGCAAAGAGTACCTGCGTTTATATGATGCAGGGCAGAGCAGCAGGTTCATATAAATCGTCTCTTCCCCAGTAGTCCACACTAACCTCTCCTTCACTTTCTCATTGCTCCATTCAGCTAACGCTGGGGGGTGCAGAGAAGAAGTCATCAGATAAATCCCTTGTCTTTCTTGATCTTGTGCCTCCACACATGCACTACTCTGAGCTAAAACCATAGAAGCCAAACTGTTTCATGCACAAATAAACTATAGGCAAAAGATAAAAAGACAAGGCGCCTCTAAGTGCAGTAGGCTCTGAGTATTTATTAGGTTAAAAGCATAAAAGCACTCACATTTGGTAAGTAAGATATGGGCATAGCAAAGATCTGTCTGGAGTCTTCCTATCCGCTGTGCTGAGTGGTTGCAATGGGGACATCTGGTGATCCACTTCCTGTAGATGCGTCCTTTCGTCTGTGTCTCAGCCTGGTCAGCATGAGATTTCCTGAAGGCAGGGTGTGGACGCAGCGGCTGGTGTCCAATAGAGCGGGTGGTGGGCGGTTACATGTCTCGGAGCTCAGCTCCTTTGTCAGAGAGGTCTGACGAAGGAGCTGAGCTCCGAAACACGTAACCGCCCACCACCCGCGCTATTGGACACCAGCCGCTGCGTCCACACCCTGCCTTCAGGAAATCTCATGCCGACCAGGCTGAGACACAGACGAAAGGACGCATCTACAGGAAGCGGATCACCGGATGTCCCCATTGCAACCACTCAGCACAGCGGATAGGAAGACTCCAGACAGATCTTTGCTATGCCCATGTCTTACTTACCAAATGTGAGTGCTTTTATGCTTTTAACCTAATAAATACTCAGAGCCTACTGCACTTAGAGTCGCCTTGTCTTTTTATCTTTATCACTTTCAGAGCAGCTTCTCCTCTCCAGTGCTGCCGAAGTGCAGTGTCTCACCTAAAGCCTGCTGTATTCCACGGAAGCGCCCATACAACAAACCCTTTTCTCAAACTATAGGCAAAACCCTTCTTTTTTTTCATTTTGAATAGAGTAGGGTTTTTTTTGTCAACTGTGTCCCATTTAAGAGATTTTCCTTCACGTCCTGTGTTTTAAACACAACAGGAAGTAAGAAGAAATATCTCCAAAGAGAAGTAAGTTCCCTTTTATACAAATGTCACGGGGGCAATAAAAGATTTCTACTCTATTCTAGTTCTGGTGGCAGCTCAAAATTAATTTTTTTCCACATTTAATCCTGGTGACATCTCCTTAATGGGGTACACACAATGCATTACACACCTGGCAGGAGTTCTAACGCTTCCCTACTATATGCAATATAAAAAAAAAAAAAGTTTTGCCTTTTAGACGTATTTTAACTTTCTCTATCTTTTTCTTGTTTTCTCACTTTTTTTTTTTGTATGGTTTTGTTCCATTACGCCGGTACAGATTTTTCATGTAGAGTTATTTGAGAACATTTTGATCTTTTAAGCTTGTTTCTCAATAAGGGCATATACAGAAGAGAGAGAGAATTTTTATAACCCGTTGTGATTAAAGTAGAATTAACTTCCCACAAAAGAATACTTAGTATTGTAATGTACTTTTAAGTAAAGTAGGATTTCATTTTAGTTTTTGTCGAAAAAAAAAAAAAAACATGTATTGTAGACTCATTGTAAGAACTTTCTGTGGATGTGTGCATATTTAGGCAGACAGTTTTTTTTAATGCAATGACTAAGGAAAAATGTGTATTGGAACGGCTATTTGTAGTCCAACTTTGGAGTGTGGGATAGGTGACAGCACTGCAGGTAAACTATAGTAATTGCTGCCACCCTAGGAAATTAAGTGTACATGTACATGTTGGTGATGAGATGTAATTAAAAACTGGATTAAACTTTTTTTTTTTTTTTTTTCCAAAAAGTTTATTGAAGAATAATGATAGTAACAAACGTGAAATTACATGGTTCACATTATATGTAAAGTAACAATTGTGTGGAAAGTAAAAGGCATATTTGATTCATTCGAATTACAGAAAAGTAATAACTGCTGAAACTAGGCAAAATAAATGATCAAACATCAAGATAAACAGACAATGTATTGCGGGCTAAAAAGAAAGGAAAAGACAAAAGTGTTTTGCCCTTTTGGGGTATATAGTTATATACCAAACAGAACAACATATGTTATATAACAAGTAAGGGCTATCATCTGTTTAAGCTTGATAAAGCTAAATTAGCAATATAGAAGGGGAGTATCAGAAGAGAAAAAGGGAGCGGGGAAGCGGACCCTATGACCAGCATAGGGCACGCTTGGATGAGGGGGGTAGGTAAACTTTGACATTGCATGTATATGTACAACAGTATATTTGGTTTAGATGTTGGGGTTTGGATACATTTTAAACATTTAGTAATAACACTTAAACAATTATATTGTTATGTGCAACTTATGAACTTTGGTGTCTTGAATATCTGTAGATTCAAACATGTTCTTTTCCTATATAAGATGTACGCTTCTTTGTTAGTTTGGGAAAAAATAATTTCTTGGGAAGCCCATCACTGCTGTAAAAATACCTAGAGTTTACATAATGTGATTGGCCAGCCAGTGCTAACCCTCTGCTATTTTAACAATAATAAGCCTGACTGCACAGTCTGACCCAAGCCACTTGGGAGAATCAGACAGAAGAGAACGGTTAATGACCATCTACATCCTGAACTGTGGCTGACTCTCTGCTGCTGGGAACCTGATATCTTGTCTGTGCCCATCACTATTGTACTCAGTTTCCCTTTCTGTATTTGGAAACTCTGCATCCTCATCCCTTGTGATATCTGGGACCCTCCAGAGACTGTCTTGGTTTTCTCCTCCTTCTCACAACTCCCAGAGAAGACGGTGGTGACAATTGGCTTTTTGTTTTGTTCCCCCTCCCCCCCACTAAGCTTGTAGGGGCGATGCTATTAATTGCTCAATGAGATTCTTACTGGGTATGGGATAATCCTGGATACTCAATTATAAATATATGAGTATCTAAATTTTCCTAAAGAAGCGAGTGCTGTCTCGTGTAACACGTAGAAAAATCCAGATACCAAGTATTCTATATTCATGGACTAATAATTAATTATGTTGTAATTTATGTAATTTTTGGTGAAATGCCGTGTTTTTAATATGAGAATACTTTTTAAGATATGCCCTTGGAGTTAAATTGTAATTTTAATTTAATCCTGTGTCTCGTAAAGTCCCTTGGGCACTTCTGTTCGATATATACATCATGAACTGGTCTGAGAGTGAGTTCTGTATATTCTACTGCACACCCCACCTACACTGCAAGAAGGTACTAGAGCTGGGTTGGGTAGGTGAGATCCGAAGAAGCTTTCGGGGGGGGGGGGGCTTGGGGTTTGTGAAAGGGAGATATGTGCAAAGGTTGGGGTGTAAGGAAAATGTTATATGAGCTGAACCCTGCACAATATGCATTGTGCACCCCCAAACCCAGCACTCTGTATGCAGGGCCCTCCTCAATCCTGCACTCTGTTCACAGCGCACCCCTGAACTCTGTGTATAGGGCTCTCCTGAAACTGCACTCTGTATATAGCACACCCTTGAACTCTGTACATAGTGCATCCCTGAACAGTGCATCCCTGAATACCACACATAACACACTCCTTGTATTTATTGCCCCTTTAGGATCCTCTCTCTTTGATGCGTTTCAGCGGTGGGTGCATTGTTGAGTTCCTGCACCTATTCTCTGAGAAAAAAGGGCTGGATAAATTTATATAGTCTTACAGATACAAATGACCCTTTGTGGGCAACCATAATGCTGATCCAACCTCCAATGAACTTGAGTTTGACACCCCTGATATAGTTTATCCTTTCTGGGTGTACCATATCACAAGGGATTGGTTTTTCCATCACCATTCCTCTGCACCCACTTAAACTAAATCTCAGAATTGTGTACCTAAGGATGGGCTATTAGAGGTTGTACTAATGAAGGTATATAGTATTTATTTAATCATTTAGTCGTTATTAAAGGTCTCGGGTGCAGAGAATGCACCCCCACAACCTTCAATGTCCTTTGTAACAAAATATAAGCCTGATTCATTCCTCATTGGATCCACATACTCAGTAAATGATGATACTTGGGGCGTGGCGTAGGGAAGGGGTGACTGCCTGTTGACTTTCCAAAATGGCACATATGGCCTGCTTGAGGGTTAAGAAGACTATTTTGACAGTTTATAGAGTGCATTGTAATCTCAGTGGTAATTGAGCAAATTGTTGTCTTCAAACAGCTGCCAGCACTCTATAAATTGCAGTAACTTAGCACAAGGTTTTCCTGGTAACTTCACATTTCAGACACACTGTATTGCTGTGCTTTAGCAAAATGTGCCTACTTCTGACTGAAGACATTTTTCTTGTATACTTGTCTAGTGAATACTGCAGCTAATGCTTTACAGACTGACTTATTCTCACAGTAAACTTTTTAAAAATCAGTCCAGTGTAAACAGTTACAAATCCTTACCGAATTGCACATTTTCCAAACCTGTGTCCTGAATTGAGTTTTGTTTACTAGTTAAATGTTTTGAGACATTGTGATTTAATCGAAAATATGACTGTTGTAGCAAAGCACTATATTTTAAACATACAAGTATTTTAAAACTGTCACTTTGCCAATGAGAGATACAGAATTTGATTTATTAAGGGCAAATTACCTGTTTGCAGGGAAATTTGTGGGGCAACTTTCCTTGCAAAGCGCAACTTCCTTTGCAATGTGAATGGCATATTTTTCCTTAAGCAAATAAACCCCACATTGACTAATATATACATTTCTACTACAGAAAGAGGACAAAATTCCTTGATGCTCTTTGTTGGAAGAAACCATCCATTTTGTTGTACCTCTTTATTTGAAGCTACATTGAAGCCTTCTTTTTAACATGTTGAGCACTCACAAACATAACAAATAAGGAAAATGGCATTTTCTTTTTTACCAAGTGTGTACGCTTAACTCAAAATACAAGATCCACTTAACGTTTAGCTCCTCCAATTATTTTACATGAAAATGTGAAGGTAAACTATAAAATAAATCACACACTAAAAAAATAAAAAAAAAATGTGCTAGCCTATACCCTAACCTCTGCTTACTTCCCATAGGCAAGGGTGATGTCTGTCCACAAAGGTGAAAACCCATGATGTATTCTTGTGGTGCCCCATAAATCTTTTCAAATGATGGTATCTTGCTTCTAAAAGATAAAATAAAAATGCAAATGATAAAGGGAATGGAGCACGGAAATAACAGTAAACAAATGTATTGATCTGCCATCATACAGTCAATTAAGGAAATTTAAATGTTGATTTAAAAGGGAGAAAAGTTATGAGTTATTTTTAGAACAAAATGTGATTTGTGTGCGAGTCTTTTCATTTGATATATTTGTTACCATCTGTCTTCAAAGAAGAGTTTCACACCTCAACCTGCACAACAGAACTCAGATTACATTAGATGAAAGCATCAGTCAAAGTTATTTATAATAAACCTCCTTAACAAGGGCTGAGAACAGTAGAAAATATCAATAGTTTAGATATATATTTAGTTTTCATCTATACATTGAATTCATATACATTTAAATATGAATCTCTTATGTTGACCTTTTGTTACTTTATCTTGAATAATGTAATCCTCACAACATTATGCTGTAGCTTTAGTTAAAAAAAGGAAGAAAACCTTGATGGTTTATTGGTCTCACCAGACTTTCATGTATCCTATCAAATCAACGAAATAATTAATTTAAAATAAAGTGGATACAGTATTTGATATATAGCATAAAAATGGTCAACTCTATTTTAGCTATGTTTATACATTTTGTAAACATATTTATTTATATCTGAGAGCATTATGGGTTTTCTAAAAAGAGATCACAAAAGAAGCAGTTTTCCTTTAGGCTCTTTCCCATTGAAACTCCATAAAAATCTATCTTAAAGCGGTATCAAATCCAAAAAGGAAAATATATTATATTGCAGTTTACCATTTCCTGGATGTGGTGGCTGCATTAATTTTCTTTCTTTGAGTTTTTCTTAATTTATTTTCACCTGTTCATTTGTTAAGTCTATTATTTTTCATCTTTTTTTAACAGATCAGGCTGTCCAGCAAAAGGGGCAGCTAGTTAGTTAGTTCACGCCTATGCGCGTTGCAATTGATGCATTTTTCTGGCGTGTTTTGCGGTGCGTTTTTTATCCTTTTTTGCATTTTTTGTGGCCAAGAGAAAAGTATGACAGTTTTGGGTTAGGGTTAGCATTACCTATTAAGGTTAGGGTTAATGGTTAGGGTTAGCATTAAATGCTATGGTTACGGTTAAGGGTTAGAGTTAAGGTCTAGGGTTAGTGTTAAATGTTAGGGTTAGCATTAAATGTTATGGTTAGGGTTAAGGGTTGGAGTTAAGGGTTAGGGTTAGCTTTAAATGTTAGGGTTAGAATGCTAACCCTGACATTTAATGCTAACCCCAACCTAAAACAGTCATACTTTCTTATTAGCCAAAGAAGAATGCAAAACACTTCAACAATGCATAAAAAATGCATACTTTTCCTTTTTGGTGCAGGTTGATTGAAGGCTATTGCAACAAACATGTAATCTGCTGCGGGGTAATAAGTCCCTAACCCTTTCCAAAAACGCAGTTGCTGAAAATGCATAGATGTGAACATGGCCCATAGGAAACAATGTTAAATGGACTGTAGTGTATTTCTAAAAAATTCAAATTGCACAAAAAAATGCATAAACCAAGGGTTAAGGCAGAACTAAACCCTCCTGTTTTTTATGTCCAAGGAAGCTGCCGCAAAAGCCTCTGTTTGATCTGGCTTTGCGATGTAACTGCACAGATATTCAGTTACGGTATTAGACATTTGATGGCTGGACAGTTTGGTTGAAAGCACAAGCAGCTGTGAAAGTTATCATTCAGGGCATGCCAGGAATTGATCTGTTTTGAGAAACAGTCAACATCATAGGTCTAGTTCTGCTTTAACATTGACAGGGCTGCTCTAGCAAGCACAAAACCTGTTAGCTGTCTATGTTTCACCACTCCACCTTCTTTTTATGACCATTTATCAATAATGGTAGTTTGCATTAAAGTACAGATGTCCACACATCTACTATTTTTATATGTATCTCCCTTATGGGGGTATTAATGGACACCCCAGGAGCGGTGCTCTCTTCTTACACTTTTCACACAATACTGGTGTTTGTAATACTATGCCTAAATGCCTAAAACTATGGGAAGGCTAGATCCACTGTCAGATTTGTATTTCTGTTTATAACTCTGTTGCAGATTCTCACTCACTTCTCTTATGATGAAACCAGCATCAGTAGGTCAGGACAGTAAAGTATAACTAAAGGCAAATCTTTTTTTTTTTTTTTTTTTTGATAGAGTAGAGAGGGATTATTCCCCCTGTCAGTTTATATTGCTGTCTGTGTCCCCTTAAGGGGGAGTTCACCCTCTCTATTTGTCCTGTTTACCATTGAAACAGCAGAAGTAAAAGAAAATCCTACATTTTGGGTTGTCCCCAGAACAGGAACAGTGGGAATATCTTTGAACGGGACACTAGTTCTGGTGACCTGGGTAACAACCAGGAATTCCCTCACTAGTGATAAGACAAAATGTGTGAATGAAAATTTTCAAAGCATAGCATCCGGTACATCAAGTCATAGACAAGTAGACAATTACAATGTCCAGCACTACAGTATATTGCAAAAGTCAAATCTGAGCCCTTCAGTGTTAAATCTGAGGGCCCCACCAGTGGGCTGAAAAAGCAGGTTTGAGAATAGTCCCACAGAGTGTTAATAACTACATATTATACCTTGACTGCGAGTATAAAAACAATATTGCAAATGTCATTCTACCCCAATTTTCTGTTCATGACTAGGTCAACCGCATCTAAACCAAGAATATCAAGCCAGACTCCCCAAACCCTATCAAAATTTGAATAGCATCCTTTGTGTTTATAGATAACCTGCTCAAATTGTAAAGTGGTACCCATATACATAAGCCATTCCTTACGGAGGGGAAGCACTTTTCCAGGGGCATAGTATGGCTTTCCATATCGGGAATAGACCACCAAATATAGCTTCCCTAATACAGGCATCCAGAACTATATCTTCTAGAATTTCCAATATACATAATTTGGGGTCAGAGGGAAAGATCAGTTTGGAACAGTTTGGAATGCTTTATTAATAGTAGTTAGGACTGATTCCCACTACCTGTGCAGCTTAGGGCATCTCCACAACATATGCATTCAATCCCCATGATCTCTAATACACTTCTCAGCTTGTTCAATTAAGCTTTGGCAGTAAAACCTGGAAGCTGTTAGTTTCTATGCAAAAGTGAGCTTGATATTGCACTCCCCAGCTTTAGTAAATAAATAAAATGGCACAATATAATTACCAATACCCGCAATTGGTACCAAAAAAACAAAATTAACTATACTCTAACACAAGATCCATGCTATTAAAATACAACATAGCATAAATAAAACAGATTGAAAAATAATAGAAAATCAAACTACCAAAATGCAAATAGTGCACCTCTTTCTCTAGCATTACCCAAAAAATATAATTAACATAACACCAACATACTAAAAAACAACATAAAAAAATCCCGATCATAAACCAGATTAAATCCTCTCATCCAGCCCTCACAGAGAAGAAATATTTATTTTGATGGCCACAGGCAAAAAGTATTTCCTGTTTCACTCTGGGGAGCATCATGGTTATAACAATCTTTCACTGATGGTACTCCGCAGACTGACCAGCGTATTGTGGAGTGGGTGGGAGGAGTTGTCCAAGATTAAACCTACTTTGAACAACATTTTCCTCTCCAACACTGTTGTTAAAGGCTCCAGCTCCAATCTAACAACATAACTGGCCTTGCAAATCAGTTTGCTGAGTCTGTTGAAGTCGGCCATCCTAAACCTGCTTCCTTAGCATGCCACTGCATACAGGGGAGCATTGGCCACCGCAGACTCATAAAACATATTCACCATCATCCAGCAGATGTTAAAAAACCTCTTAAAAAAATAGAGGCCGCTCTTACCATTTTTATAGAGCACCTCAGATATAAGATAATAGGATAGGATATAGGATAATATAACTCCAAATAGCAGAAGAATATCAGCTCTAACCTTTCTACAATTTATCCAAAATCAGAAAAGTTGTGTTTGGCTAGATATACCCTTTAATTTGAACAAGTTACATTATAAAATCATATGAATTACCTGCCTGAAAGAGGATATTGATATCAGTAACAAAGTGTACAAATAAGATTGATAATCAAACAGATATTATAAAATATTAATACAAGACAAAAACAGCATGAACAAGACCAAAAAATAATATTCTACAGCCTTCTCTAATGTGTCAGTAATTAACAGTTTAATAGAAATGTCATTGCTTACATTTTTTAAGTTGTTGTTTTTCTTATTTGGACTAACAAAGTAATATAAAATTACATTAAATTGCACAATTTAGTTAACAAGTCTTTTGAGATTTGAGTAATTTAATAAAGGAGTTTGTAAGAATTTCAAGCATCTGATTAATTTGAGTAGATTTAAGGACATAAATGAGAATGAATGTGTAAGGTGTACATTGGTTTATTGAATCCACATAAAAACGACTGCTTTAGTAAATCAAATATTCATACTATCAAGAAGTTACTTCATCCAAACCTTTGCTCTTTTAGATTTTGAGTAGGATTAAATATGCTAACCAATGCCAAGTCACTCAAGTTCATTCATAATGATTGGATAATACAATGCTAAAATTCTCTAGATCAGACTGCTTGTGATCTGTAAGTTAAAGGAACATTTCAGAAACCTTTGTAGGTTTATTCACTCTCCATTGTCCTGAACTCTCATTCTAGAACATATCTCAAAGAACTATGGCATCCCCCCTACACACACACACACACACACACAGATGCAAAATTAGGATGGTAATTAACCCCAAAACAGGCATTTATTATATTCAAGGGTTCTTCTTAGATGTCTTTGTAGAATTAGTTTTATTTTTTGGATGTTTTCCACTAATTTTTTGCCTGTTCTTTCTGCCAGTAAGTCTGTTCTTTTTCAACTTTCTAATACAGATCAAACTGTCAGGCAAATGTTGCAGTTAGGTAGTTGAAACAGGCCATTTACCAATGAAAAAGGTGCTTACATTTGTTAGATGTTATTGATTTAAGTGAAACATGCATCCCAAAAGAAAATAAAAACTGTTGCCATACCTGCTTAAAAAGTGTTAACTGGAGTTTGCCTTTAATTTTTTTATTCTACTCTAGCTAAATCTAAATGAAGAACTGCAGAACTGAGTTATGTTTCATACAATTGTTATATTTCCTGCTATGATGGAGTTACCTTCAAAACAAGTTGTTTTGAGGGGACAGCATATTTACACAGTTATACAAGCAGTACACTCACTACTTTACATTGTAGCAAAGTTTAATTTCTTCAGTGTTGTCACATGAAAAGATATAATAACATATTTACAAAAATATGAGGAGTGTACTCACTTTTGTGAGATAGCAAATTGTAATTTCATTCTATGCAATAATATGTTGGTTGTCGTATTGTGTAACTTTGCCAGATGGCTATATCAATGTGTTTCCAATAATTGGCAGTATAGATGGGCAAAACGATAAAAACTATTTTTTCAAGAGCAGTAATTTAACTGATGCTTAAAGTGCAACAATAAAAACAAAAAAAAATTCCTTTGAATATAGTGTCGGGGGGGGGGTCATCTTAGTCTAGGGCATTTGCAGCATGCATAGAACATTCTGCAGTAAAAATTACATTTCTAAAAAAAAAAGAAAAATCAAATCACATTTAAATTGACTAACGGTTGCAATTGCCAGCACCCCGCTTTGAAAGTAATAAAGAAAAAAAGTTTCGGGTCCCCCTTCATTTTAAGGGGAACCCTACTCCAAATTTAAAAAAAAACAGCTTGGGGTCTCCCCTAAAATTTATACCAGAACTGTATTCGAGCAAGCAGTATGGCAGGTCAGGAAAGGGGGGACGAACGAGCGCCATCCTCCTGAACTATACCAGGCCGCATTCCCTCAACATGGGACTCTGCTCCCCCACCCCAAAGCACCTTGTCCCCATGTTGATGGGGACAAGGTCCTCATCTCCACAACTGTGGCCAGTGCTTTTGGGGTCTGCAGGCAGGGGACTTATCAGAATCTTGAAGCCCCCTTTAACAAGGGGACCCCCAGATCTCGGCCCCCCCATGTGAATGAGTTTGGAGAATATAGTACCAAAAGTGTCAAAAAGTAAAAAAAACACAGAGACAGTAATAGACAATTCCTTTATTAAAAAATAAAAAAGCATTGGCCCCCCGATATAAATCCATTGTCAATCACGCCACCCGCCGCACCAGAAAAAAAAACAAAAACAAAAATAGCTTGCCGTCTATGAGGGCTGGCCGCCTACTGCAGGCTCCACCAATTGACAGTTCATACATGTACAGTACATGTACAGTAAATGTAGTCAAGGACAGGGCCACCTGGCGATGTCACCTGGTGGCACCGCCCCCCTTGGGACCTCAGAAGCCAGTGCATGCTGCGTCGGCACCGTCACAAGGGGGAAGTGCCACCAGGTGATGATGCCAGGTGGCTCCAACCCTTACTTATATAAGAACTGTCATATGGTGGAGCCTGCAGTAGGCGGCCAGCCTTCATAAAAGGAGTGAGCGTTTTTTAAAATTTTATTTTCCAGGTGCAGCATGATTAACGATGGCTTTACATCAGGGACACTGTTTTTTATTTTTTAATAAAGGAATTGTCAAAAACTTGTCTCTGTGTTTGTATTACTTTTTGAGACTTTTTTGGTACTGTATACCCCATACTCATTCACATAAGGGGGCTTGGATCTGGGAGCCGCCTTTTTAAAGGGGGCTTCAATATTCTGATAAGCCCCCTGCCTGCAGACCCCCAAAAACCACCAGTGGGGATCTGGCCCCCCTGCCCTACAGCACCCAATCCCCATGTTGAGGGCATATGGCCTGGTATAGTTAAGGGGGGGGGGGCGCTTGCTCATCCCTCCCTCTTTCCTGACCTGCCAGGCTGCATGCCTGGATAAGGGTCTAGTATAGATTTTGGAGGGGATCCCACACTGTTCTTTTCTTTTTTTTAACTGGCAAGTTTTTTTTTCAGTTCACAGCGGGAAAACCCATTACTCATCGGTTGGTAAGGACGCTGCGGCAGGTTTCCCGGCCCTGCTTCTTTACAACCAGCTTATTCTCCACCCTGATTGGGCAAAGCTTTGCCCAATCATGGAGCAAAATGCACTCTGAAGCGTGCAGTGCACTGCAAGGCATTCGGCAGGACGAACAGGCCAAACAGTCAATGTTCAGCCAAAACTCATGCTCGGGCCCAACACTAGTTGACAGTAAGGGTATGTCCACTGAAGTATTATAAAATAATTTCCAAACCTACAGCCCACCCCTCAGACCCTTTGATTGAGTGTGGTAACCCTGTAACGTCCTCTCCAGGGACTGTAAAAGATTGCTGCATTTGCAGCTCTAAGCTCTCTCTGACATTGAAACTACTAAGGATATTGAGAGAGTCACTTTCTGAGAGCCAGTGACTCTGATGCATCAAATTGCACTTACCCTTCAAGCAAATCCGACTCTGCATGAAAAAAAGACCAGGCAAATGTTGCTAAGTACTTTTCAATTTGAATTCTATGTAATTTACTGTTGCTTATTGTCTTTTTTGTAATTGTATGTACGTAAAATGTGCTTACATTGTTTATTGAAGTTTATCAGAACCCTGTTGAACTCGGTGGGAGCAAATGTGAAAAGCAAGTAATGGCCGTTTTCTAGGCTAATAGGCAAGGGTCTGTCAAACAAATAGAACGAGAAGGCTGGGCACTACCCTTGGGCACATGTACCAAAGCAAAAAAAAACGCCAGTCGGGGAGGAGAAGCTTTTTTAAGAATGCCTAAAGTGAAGCATTAATATGCAAAATTCCTTTAAAAAAACACACCCAGCGGATGTCTTTAGCCTGCCTGTAAAGTGGTACATGTGTACAAAGTATACAACTTGCTGAAGCAAAACTGACATTAACAAAAGAATACAATTTAAATTTCTGGCAAATGACAGCTCCCGTGTGCTTACTTCTGTTTGTAAACAAAGCAACCAGGTATTATCCTGGTTGGTGATGTGGTATAGATAATGAGGGAGCCAACACAAAAAAGGCTACAAGGGGTTCCTGTCAAAAATATTCACCAGACCCTGGATATCAAGGTGGAACCCTTTAAAGAAAGGGAAAAAATAGCACAGGGCCCCTCCAAATTCCATATCTGGTATACATTTTAAGTGGGTACCTTACACAAAGACAAGAAAAAAAAAACTAGAGCCCCCTTTAAATAAAAATCTCTACCAGACCCTTTTCCTAGCAAGCAGCCTGGCTCAACAGGAAATGGGAAGGGGGGTGTGGGTTCTACTCCCTTGAACCATAACTGGCAGGCCCACAACATAGGAGCACACTTTGTCAGTGGGAAAGGGAAAAGGGCCTCTTCTCCACAACTCATAGTGGTTGTAGGGGTCTGTGGATAGGGGTTTTTTTTTTTGGAATATGGAAGCTTCCTATAGGATTTGAATGAATAAGGAATACGATTCGAATAAATAAGGATTAAACATAGTAAACAGCAAATACCACCACAAGTTATAACAGTCCTCAAATAAAAACTGTCTCACAATTTACTTGCAAAATCAATCACCTTAACCACTAATGCAAATCCAATAATGTCAATGTCAATTGTTATGAACTTTTACCAATGATCTCATGAAAGAAAACAATTCTGCTGATTGCCAACATGATCTGCTCCTGTTGGTCACTTGTAAGGGATGACATTTCCTTGGCCCACTAAATGTAAACAAATGTTGGTGTTTCCCATATTTGGTCAATGATGTCAGTGCCATCCCCACCCTTTCGTTTACAAGCCAGAGGATTCTTGGTCAGTAAAATAATGGGGTTGGGTGATGTCACTAGATGTGAACTCATGGTATATGCATGTGAGCTGCTCATGCTGCTGGGAATTGTGGTCCTTTGCCTGCTGCTGTGAGTGCTGGCTGGGAAGGAACCTGCTCATGCTCTGAACAGAAGAGCAGAAGATCCTGGGAGTCTCACATCAGAACAAGACCTGCTGTGTGTAGACAAGTGGCAGTCTCAGTCTGGACCCCGCTAGGCAACACCCCAAAAGTGTTTCACTCCGCCAATGTCACTGGATGCTAAGGATGCAGTGGGCACCAACCAGTGACATGAAATAAGCTGTCATATTTAGTAGCAGAAGAAATACCACTACCACTACAAATCTTGACTCCTGACGAACTAATAAAAAGTCTAGTCTTAAGGAGAACACCACAGTAGCCAAAGTTTACTTCAAACTTGTGTTTGGAGTAAAGCTTGAGCTTATCAGATATTAAATAGCTTTTTGTCTCTATGAAGAAATGTAAATTCTTATATTCTGTCTGGGTATGGCCGTGAGTGATACAGACATTTCTTGAAAAAGATCAAAATTGCAAAAGCAGATGCTGTGGATGTGTATGTTTCAGTTAAAATGCATAGGGGTTGATTTACAAAACAGGAGAATGCAAAATCTGGTGCAGCTCTGCATAGAAACCAATCAGCTTCTAGGTTTATCTGTCAAAGCTTTATTAAATAAGCTAAAGTTAGAAGCTGATGCTACTATGCACAGCTGCACCAGATTTTGCACTCTCCAGTTTTAGTAAATCAACCCCATGGTGACAACTACTGTTCGTGCATAAGGGGTTAATTGTTCCGTTAACCTGCTGCGGTGCTGATCACTCTCAATCTGCTTGTGCTTGGATTGTTGTCCGTGAGCAGAAAAACCTCTGCACAGGGTGAAATCTGAATGTTTGGGTCTTCAAACTTGGTTAACTATGTAGGGAACTTGTTTAATTTGTCATAGTTCTACTATAGACCTACATAGCCTTTCCTATATAGTTCTACATAGCCTTTAGTTCTACTTTAACATTTGTAATTGCATTGAAACTTAATTTTATTGACATATTAACTGTATTTTATTGATATACTGTATTTACTATATATACAGTTAGGTCAATATATATTTGGACACAGGCACAATTTTAGCTTTTTTCTGCTATTTACAAATCATATTCAAGCTATAGATATATAATAGATATGGGCTGAAAGTGCACACTCTCAGGTTTGATTTGAGGTTGTGTACATCCAAATCAGAGGAAGTGTTTAGGAATTACAGCTCTTAACCCCCTTAGCGGTATCCCCGAGCGTGACTCGGGGTGGATTTTTCCTGCTACTATCGGTATCCCCGAGTCATACTCGGGGTAGATGTGCAGAGCATGCAGCGCTGTCCCTTACCTTCTCCTGGTGATCCAGCGATGATCTCCCACTGCTGTGATCGCCAGCCGAGATCCCCGCCACTCGTCTGTTGGTCTGATGACTTCCTGGTTCCGTTCCCTGCAGCAGCAATGTTGCATGGGAGCGTCACTGGGAGGGAAATTCAAACGTTGCACAAAACACAAACACATAACATTTATATATATATATATATATATATAAATGTTATCTATGTGTATATATATATATATATATATATATATATATATATATATATATATATATATATATATATATACATATATATATGTGTATATATATATATATATATATATATATATATATATATATATATATATATATATATATACACATATATATATATAAACATATATATATATATATAATATATAAAGCATGAATTATAATCTAATCAATAATATAATTTTATTACATAATATAAAATATATATATATATATATATATATATATATATTATATATTATATTATATAATAAAATTATATTATTGATTAGATTATAATTCATGCGTTTGTTTTTCAAATTTATCAGATCTGGGATGTCTACTAGAGTCTTGTTTTGGTCAGGTTTAAGTCAGTAATTACTAAGAATTGTAGGCCTATAATACATAACGCCAAATTTCCATGCAAAAAATTGTACCGCTTTTGGTACATAATTCCTGACATAATCATACCGCCAGGGAGGTTAAGCAAAGAGAAAACCTGGAAAAAATCCTAGAAGAGGATTTTCCAAAAGGGAATGGGGGAGAAGGGATGTTTGTGATGCCTTATATTTGAAGAAAATGTGAAGCAAAAGATGTATATAAAAAATTAAAAACTTTATTACATAAATTACAAAAAACAAAAAGTCTTTTTTAGACTTGCATGTACAACTTAGTTATAAAAACCACATTAGTCTATAAAAAAACCTTCAATGCATCATCAGACATGGACATATAAAGATGGGTACCACACAGCATATGGGTAATAGAATAGCGAGGTGTCGGACCCCCAAACCCCAACGCATTTCAACTTTAAACAAATCTTCTTCAGGGGTGTATTGACAAACATCTGTATATATAATATAATACATAGAGCAAATCAATCCTTTGTATCATACAGACAGTATATCTACAGTCCCAATACAAGTGAGTGCACAACTTACAGGAATGTGTGGTCCAACCACATATATAGCGTGGATCTATCAGTAAAATAATGTAGGATTATATAATCCACAAACCCAGGAGCATACCAAGGTGGCGGTCCTCTCCTGGGAACCACAAGGACAAAGGCGAAAAAAGACCAAAGTGAACCTGGCGATAAGGGAGAATCTCACTGACAAAAAAGAAGAAAAATGAATGGAAAGAAAAAATGTATGAAAATAGAAATAGGAAAAAACATAAAAGTGCATATAAAAAAATCAATAAAAAATATAAAACAATGAAAAAAAAAAGGAACATGATGAAAAAATATATATTGATCAAAGATCAATTTCAATAAGAAAAAATATATATATTAAAAAGAATGAGAGAAAACATGAAAACATTATATATATATAAGAGTTTACCTATATTTTGTTTTTATATATTATTATTATTTAGTCAGGACCTGGTGATAGAAAATCAAAAAAATCAGCAGGACCCTCATAACGACAAAGAGTTTTTCAGTCCTCAAATGTTATATATAGAGACCACATATAGGTCCTATCAAAAAAAAAAAAACACAGAAGGAGAAGGAAGAAAAAGGAAAAGAAAATAGAAAATAAATATAGTGAGTCATCTTGCCAAAGGCACATAGCAAACAGGTAGAGTTGATTCCTTGATGATAAAATAAAAAGTTTTACCTCTTTTTTCACCTGCAGCCTGCATACCTCCCCAAACCAAGTGGGGAATGAAATTGCAGGTCAGGTGTGAGGATATATGAATGGAATGAGCCCACCCTCATGGTTTGGAAAGCCAATCCCCACTCACCCATCAGCCAGGAAACGCCCAAGTCCGAAGCCCACTGATGGAGGAAACACCTCCACCTGTCCCCCGCTGCTGCCCCCCCCCCCCGAAAGGATCTAAAATGTGATCCGCCATGTACGCCGGTGTGAGCGGGAGTCAAGAGGACATCCGCCGGGAGCAAGGGAGGCTCCACCCAGATAGAATCAGCATCTGACTCCGGCAAACCGGAAGTTCCTCGTGGCCTTTTTAGGGAAGGGCAAAATCGAGGGAAAGCCATAGACACATGCATCCAGCTAATCAAAAAACCGGACAGGACAGGACATTCCTCCCCAAAAAGGGGGGATGCCACCCCTGGCCCCCAACCTCCCCAAAGGGAGAGAAAGGGGCTACATGTGCTGGATGGGACCCGGATTAGGCCCCACCCATGGATGGTCCCGGGCTGCATTTAACCATGATATAGTGCATTAAACATCCAATCAATATACACATATAGTCCTAAATTGGACATCTGTATAAAGAAAAAATAAATGAAGCAAAAAGAAAAGGCCACAGGGAGTGGAGGGAAAAAAGGTGGAAAGAAAAAATGGAAGGAAAAGGGGAAAAGAAAGTGGAGGAATGATGTCTTTGTCTGGTCCTACATTAAATGTTCAGAGCGGCCAGATATAAAGCCTTCTAAAAAGGGCCTATAACTTATTATTTAATTTAGGCCCGGGGGTACGGTCGCTTTCAAAGTATGAATCCATTGTGCTTCTTTCTGTAGAAGCACTTTGTTCCAATCGCCACCCCTCTCTATTTGTGTAGGTGGTATAGTCTCTAGGACCCAAAAACTCAAAGTTGGTGTATGGTATTTATGTGTCTGGGCAACATATCTGCCCAATGTAGTATATATTTCCCCAATTTCCACAGATGCCATATGTTCTTTTATTCTCCTCCAGAACTCCCGTTTTGTTTTACCTATATAAAAAGCTCAACAAGAGCAATTCAATAGATAGATTACACCGACTGTTGAACAGTTGGCATGATGTTTAGGTCTGTGTTTTTTCTATTAGGTAGAATATGGTGTTTTGAGTTTCTCAATAGTGGGCACCATTGACATTCTCCAAATGGATGTGTACCCCTCTGAAGACACATCTCAGTTAAGGGGTCGTGAGATGTGAAGACAATTGATACTAATTTGTCCCTCAAAGATGGTGGTCTCCTAAATGTTATCAGGGGTTCAGAGGGTATGAGTTGTGCAATAGCTCTTAAGCAAAGCCATCCCCCCTTTTTCAAGGGACCAAAAGTATGTGGACAATTGAATAAAAACCTGTATCATGGCCAGGTATGGGCTACTTCTTCATACTTTATTCATCAATTAAGCAGGTAAAAGGTCTGGAGTTTATTCAAAGTGTGATATTTGCATTTAGAATCTATTGATGTGAACCTTCATCATTTGTTCAAAGGAGCTGTCCATGCAAGTGAACCAGGCCATTGCAAGACTTCAAAAATGAAACACATCCATCAGAGAGATGTCAGCAACATTAGGAGTGGCCAAACTAACAGCTTGGTACATTCTGAGGAAAGAAGAACACACTGGTGAGCTCAGAAACTTTTAAAGCCCTGGACGTACAGGGAAGACAACAGTGGTGGATGATCGCAGGATCCTCTCTATGGTTAAGAAAAACCCATTCACAACATCCAGACAAGTGAAGGACACTCTCCAGGAGGTGGGCGTATCATTGTCAAAGTCTACAATCAAGAGAAAACTTCATAAGAGCAAATACAGAGGGTTCACCACAAAGTGAAAACCATTCATAAGCCTGAATAATAGAAAAGCCAGATTAGACTTTGCCACAAACATCTAAAAAAGCCAGACCAGTTCTGAAAAAAGCATTCTTTGAACAGAAGAAACTAAGAGAATCTGTACCAGAAGTATTGGAAGAAAGAAGTGTGGAGAAGGCTTGGAACAGTTCATGATCCAAAGCACACAACGTCCTCTGTAAAACACAGTGAAGGCAGTGTGATGGCACAAATTTAAAGGTTTAAAAAAAAAACTTTTTTTTTTTTGAATTGCAATAAATTACCTGTTTAGGTGAGATAAAAGTGCAAGTTATGTTTGTGTACTAATTCAACACATATGATAAGAGCATGAGTGTCATGTAAACGTAGACAATGCAGAAACATAGAATTGATACTTCTGCATCTAAGCTAACTGTGTCAATGTTCAAAAGCCACAAAACACATATTACACTTTGAAACCGGTACTAATCTACACATGGTACCACTTTGTAATGCATATAGCACGTTTAAAAGGAGGAAAATATATCCTGTTTATCTGGGCAAGAAGCCAAGCTCTTAAAGTCGAGGCAGACCCTGGGCGAGACTTATAGATTTTATGTAATACCGTACTCGCCGCTTATTAGTCTTTTTTCAGAAGACACTGAGTCTGATCTTAATAATGGATGAAATTGTGTATCCTTTGAAAGGCTTTTTCTCCTACAGATGCATTGACTGAAACCATCCTGTGCACACAGGGAGCATCCCTCCTGCTTTATTGCTTACTTAGAACTTACATGGTTCTTCTGTCAAGATGAGGCATAGCAAGACGGCAGCTAAGCAAACAATCCATATCTCATTAGCGCAATAAAAGGAGATGTTGTATATTCTTTATTTATTTATTTATTTCATTTTTTTGTATTATATTTGCAGTAGGAATAATATGAATTCTGAACAGTATGTTCAGTGAGGTGTCATTTGCAAGCACTGAGGTGCAAAATAGCTTGCAATCTTGAAGGCAGTGTTTAGAATATTTTATGGCTAATAATTTCTCTGTTAGATAACATGCATTCTATTCATAGCGCTGCATGCACCATATTACAACTATCTGCAAAAGAATGTGTCTTCAGATTTTTATTCTTGTATGTCCTTTCCATGAAAAAGTAACTAGTGAGGCAGTGTTTTTTTAAATATGGGATCCATAAGTGTGGTTTTGGAAACTGAAAAAATGACATATAGCTTACAAAGACTACCAGTTATTACCCTAATGGAACAGTTGTGGAACTTCAGTTTAATAAGCATAGGTCAAATCAGCATTTGTAGCATGTCTACTGTTCATATTTGCCACACTAGACAACTATGGCCCTAACCTCGGGTTCAACCAATAATTTAAAATGAAAGCTTAGATGGCAAATTGTTCCCGTCCTCCCTTTCTATAATTGATACTTTGAATATTGTTTCACACTTAAAATAACTTTGATATTTAATTATTTATTTGTTGTAGAGATATATTGTGTGGATTGATTTTTCATCTGTCTGATTTTTGAGTGTGGGTGCACTGCTTTCTCAGTATTTCACTGCACAACAACCGTAAAAGCATTTTATTGACACCAGTCTGTTTAAATTGATTGTGAAGTTAGCTAGTCAATGTAGACATTATAATGTAATCAATCTATTTTGTTTTGATTGTAAATTTCAAGAGTAATTTTATTTATTTTTTAAAACACACATATACAGTACTGTAAAAACACCATATTAACAAAAATATTGGGACACCTCCCTTTACATGCACATGAACTTTATTGGCATCCCAGTCTTAGTCCGTAGGGTTCAATATTGAGTTGGCCCACCCTTTACAGTTATAACAGCTTCAACTCTTCTGGGAAGGCTGTCTACACATTTTAGGAGTGTGTCTATGGGAATGTTTGACCATTCTTCCAGAAGTGATTTGTGAGGTCAGGCAATGATGTGGACAAGAAGTCTCCACTCTAATTCATCCCAAAGGTGTTCTGTTGGGTTGAGGTGCAGGCCAATCAAGTTCCTCCACCCCAAACTCGCTCACCCATGTCTTTATGGGCCTTGCTCTGTGCAATAGAGTGCATTAAAGGTACACATCAATTAGAACTAAAATGTAACATTTGAAATATGTGCAAAATGAGAGAAATTATCATACAAACCCGCTGCAGACATATTGCTATCTCTAAAATACAGAAGGCTTGATTTGATTTAAAAAAGTCAGTATACAAATATGAGTAATCTACAGTATGTTAAGACATCACAGCTATCAAGAAGATATACATTTTAGACATTTGAATATAAGTGGTGATACAGGAAATAAAAATGGCATTGTAGAGCAAACACTTCAGAGGGTCAGAAGGTATGCACCTAATAATCTTGTATGGTAGCCTAGAAGTTCCTCACAAAATTCTCAGAATAAGATAATCTCAGTAAACTTTCCAATTTTTTAGCACAGTTGCAGAGTTGGATACTGATTTGTTTATTGTTTGGTTTAATTTACCCCAAAATAAAAATTGTATTATTCTATAGCTTACTTGATGAGGTGGCGGCATTCGTTTATTTTTGTACCTATGTTTTTTTTCTCCACTGTATCAATAGAAGGAGCCACTGTTGCCACCCAGGTGTCAAGGTTTCACCTTGCCCTCCTGTGAGCAGCCATCTTGGACATATGCAGACTGCCTCATTATAAACTCTGAATGCATCATCACTTGCCTGCTGCTTGGGTGTCGCACAGTGATGATGCTGCACACCTGAATATATCAATCACCTGATGGGTTGCAGTCCTTGCCCTTGCGTTTGTGCTGCAAGGTGCATCACCGCTACCAGTCTTCTGTTCTCTGTGTTCCTCCATGCACAACCAGGCTTGGCTGATGACTCTCCTGGCTCTCGATCCGGCATCGGCAGACTACCTTCTCCTGGTCTCGACACGGCTTGGTTGACTACCCACTTCTGGACTTGACCCTTGCTTGGATGACTACCCGCTTCTGGATTTGACCCCGGCTCATACCTGCTCTTCACTCTTGCTGTGCGTTTATTGTTGTTTGCTACAAAAAACTGCTTTATTTTACCAGCATCTCCATGTGGTTTGGTTTCCTGCCACCCTAACAGCATGCAAGGACCATGAATCCTGACAATGCAGGTATTTCCACACTCTCCATGCTGGTTACCAGGCTCGATCAACAAGATCGCCTTTTAGGTCAGTTCGGTCAGGCGTTACAGACTATGCTTGAATGCACAGCCCACCTTACTCCTGGTGCTGCTAGGCTGGTGGTTCTTCCTGTTGCTGCTCCTGCAGTTGCAGATGAAGTCTCTGTTACCAGAGGGATGACTGGTTCAGCCCACTTCTGCAGCGCTATGGGGGTGAACCGTATCAGTGTCGTGGCTTCCTAAACCAAGTGGGCATTTATTATGAGATGGTTCCTCAGTCTTTTCCTTCTGATAGGTCCAAGGTGGGCTTCCTAATATCATTGTTCTCAGACAAGGTTCTGGCCTGGGTGAATCCCTTACGGGAGAACGATAATCCTATGAAACTCGATTACCCGAGTTTTGTTGCCTCCTTTCATAGGGTATTCAATGTGCCTGCTCACTCTGCCTTTGCTGCAAAGCTGCTCCTGTCAATTCAACAGGGTATATGAACTGTTACAGAGTATTCCATTGAATTTCATGCCCTGGCAGCAGAGGTGGGCTGGAATAATGAGGCTTTGGTGGCTATCTTCTCTCATGGTCTCTCTGATGCATTTAAGGATGGGATTGCAGCCAAGGATCTCCCTGATGAGCTTGAGGCTCGCATTTCTTTCCTGGTATTGATTGATACCAGGCTCAGGGAGGCCTCCTACCAGATTGGCTCCTACGTTTACTTTCCCACCTATTCCTCCCTTACATCCCACGCCTCCTGGGGAAGGTGTGTCTGGCTGTGAACCCATGCAGCTGGGGTTCACTCACCTTTCCGAGGCTGAGCGGGCCCTTAGGAGGAGGGAGGGCCGTGTCTGTTTTGCAATCTTGGTGGGAATTTCCTAAAATCTTGTCTGACCGGTCCGGGAAACGCTCGCACCTAAGGTCCTGTTATGGGCAGGTCTTAGGTGAAATTTCATCGTCCCGGTTTCCCATGAAAATAAACTGCTAATCACAGTTGTCCTCTCCTGGGCAGCAGGTTCGGTGGTTACTTAGACGTTGGTAGACTCAGATGCTGGCTGTTTTTTTATTGACAGTACGTTTGCTGCGGGGAATTCCATACCCTTGCAGCCTCGTGTTTCTACACTGGTTATCGAGGCGATTGATGGCAGACCCCTGCAACCGGCACAGGTTACCCACAAAAGTTTTCCGGTTGATATGGCAGTAGGGGCTGTTCACTGGGAGTCAACCTGTTTCCAGGTTATTTAGTCCTTGCACTACTCCATTGTTTTGGGGTACCCTTGGCTTCAGAAACACAATCCGACCTATAATTGGCAGTCGTCGAGATCCTCTCTGGGTCTCCACAGTGTGGCGCTGGTTGTAACCGTTGGCCTGTTAAAGTACTTTGTACCTCCTCAAATTCAGTGTTGCCTACTGAATATCGTGTCTTTCATAATATTTTCCAGCAATGTAGTCTATTTGGATGACATCTTGATTTACATGAACTCCTTTGAATCACACTACCTGGATTTCAGACGGCTATTGCAATGCTTACGTGAGAATGGGTTTTTCTGTAAGCTGGAGAAATGGGAATTCCACCATTCTCAGGTTGCCTTCTTGGGCTACATCATTTCTGCTGAAGGGTGCATCAAGGAACCTCAGAAGGTTTTGGCTGTTCTACAGTGGCCCTGTCCCAGTGGTCTCTGTTCCATTCAGCATTTCCTTGAGTTTGCTATCGAAATTTTATCAGGAACTTTTCCTCTTTGGCCAAACCTATCTCTGATCTGACCGAGAGGGGCAGCGATTCCCACAATTGGATGCCTGCTGCCATACAAACTTTCGATGCCCTCAAGTCTGCTTTCACTTCAGCTCCTATTCTGTCTCATCCCAATCCTGGTTTGCCCTTTGTCCTAGAAGTGGATGCATCTGAGATGGGAGTAGGTGCCCTCCTTTCTCAGCGTCGGACACCTAATGGACCTTTACTTCCTTGTGGGTTCTACTCCAAGAAGCTGTCTCCAGCTGAATGCAATTAAGAGATTGGAGACAGAGCCCTTGGCCATTATCCTGGCTCTCAAAGAGTGAAGACACTTGCTCAAAGGTTCTGTGGTTGCTGTTCTCATTCTCACCGATTATAAGAATCTGACATATCTCTCAGGGGGCCAAGAGACTCACACCCCGTCAGGCCAGATGGGCCTTATTCTTGCCTCTTTTTAACTATGTGGTCTATTTTCCTTGCTCCAAGAATGTTAAGGCTGATGCCTTGTCTCGCCAGTATTCTGAGTTGTCCAGGGAGGACTCCATGCCGACACCTGTCATACCTTCAGATCATATCCTGGCTGCCATCCGCACCAACTCAACCTCTCCTCTTGGGGAACAGATCTTAACTGCTCAACCTGATGTTCCCACAGAGAGACCTGCTGGCAAATATTTTGTACCTGAGGGGTTGCACATCAGACTGCTGCGCATGTACCATAATTCCAAGACTGCTGGTCATTCTAGTAAGAACTAGATGGCCTGGGCTATTTCCAGTCAGTTCTGCTGGCCGTTTCTCCGCACTGATGTTGCTGCATATGTGGCTGCTTGTTCAGTCTGTTCCCAGAACAAATCACCTCGGCACCTTCCCCTGGGCCTACTGCATCCCATTCCCAATGGGGAGCATCCCTGGTCTCACCTGGCCATGGATTTTATTTTGGAACTTTCCGCATCTTGAGGTTACACAGTTATCCTCATGGTTTTTGACCGGTTCTCCAAGATGTGCCACTGTGTTCCATTTAAGAGGCTGCATACCACTCAGGAGCTTGCCTTGGTGTTTGCCAGGGAGGTCTTCCGCTCACATGGGTTGCCTAAGGAGATTGAATCGGACCGTGGGAGCCAGTTTGTCTCTCGGTTCTGGTGCGCCTTTTGCTCCCAATTGGGTATTCGACTCTCCTTCTCCTTGGCCTACCATCCGCTGTCCAATGGTACCACTGAGCGTTCCAACCAAGCTCTGGATCAATTTATCCATTGCTATATCTCTGACCATCAGGACAATTGGGCTGATCTGCTACCCTGGGCGGAGTTTGTCAGGAAATCTGCCATCAACTTGTCTTCCAGAATGTCGCCATTCATGGCCAATTATGGGCTCCAGCCCACTATGTTGCCTGAGTCGTTCTCGCCATAGGACATCCCGTCTGTGGAGGATCATCTTTGTGCCCTATGTTCCTCTTTGGTGCAGATTCAAGAGTCTTTATAGGTTTCTGCACAGCGTCAGAAGCTCCAGGCAGACCGGAGACGTTTATCTGCTCCTTCATACCAGGTCGGGGCGAGGGTGTAGTTGTCCACCCGTAATCTAAACCTCAACTGGCACCCTGTTTTTTTGGGGTTTTTTTTCGCATCTTTCGTAAGGTGAACCCGGTGCCCTATGCTCTTGGTCTTCCCCCCAGGCATGCGTATCTCCAATGTCTTTCACGTGTCACTTTTTAAACTACTGGTTTGTAATCGCTATATTTTCTCACTTTCTCGCTCTCATCCCATTTCTGTGGGCAATCATGTAGAGTATGAGGTTAGCAGCATCTTGGATTTAAAACTAAGGTTTGGTGATTTATTTTTTTTAACCAGCACCAGCGGTGGTACTTACAATAAATGAAAAGTATCCCTTGTACTGATGGCTGCTATGTTTGTTGAAAATTTTAGTCCTCTGCCCCCCAGATACCCCCACAGCTATGATCTTCTGGTGCTGCGGGGGGGGGGGGTTCATACGAGTGGCACTTTTGACGAGCATCTGTGATGGGTGCAGCCACTATATAAATGGAGAATGGACAGATGAATGAAAGGTTTTCTCTTATAATTCCTCATTTCTTGTCCCATAGAGTTGTCATAAAGTAAAAGTAGAACTTCAGGTTCTCAATCAGCATGGTTATTTTTAATCCTCATGCTGCTAGCATGAGTAAATAGATAGGAAAGTATATAAAATTTACTTGCTTAAACTTTTTTTTTTTCAGTTTGTTCCCAGTTTCTTGCCTAGACAAATTATATCATACATCCCAGGAGTCTAAAGGGGGGGGTAGGGGATTTCTCAGCCAAGTACACTCTTCTACATGCATGCACGGCAGATGGATTCCAGGAAGTAAATGCTGCGTTAATTATTTGCCCTTACTTAAGATGGCCATGGCCAGAAATGCTAGGGGGTGATTTCTCAACAAAATAAAGCATGCAAACATGGATGGATTGAAGGGGGGGGGGGTTGTTTTGAATACTGAAAATGAATTAAATCATGTTTTTGGTTTGTGATGCTCAGATGCAGTAAAGATCGGCTTTAGGATTCAAAGGAGAAAAGGTAAAGGAAATTTCTCCAATCGAGTCACAGACAGCAGAGGTAGCAGAGATTGCATTCTTACCCCAATAAATTAACCTGAAATTTGGTTTCAAAACAGAATCCCAAACAGATACCAATTAATGCTATATAATTTTAAATTGTACTTTTTTAAATTCAATAAATACATTTTGTGCCAATAAATACTCATTGTGATTAATAAAGAAGTAAGGCTATCCTTGATTTAATTACATATCTATCTCCATGGAAACATTTGTTACAGACTCATCTTCTCTTACCACATTTTCCTCCTGTCTACAAGTAGGACTTTTTATTGGCCTAGCAAATGCTCATCTAGTATCAAATCCTATTGTATCCACCTCATTCCACCCCCTTCACTCTCCCACTTATCCTCCCCACATTTTGTTAATTAAGAATTTTCGCATTGTAACTTATTTTTCATCTTTGTAATGACCAGAGTCTACTCAATATGTCATTTTTAGTTCTGAGTTTTACATGTCTATGTTACGAAAAAAAATCCAATAAAATGGTTAAAAAAAAAAAAAAAAAGAAGGAAGGCTGCTTTCGCATACAATGCGATTGGCAACAAACTGCTGCAATTTCCCATTCCCATTTGCAGCAATGGCTTCTACATTTGTCATTTTGCCAGTAAAGTGCAGCATTTCTGTTATGCATACCAGTCAGTGCAAGAAGCTGTATTTGCATTGGATGAGATTGTGGAATTAGGAAATGTTTGAATCACTTATTTTTATGCACAAGAAGATACCTGGCTGTTATGTTGCTGTAGCAATTAAAAATGGTATACAGCATGACATAATTTCTCCTTTTTGTTTTAATTTCAGTTATTCTACTGGATTCCAAAGAATCACAGGCCGAGCTAGGCTGGACCTCACATCCATCTAATGGAGTAAGTGTTGCATTTAATGGGCTGACATGTTGAGGGGTGGTTTTCAGAACTTAATGTTGTTATAGGCAATTAATATTCATCATATAGCAATTTACTAGAATACTTGCAGTAGGTGACCTGAGCAAACTGAGGATAGATTTAAAGACATTACATGGTTGAATTGCATCTGCACCTCTGATGTCAATGGCCAACTTTTATTGAATATCTGATCCTACATAAATAATTACATTCAACCAATCATTTAATTATCAGTCTTGGCAAATTTTTATTTATTAAATTCAACATAGTAATAATTTATAGATTGCAATAAATGCCTTGAGTTATGTAGACCGAGTTTAAGAGCTTATAAAGCGTTTTTTTTTTCATACACACGCTTCTTGATCCAACTATGCATTATGTTTGGTTTGTTAATATTTTATACAAACAAGTAGGGCCATCACCACCATTAGGGCCATCACCACCATTAGGAAAGGTGAGAATTCTGTCTTATGCAGCAACTTCTATGAGTAGAATGAAACAAAATTCAAACCGACTGCAGAAACAGTATAAGGATGCATCCAGCATTACCACTGTTTGTACAGCAGAAATAGAAGTATGAACAACCAAACATGATAGAGAGGGACTTAGTTTTGTGTTGGGAATAGAAGTAGAATTTTGGTGATGCCTGCAACCACAAAAAAAAGTACACTCCTCCATAGAAGTAATAAGGGGCAATGTGATACAATACACAGGCACCCATAACACGTGAAACTGTATTGAGAACAACTCCGTTGCTTAAACCTTTTTTTTTTCAGAATTTCATGTATTTCTAGATATAGTTTAGGGCATAAAGCAGAAATCCCACACATATGTCATAACAAAAAAATAATTTTAACTTTGTCAAATAAATATAAACAAATATTGGTTTAAGATGTATGATATGAAGAGAAGGGTTAATTCTCACCCCTCACTAAAAACATACCCCATAATGTGTTGGGTAAAATATACTAGCTGCATTCAGCTGATTTAATGTAGGTAACTGCTTGTACTTGTCACCATTAACCCGGATGAACCTAAACTGCTCTTGAATCTCTTCTTCTCAAGATAAGCTTCTTTTTATAGTCTTCACAGACAGAAGGTTATGACAAATACTTTCAGATGCCTCCAGGGTATACATAAAGTTCAGAAGGTGGTATTTCTAGAGAGAACATTTTATGGGAAGCTGCATAGGGATGCGATCAGCACGAGTATAATGCAGTATTTCTTTAGAGAACATGTAAACCTACAAAATAGCCTGAAATGCCAGGTGGTTATTTTTGGTTTCCTATTTTACCTAGGCAAATTACAAAGAGCTGACAGGAACTACCAAGAATGAACATTTGTAATTTAGCTTTAAAACCTGGGGCACAATACAATCACAAATATGTGATTTCACTGTGTGAATGATGATCACAAAAGGCTTCATCAATTCCCTTTTAAATTTGATTGCTTAACGCTCTTATGTCCATGTGCCAGTTCAGAGTTTTACAGTCTGGATTCAGTACAATTGTTTAGTACATTTAGTATAAGTTATGGATCACATAATTGTTATTTGATATAAAGCTCTCTCACAATAGTAGACTATATTAGTAGTGAATATTGGCCCGAGCATATAAGGCTTACTGACCACATTTTGCTAACTTCACAGCATGCTAAACAAAATACATTAGATATAATTACTACTAGGTATTCCATGACCTTGATAAATGAGAACCTTCACAGACATTTCACTGGCTTATTAAATATATACCATTTTGCTAAATATTTACTTGATAAAATGATAAAAAGTGTACAGCTGGTCTTGGGAAAAACTGAAAAAAAGGAACACAAAAACAGAAATTGCAACTTTCTTACTACTTTTTAATATAATATAAAAACGTGAATGAGCTCTTAAAAGGCTTACACTAGCCCCAAAATCATTAACACCAGCATACCCAGTAATTGCCAAATTTGCTGGTTCACATTTGCTGTATTGTGTTGTCTTTTGTTTAGCTGCATAAAAAGGTATTTTTTCCACTATCTTTTATTCATGCTGTAAAATTTTAAATAACTTTTCCAGACAAAAATGAAATTATGAAATAAACAGTCCACCCTGGTAAAATAAGCATCACAGCTATTGTCCCAAAAATATAGCTCACCAATCACAAAGGGAAATTCTAGCTTATGCCACGTTGTTTTTGATCTAATGTACGATGACCATCACAATATTGGGTCTAGATATAATATGCTTTATACAGTAGAGATCCTCTTTTATGTAGTCTTGAAAAGCAAGAATAGCCAACTGACTCTCCCTCCCCCAATCTCCTAAATAATGGGAGTTACAGATCACAGGTGTTACAGGTTCTAGGGGCATCAGAGTTACTGCTCAATTATATATATACAGTATATTCCATATTTTACCAAGGCAGTGAATGAACAGCTGTATTTTATGCTTTCCCAAGTCAAGTTGCTTACTCTATGATATGCAAAAGAAACATAATAAAAATAAGGGTATTTTATTCAGAGTAAGCTAACCTCTTGAATCATTCTTTCATATACTGTACATACATTGTTTGTGCTTTCCTCTACTTGATTTTTGAGAGCTTTAAAGCGAACTGCATAAATCAATAGGTGAAATAGATTTCCCAATATTTAAATATGAACTTAGCCGAAATAGCTATCACTAGTGGTTTCTGGATTAGAATTGGTAAAATAGCATAGACTTGAATTGTAGACTGGACATGAATAGTTGTAATAGTGTATTTTAATATAACATATAAAGTATCTCACAAAAGTGAGTAAACCGGTCACATTTTTGTAAATATTTTTTTTTTATTTTTTCTTGTGACAACACTGAAGAGATGACACTTTACTACAATGTAAAGTAGTGAGTGCACAGCTTATATAACAATGTAAATTTGCTGTCCCCTCAAAATACCTCAACACACAGCCATTAATGTCTCAACCGCTGGCAACAAAAGTGAGTACACCCCTAAGTCAAAATGTCCAAATTGGGCCCAAAGTGTCAATATTTTTTGTGGCCACCTTTTTTTTTTACAGCACTGCCTTAACCCTCTTGGAAATGGAGTTCACCAGAGATTAACAGGATGCCACTGGAGTCCTCTTCCACTACTTCATGACAACATCACAAAGCTAGTGGATGTTAGAGACCTTGTGCTTCTCCACCTTCAGTTTGAGGATGCCCCACAGATGCTCAATGGGGTTTAGGTCTGGAGAAATGCTTGGCCAGTCCATCACCTTTACCCTCAGTTCTTTAGCAAGGCAGTGGTTATCTTGGAGGTGTGTTTGGGGTCGTTATCATGTTGGAATACTGCATGTTGGGATCATTCTCTTCTTCAGTATTTCACAGTACATGTTGGCATTCATGGTTCCCTCCATGAACTGTAGCCCCCTCAAGGTCGGCAGCACTCATGGAGCCCCAGGCCATGAGACTCCCACCACCATGCTTGACTGCAGATGCACACTTGTCTTTGTACTCCTCTCATGGTTGCTGCCACACACCCTTGACACCATCTGAACCAAATAAGTTTATCTTGATCTCATCAGACCACGGGACATGGTTCCAGTAATCAATGTCCTTAGTCTGCTTGTCTTCAGCAAACTGTTTGTGGGCTTTCTTGTGCATCATCTTTAGAAGAAGCTTCCTTCTGGGATGACAGCCATGCAGACCAATTTGAGAGAGTGAGAGTGATAACACCAACTTTAACACACCTGCTTCCCATTCACACCTGAGACCTTGTAACACTAATGAGTCACATGACACCAGGGCAGGGAAAATGGCTAATTGGGCCCAATTTGGACATTTTCACTTAAGGGTGTACTCGATTTTGTTGCCAGCGGTTTAGACATTAATGGCTGTGAGAGTTATTTTGAGGGACACTGTTATACAAGCTGTACACTCACTACTTTATATTGTAGCAAAGTGTAATTTCTTCAGTGTTGTCACATAAAAAGATATAATAAAATATTTACAAAAATGTGAGGGGTGTACTCACTTTTGTGAGTTACTGTACATGCAAATACAATTTATATAGAATTAAAGCTTAACCAAAATTTTCAATTTTCTAAAACTGCTGTGCTATATCATGAATAGATAAAAAGAAAACAAATTATTACTAAGGCACAGCATTTCTATATACAGTATTGGGTAATACTAAATCCGAAACAAACACATTTAAAAAAAAATAAAAAAAAAAACAGTAAAACAATAATATCATATTAAAATAACAGAGCAATATCAAAAAAGTATCCCAAAACAATGAAAATAGTACCGCTCAAATGCCCTCCAAACGTGTGCCTGTCGGATTAGCATGTAAATAGACTGGTGAAAGACAGACAAAATCGGCTAGTAGACTTCAACAAAATGGTGACTTTCTGCTCACAGAAATTGACTCCCTGTTGCATAAATGTGAATGAGATGGTAAAAGATGGCTTCAGCTCCTGTTCTCCATCTGTAGAGAACTCCTTAGATGCGCTTCACCATTTTTGGGGCCTAATAGTAGAGACAATGCCCGTCCCATCTCATTCACATTTATGCAGAAGGTGGTGTCCATGCGCAGATGGTCACAATTTTGCTGAAATCAAAAAACTATGTTACAAATAAAATATTCCAAAATAACCATGTGTCTTTTATTATTTAAGCATGATAACCTTTACTCTTGTGATTGTGAATCATAAAATGTACAAAAAATATATGTTACTAATAGCAACTAACATGTTTCACTGACTTCTGTGTCCTTTAAAAACTTCACCACACATAAAAACATGAGTAAGCCAATCTGGATTCAGGGACTGCCAATATTTTAAAATTCCAGTAAGTACAGTCCATAATAAGTGAAAACAGCCATTCGCTGTAAGTAATAGCAACCAATTATATTCCAACAAAGATCCACCAAGTGTTGAAGGATCATTCACACCCTCTGACTCGCTGTGTGATTTATTTGTGCCCCCCCATCCCTATATGGGACAACTCACCAGATTTTATTGACATTTATATTATTAAAAGGTCAAACTGTGCTTTTTCCTTATTAATGCTTTGCACAACTCCTTCCACCAACTTGCCCTCTTTAGGAATGGTATATTATCCACATGAATATATTAGGAAGAGAAGAGGGAGATTCTCCATACTGTAAACAGCTTTCTAGATGATGTTTTTTATCAAATTAGAGCAAAAAAAACTATTTTCTGTACTACATGACCAGGATCAATATAATGGAAAAGATAATTAAGACATTTGAGGAGAAGGGGTATAAAAGAAAGGAATGAGACCATGTAATAAAATAGGAGATTTAAAGGAAGAAACACGAAGGGTCGAGCAGCAATGAATGAATAAAAATGACTCCTCCTTTTCATTTATCACTCATTTTAACAACCGGTGCAGGGAGATTGAGAAGATTTTTTATTAAACACTGGCCTATCTTCCAAAGGGATAAGGTAATAGGACTCATGCTGCTGAGAAAACACAAATTATTTATGGATAGAATTTATAAAGGATAAGTAGGAAAAAGAAAAGAATAGGCACTTCTAAATAGGTTATTGCAGGGATTTTTTTTATTAAAAAAATGGGGTTGATTTTAATATTATTAAGTACGTGTTTTAGGCTTGGTAGGTGAGATGTTTTGGAAAACAAGCTCTTCTATGCTTCATTTGTTGTTTCTTGCATTTAAAATAATGAACTAACAGGGTAAATTTAGATTCTTACAGATGCCCATTCCTGATGCTTTTTTATTTAGGCACAAGCTATGTGAACCTAAGTGATTACCACAGATATTTGGTTTTCCATGCCTGTATCTGCAGTCTGTACTAAACTATTACATTCTCAGATGTTCCAATTCTTTGAAATGTTTTTTTTTTTCTACATTTAAGCCAGCTGCATCCATGCATTTTTCTTATTCTTATTTATTTTTTCTTAGTGGGAGGAAATTAGTGGTGTTGATGAGAACTACAAGCCCATTCGTACCTATCAAGTGTGCAATGTCATGGAGCCTAATCAGAACAACTGGTTACAAACGGGCTGGATTCTGCGGCGGAATGGGCAAAGGATCTTTATTGAGATTAAGTTTACTCTGAGAGACTGCAACAGTATTCCTGGAGTTGTCGGGACATGCAAGGAAACCTTTAACCTTTACTACATTGAATCTGATTATGATCTGGGGAAAAACATCAAAGAAAGCAAGTATGTAAAAATTGACACCATTGCAGCTGACGAAAGCTTTACCCAAGGGGATCTAGGTGAACGTAAAATGAAACTGAATACAGAAGTGAGAGAGATTGGACACCTGAACAAAAAAGGTTTTCACCTGGGATTTCAGGACGTTGGGGCCTGTGTTGCCATAGTCTCTGTACGTGTCTATTATAAAAAGTGTCTCTCCACAGTGCAGAATCTGGCAGTATTTCCGGACACAGTGGCAGAGGCTGCCTTTTCAACGCTGGTGGAAGTTAGGGGGACTTGCGTGAATAACTCTGAAGTAGACTTGGATAATCCACCCAGGATGCATTGCAGTGCAGAGGGGGAGTGGCTGGTCCCAATTGGAAAATGTACTTGTAGTGCTGGCTTTGAAGAAAAGGAAGGTAGCTGTACAGGTAAAACTCAGTTTAAAGTTTCTATAGATTCTCTTGACTGACAATGTATTTCTGGTATACTTATAAAAATCAAAATGCAAGTGAATGTTATATTTCGGTAGCTGATTAGAGATGTTACAGATGATCCAGTAAATAAAACAGATCAATTGCTATAGAACATATCTGCACTGTATACCTCTGTTGATTAACCATTGTCTACAATTATATATATATATTGTAGATGTATATTAGATGTATATGCAGGCTTGTTCATAAAGTGTTAAAGAAGGTTTTACCATTAAAACTTTGAACATGATAGTAGAGTGCACAATGGGCTTTCTTGTGGCTTATATCTGTTGTAGTTACCACATCTCACTGTAGCCTAAACTGGACCCATTGTCTAGATCATGTGTATAAATTACCAATATTGGTGAAAAGCAGACACCAAGAGTTGAGTGTACCAATCCTTAACTTACTTATGGGGCTCCAATTATTTTTTAAAATGTATGTGGGACTTAATTGCTTAAGCTCAAAACTAAACTCTTCTTAGTGTTACACCTAATTCCCACACCATTTACCAACACAATGCCATATCTTCAGCAGTCTTTTAACATTTAGTATTGAATTATTTAAAGGTGATGGGAGGGTGTTTTTCTGGTAAAAGACAGAGCTCAGTATTAAGTCAAAGAAGTCTAGTTCTAAAGTACAAGATCAGTGCACCAAAAATATTTTGTGGATTGATAAGGTACTCTCAAGCACTCTTTTTTGACAGCTCATCTTTTTTTTTCTAGTTGATATTCTTAATGCAGAACTGAATTAAAAATATATCCTTGCAGTGGCAACAAATGCCTGTTTTTTCCTAGGGTACCCATAAAATGTTTTTTTTTCTTACCTTCCCCCTCCCCCAGCATCTGGCACTCATCTCTTCCCTCTGACGCTTTGGGTTGTGAATGGGACCTTGGCATCCTCACATAGAATGTAGGGCTATTAGTCATTAATTGTATGTCATGATGTCAAATCTTCAACTTTTGGCTTGAGCACCAAAGAGAGGAGGGAACGGTCACTCTTTATAGCCCATATTTGCATCCTGTACTCTGTACTTTCTGTGATCTCCGTTGGCTATTCATGTATGTACGATTAGCTCACAGCATATGAAACTTCTGTTAAAGAGATGAGGGAACCGAATGCATGGACTGAAAAGCCTGAGGGAGTGAGGTATAAAGTAAATAAAAGTACTTTTTTTATGGGTACCCTAGACAATCACTAGCAGTTCATTCTAACCCAAGCCCTACTGCATGGGTCAATTTTCTATTTTATGGTAGTTCAGCTTTAAACAGGTGACTGGTTCATTTTAAGCTGTCACTTAACTCTTGGTGTATATTTATATGTAATTTGTCGATTCTGTTTTTCAAGATTTTTTTTGATTCCCACTGATGATTTTTTTTTTGCAGATGTTATGAGATAGAAAATGTGCACATTTATTATATAGCATATTTTCACATTTCACGGGTCTGCAGTGATTTGTGTACAAATATCAACAGTATATCTAGTAAACTGATGATATTACCTGTATTGTGTTGGACGCCTAAATGCATTCTGCAGGGCTGCATAAAGCAATGTCAATGACAAATAAACATTTAAGTACGATAGTACACATACATGCACTTACATGTTAGAGCAGTATCATATTTTAACTATTACAGACCCTTTAATCATGATTGTTGTAGATATACTACAAATGCAATAGGCAGACATGCAAAAATGTGTATGTGTCATGTGTTATTACTTACACAATAGGCAGACATGCACAAATGTGTATGTGTCATGTGTTATTACTTACCCAATAGGCAGCCAAATGTAGCATATATGTTCTGCATGAAAGCTAATTGTGCCCAGTATAAGATGACTGGGCATCAGCCAGTATTGTCTGAAAATATTGTGTTATTACTTTGCATGTTTATAAAATAATTGTAATGGTGTGGGATAATAATGATTGTTAGATGAATCACTTTCAATTAGAAAATGTGTAACGTCTACTTTAAACTGCTTAGTCCTTCAGCAGTAGTAACAAAACAGTGGTACAAACTTTAGTTTAGTCTTAATGATTAGAAATGAGAGAAAAATAAAAATCTGCTATGCCATATTTACTCCCTGTTTTCTACTGCTAGTTAATCCACTGGGTATATGAAATAAGCCACTACTAGTTAATATTATTATGCATTTTAACAGTTTTTTTTTTTTAAAAGACTTACAGAAAATGAGGTGTCATCTTTTGTGGATGATAACAGCCCAGTACATCAGGTGTAGAGAATTCTATCCTGATGACTGTAGGGCTGTGAGAATGCAGCCTGCCCATTGCTTGTGAACACCGGACTCTTCTGCATCTATATTTCCCAGGAGGTAGTACAAGAATAAAGGATGTGCTGAGGGGAGAAACTTTGTTTCTACTGCCTCCTATTTACTACATAGGATCTTGAGGGGAGAAGGTCTTCTGTCTCCCTCTTCAGATAGCTTGCTAAGGGTTGGAAGTGTAAACTATGAATTTGAGTTTGATTCAGACTAAACCAACAACGATTCACAGTAATCATGACTATGCCATACCATTCTAAAATATTCCCATTGTATATTTCTATTACTACAGTTAGTTGATAAATCTATACAAAGGAAATGAGTGTGGTTACAAGGAACACATTGTGACCCCAGTAGTGACTTTGGATTTATTATGAATTAAATGACACTTTTCAAATGAATTTTCCTTGGTTTAGTGAAAGGGAGAAAATCGCTTTGCAAAAAATACCCAATCACATGTAAGGCAAAAAAAAATATTTTTGCCTGCACATGATTCAATAATAGAAGCCAGCTTCACCAAGCTAAGAGAAAAATAAAAACTCCCTTGTAAAGTGAACAGTCTATTTGCCTTCAATAAGTCAACCCCCTAGAGTCCTTTAGTCCTATTGACTTGATTTACTAAAGGCAAATAGAATATCCTCTTTGCATGGGTAGCTGTACCTTGCAAGGGAATTTTCTCCAGAGCTTAGTGCATATGCAAAGAATACCAATTCAGTGCAAAGAAAAAGAAGCAGTATGTTTGCACATCATTTGATGGTGGAAATCAGCAGAGCTTGATCTCATGCATTAACCTCTGGGGAAAATTCCTTTGCCTTTAGTAAATCAACCTCTGTCGTGCAGTAGATCTCTTAGTACTGGGAGAGCTTTGGTTACACATATTGTTAAAGAGGTTTTCTGTCAAAAAGAAAAGAATGAAGGAATCATGCACATGGGTTTGTTTTGTTATAACAAACTGTTAAATGTAGTAGGAAGTGTAGTGTTTTATTTCTAATAAAGCATATTTATTACCATGTGTCTTTTTTAACAACGTTTTACTGCAATGGTGAGCATGTAATGAAATACTTTATTTCACAAAAAAATGATAAAAATGTAAAGCAGTTCAGTGGTCAAAGCATACGCTTTATTTTTATAAAATCAGCATTGTAAAAGCAATACAAACAATGGTTATTTTTGACAGTCCAATGTAACCTTATTAGAAAACATTATTTTTAGTTGTGAGTGTGCCTGTTTGGCTGTCCATCTCTTTCAATACCTTCTCCTTTGCTCCTTCATTTGGTTTACTTTTAATTCTAAGGATTACATACCCCATGCTACTTTGCTGTATTTTAGCAGTGGTGGTGTGGTGTGTTTCCTGTACTGACTGTGCATCTTGAAACTCTTCCTCTCAGCTCTTCTGTATTTAAGACTGCAGGCTCTGTGAAATGTGTGACACAAAAGTGCATATTCACAAGCTATAGTAAATATGGGGCACTGCATTGAAGGACAAAAATGTGTTCTTAAAAAAGTAAGTTTTCAGACATTAAGAAAATTTGGATTAATAAAAGTAGGCTATTAATAACTGCAATTGGAAATAATTACAGCATTTTCAATTTTGACTATAGGTACACTTTCCCTTATAGGCAAAATGCATATAATCTCTCAACCAATGTTTGTACGACTCCCTAGGGTACGAGTAGTGAGGAAGAGCCTGAGATCTGACAGCATCGGGCTGTTTTTTTTTTCTGGTGTAGGGGTATAGGTCTCCTACTCAGTGATTACCGAGATATTGCTTTGAATTAGCCTGGAGAGTAATATATGATGTTTATGTCTCAACAATCCAAAGAAAATGTATTGCCTATAAACCAGTGTGCTGGGCTTCTTTTTTTTTACATTTTTCCAAAAAGACCTTTGTCAGTATCCAGTGCAAACCTCTAATGACATACAAATATTTGTGAGTTTCCATATGAGAATTACTAAGCTAGGTGTTTACCTTGCAATATTATAATTTCTTGAGCCAGTTAGAATTACCTATATGATTTGTAACCAAGAAAAATGGAACCCAACAATAATAATAATTTGGTTATTATTCACCTAACTAGGCATTACATTCCAAAATGGTTTCAAATCTGTGTTTAGAAGTGGATTGCTACTGACTGTGCCACTGTTGCTCAAGTGCTTTCCACAATATCACCAAAAATCTGGAAAGGTTTCCATCCGCTTTAAGCCTTAAACCCAACTGTCAGCATTTGTAAATCAACAGAGAACCCCCTATACAGGTGAGACTTTAAAGGCAACCAAGCATCAAAGAGTAATAAAATCTTTATTTAAAAAAAAAAAAAAAATTGGTGAAACAATGAAGTATTCGACAAATGTACAAAAAACACGTTTGAATGATAGACAATAAAGTATTTTCACGGCTTAAAATAGGTGATCGTCAGGATGCATGGAACATCATAGTAACAATTTCTCCAAATGAACTGACGCGTTTCAGGTGAAATCTTTCCTCAGGGGTATAGTAAATGGAGCTATGGATATTCCTACATTATGGTAATAGAAAAACACATTGTTTCAATCATATAACAAATATATTACATATGTATAACATTATCATTGTAATATAGTTAGTTACATACCAGTCAAAATATTCCTGGTGATCATAAACCATGTAAATTAAAACCAAAAACCAAGAGAAGAAAGGGGAAGAAAAGAGAAAGTGGTTGTATCTGCCACACCACACATATTAGGATGGGGATAATGGTGTCACCAGGCCCTTGTCAATATCTCACGGAGGTCCTCACTGAAAGGTGGTCCAAAATGCCTCTGCGTCCCAGAGAGAAGCCTATCTATAAGACATCAATACATGTAGTGTATCAGAGCTTAATTTTAAAATATAACTAGAAAGGGGTTGATTATAAACAGGGATTATCAGGTCCCTTCCTAATAAACATCTATCTAAGTATCTACTTGGAGTATATAGATATTATATTGCTTTCTCCTTAGGTGTACCAATTGGTGCTAGTGGAAAGTCCAACAGGTCCTAAAGCACATTTGTTCCTAAAGATAGTGTCTGGGGTGGAAAGTAAATATACATTTTAGAATTATTGTGTCCCAATAAAGGAGAAGCCCTTTCATAAAGAATCTCCCTGGAGAGAGAGTTCCGTACGGGTGTGTGTAAGAGCTTACCTCTGACATGTATGGTAGATATGTGTTATGGCGGCTTCTGCAACCAGACTGGCCAGTTTGCCAGTTTAAATGGGATGTCAGATGCCCGCGCATGCGCCGCGTCGATAAGCAACCGCGCATGCACGGGATATGGCCAAAAGGGCCAACCAACTCCGGAGCGGGGGGTGCGTTCCACAGGCTCCGGCGCGCAAGTATGACCTCAGAGCCAAAGATGGGTGTCTGTCATATAGCAACAGACAGACCGCTTGGACAGAGTCACTGCAGAATGGGTCACCAAACAAGTGCCATTCCGTACCCTCTCCTGCACGCTGGGTGAGAAATGAAGGCCCATGCTGCCAAACATACACCCCTGGGGACTTTGTGTGGCATGGAAAAATAAAACAACAACATGCACATATATGACACAGGAGTAGAAATTGAAGAAATGGATTTGTTTATCTAAAGACAGATATACACAAAAATATGAACCCATGAAGTATGTGGGGTCCTAGAAGGGGAACATGACTGGTCAGGATAAGATAGTAATGAACAAATAGACAGTATACAATATGGTAATTTCGATATAATAAATCATGCATTAACCAAGCAAAAAACAGCACCTAGGTATAATACAGCAATCCCATAGTTGTCTATTGCTATTAATCTTGGAAAAATGTCAATAACAATCGCCTCCCCTGTCGTTCGGCTGAACATCCCTAACGTGTCTCCCTAGGGGTAAGTCGGGGTTGGAGGTTCTCATACTTGCCAAATGCCTATGTGCTCTTTTGTGAAATTCTAATTCAACATAGAAACAGCCGCAGGGGCACATCAATAAGTACACCACTCCGGCTGTCCTACAGTTAGCATAGTGTCGGGGTCTGTACAACCTAATATTTTTGTCACTATTCATGAATTGGCAGTAGTATGAGCAACCTCCACATCGAAAAGTACCTGCTCGCTTTGCATGAATTCTTTCTAAATTCCCCCACAAACTCACTTTGGACAGGGTGGTCCTTGAGGGATTTGGTTTTACAATATGTAATAGATGGATTTTTAGGGTACGTGGAAACGTAGTAATGGAGGTAACGTTGTAACATTGTAAAGGAAGGTTTGAACGAATCGATAGTGCTAGCTTTAGAATACATTCTCACTCACAACAGGTTTTCCTCAGTGGCTCCCATTTCCTCCAGGTACAGGGCATAGCGATGGGGATATCTCGTGTCCCATCCTACACCAATCTGTACCTGGGGGAGTGGGAGCGTTCATTACTTGCTGATGAGAAGCTCACCCATCTAACTGACAAAATCCTAACTTGGCATCGTTATATCGACGATATCTTTATTGTATGGACTGGATCGATCGAATTGCAACTATGAACAGAAACTCATTTAACCTAAATATCACCATGTCCTATGACCCTAGCTCCATTAACTTTCTGGATGTCACCATCAACAAGTAACTTGATGGCAAACTCACAAGCACACTATATCGCAAACCCACGGCTTGGAACAGCATATTACATGCTACCAGCTCAGAACCTTCAACCATTAATTAAATCTTTTCCTTTTAGTCAATACCTTCACATTAGGAGGAACTGGTCAGATGACTACACCTTTAAGATCGAGGCGACCAAATTGAAAGACAGATTGCTAAAAGAGGTTATTCTATAACCTGTTTGAAAAAAGCATACCAACGAGCTACTAGGTTGACACAACATGACCTTCTCTTTGGTAAGAAAGACAGCACTGGACCAGGCAACTCGAAAACTAATAAAATACGAATCATTACCAAATATACCACACAGCACCAGAAAGTTAAAAATATCATCAAAAAATATTGCCATTTGTTGTGCATTGATCCATTATTAAGTCCCCATGTACCCGAAAGTCCATCTATTACATATTGTAAAACCAAATCCCTCAAGGACCACCTTGTCTATAGTGAGTTTGTGGGGGGAATTTAGAAAGGATCCATGCAAGCGAACGGGTACTTTTTCGATGTGGAGGTTGCTCATACTGCCAATTCATGAATACTGACAAAAATTTTAGACTCCCTAACGGGAGGTTGTACAGAACCCAACACTATGCTAACTGTAGGACAGCTGGAGTGGTGTACTTATTGATGTGCCTCTGCAGCTGTTTCTACATTTGGCAAAACCGAATTAGATTTTCACAAAAGAGCGTGTAGGCATTTTGCAAGTTTGAGAACCTCCAACACTGTCTTACTGCTAGGGAGACACGTTAGGGATGTTTATCTGGGAAAAAATCAGGGATTCAATTTCTGATTCTAGATAGGGTTCACCCGAATAACAGGGGAGGCGACTGGAATAAAATACTTCTGCAGAGAGAGGCTCGGTGGATAGTAGACTTAAATGCTACCTCCCCCCCCCCTCCACCCCCTGTGTTAAACGACTCTCTTAGTTACAGACCATTCCTGGAGGATGAGAAAAATAACCTCGCAAATGGCCTCAGACAAATTCCCGCATGCATGTCTACACCACCACTTTTCTAATAGGGACATTCATACACCTTTTTAACACTCAGGAGAATTGTATTGACATTTTGAAAAATGACCACATTGTATAATGTCTATTTGTTCATTACTATCTTATTCTGACCAGTCATGTCCCCCTTCTAGGACCCCACATACTTCATGGGTTCATATTTTTGTGTATATCTGTCTCTAGATAAACAAATCCATTTCTTCAATTTCCACTCCTGGGTCCTATATGTACATGTTGTTGTTTTATTTTTTTGTGCCACACAATGTCCCCAGGGGTGTAAGTTTGGCACAGTGGCCCTTTATTTCTCACCTGGCAGGCAGGGGGGGTTACTGAATGCTACTTGTTCGGTGCCCCATTCTGCAGTGACTCTGTCCAAGCGGTATTTCTATGCAACAGACACCCATCTTTGGCTCTGAGGTCACACTTGCGCGCTAATGCCTGTGGAACACACGAAGCACCCCTGCATGACGTCGGGGCAGCCTTGTTCGCTCCGAAGTCAGTTGGTCCTATTGGCCATATCCCACGCTTGCGTGGTCTCTTATCGACACGGCGCATGCTCAGATGTCCGACATCCCAGTTAAACTGGCAAACTGGCCGGTCTGATTGCAGAAGCCACCATCACACATACCTACCATACACGCCAGAGGTAAGCGCTTACACACACCCGTACAGAACTCACTCTCCAGGGGGATTCTTTATGATAGGGCCTCTCCTTTATTGGGACACAATGATTCGAAAATGTATATTTACTTCCCCCCCAGGACCCTATCTTTAGGAACAAACATGCTTGGAGACCTGTTGGACTTTTCATTAGTACCAGTTGGTACACCTAAGGATCAAGCAATATAATACCTATATACTCCAATACACAGGTATCGATCAGTTTCATCCATTGTGCCAATTTATATATGTTTATTATGAAGGGACCTGGTAATCCTCATGTATAATCAACCCCTTTTTAGTCATATTTTAAATTAAGCTCTGATACACCACATTTATTGATGTCTTATAGATAGGCTTCTCTCTGGGATGCAGAGACATTTTGGCCCACCTTCCTGTGAGGACTTTCGTGAGATACTGACAAGGGCCTTGTGACACCATTATCCCCATTCTGAAATGTGCTGTGTGGCAGATACAACCACATCCTCTTTTCTTCTCCATCCTTCACTTGGTTCTTGGTTTTAATTTACACGGCTTATAATCACCAGGAATATTTTGACTGGTATGTAACTAACTGCTTTGCAATGATGATGTTATACATATGTAATATATTTGTTATATGATTGCAATAATGTGTTTTTTCCATTAACAATGTAGTAATATCCATAGCTCCATTTACTATACCCCTGAAGAAAGATTTCACCTGGAATGCGTCGGGTCATTTGGAGAAATCGTTACTATGATATTCCATGCATCCTGACGATTCCCTATTCAAAGCCATGAAAATATTTTATTGTCTATCATTCATACATGTGTTTGTCGTACATTTGTTGAATACCTAATTGTTTCACCAAATTTTTATTTTTATACGACTAAATAAAATAAGATTTTTTTACTCTTTGATGCTTGGTTGCCTTTAAAATCCCACCTGTATAGGAGTTTTTTTGTTGATTTACAATATCACGGGGATGATGACCACCAACATCGTGGATTTCAAATAGTGGGGTACTCTACATAAACTGTCAGCATTTGATTCTACCTCAGTTGTTCCTATATTTCTTTATACGTCTTGTAGGCTTGATAACTGTTTTTTTACATTTGCAGTATTGCAAATATACGATATGAATAAGATATAAATAGTGCATTAACCCACATCAACCAACTACACTGAATTTTTCTGTTCTTGGGTTAGTAAAATATTTATTCTGATGGGTTGCTGTGTACAGTAAATTGTGGCTGCTATACACTTTTGCTCTTTGCTTTGTAAAATGAGCCTATGAAGTGCATAGCTAGCTAAAAGAATAGCTGGTTGCTTCTAAGACTAGCTCAATTGCATTCCCAGGATGTTTTTCATTTCTTCAAATGTTTTCATTTAAAAATAATGCTAAGAGAAATTATGATTTGTAAGCTATCACAATTATTTAAAAACATGTTTATGAGTTAAAACTATTTTGTGAATGGTTAGATGGATACTATACTTAATTGCTGTTTGCACAATGCCATCACATGAAGCCTTATATCTTTAAAATGAAAATTATTATTTTTTTTTACCAGTTACCATATTGTTACATGAAAATAAGCATTTGTACAGCAGTTTTTTTTTTTCATTTAATTCAATAGAACAATGTTATTTCTACAGTAAATGTAATTGATCTTTCTCAATGAATGTTATTTATTTTGAAAAAGACATACTGTAAGCACCTTGGGATCAGCCTGTTGAGAATATTCCCAGCTGTGATTGTAACCATAAAAAAATAACACCAGTGAAAAATGTTAATGCAGATATTTGGTTAATCATTTTTGCAAAGTGCTCTTGAAACAAGTGAAACAAAAACTTTCTAATTCCCCTGTTCACAAAACACATGTTATCTTTTTTACATATTAAAATAAATTGTATTGTTACTTGATGAAAGCATATTTTAAAGTCTCCTTTTCTTTTGTTAATATGTATTCTGTTATTTATAGAAAAAATAGACAGTTTGGTGTGCGAAATTGATATATTTCCAAAAAAGAAAATATTACCTTCTTTAACATGACATGGTTCTTCTCAAAACTCTGCTCTGCTAGGTGGTAAAAACCATTTTACAGTTTTTACATTTGTTGATTGAAAATTGCTTATATGCCCATCTTTTACTACTCAATTATATGATGCTGTAAAAAAAAAAAAAAAAAACAGCTTATAGATTTAACAAATAGATCTCATATATGGTTTATGGAAAATTTTCCACTACTATCATCTATACATCAATAAGCATAAATTAAACTCAGCTTTCAAAAGGTAAACATTGATAACAAAGGAAAAAACAGAGATTGAGAAAGACTTGGGGATACCTATCAAAAATAACATTCAGTCTTGGTCAAGCGGCAGTTGCAAATTGCTTGTCATCTGGAATACAGGGAATAGTTTTAAGCAGCACATTTTAAGACGCATGTAGGAGTTTTGAGAGGGCTTAGAAACAGACAAGTAAATGAACAAACGTGATGAAAGATCTTACTTACAGTACAATTAGGAAAATTTGATTTGAAAAATGCAGCAATGTTCCTTAAAACTCTACATGGTGCCCACATCCCAGTAGTTACATTACAAAGGAAATAGCAGGTGAAGGGGGACTTTAAAAGGCACCATATATTTTGAGCAAACCAATGTATAAAAATAACAAAACTTTATTATCTTCCATGCATAGTGCGTATGCTGCCCACATGCCCTGCACATTTCAAGACCTGCTCTTCAAGAGCAATACATTAGACCTTTATAAAGAGATAAAGAGTACAGTATAATAAAATATGTATACAAAAGAAGAACATTTGTTTATCCACTTAGGATCCTACCTTTGAAGTTAATAAATCACCAGCAATGTACCTTTTATGTTTTTGGAGCATTTCTGACCTACCCTGTAAGTTAAAATTCTGAGAGTTTAGTTTATGATAATATGTACTTACTGGTGGAAATTTATGGAAACTGGAGCAAACAGAATATGGAGCAGTTCTGTGTGATAACCAGCCTATATTTAGCTTGTTCAGTTAAGACTTGAAAAAGAAGCTGGTTGCCATGTACAACTGTCCAACTGTCCAGATTCTGTCTACGCTAGTCAAATTTCCCTTACTGTGTTTATTAAAAAAAAAAAAAAAAACATCTCTGCACTTTAACTCACTGGAGAATCTAGAACATGTTTTGTCCTCCTTATGTGGAAAACATATGAGACATCAGTAAAGAAAGGAGAAACGTCTGGTGGAGTTGCTACACTAATTTACTTAGCAGTAAGCACACCCCTGGCAATATGACATGACAGAAATATGACTGCACTGGAACATCTATTTACAACATGTTTAGATTTCCTTAATTTTTGAAAAAATATTAGCAGCTTTTAGAAAGAGTGGTTTTACTTTTTTTCTAGGATAGAAACAGATTATGATCTGCAAAATTCTTTTTCTGATAAATATTAGGAGCAGGTGTAACATTAGAAACATCAAAAAGATCACTATGGAGACAAGTATCAACAAGTCCACTTCAGCCTTTGTTGCCACCTCCTTATCTGTCCAATTAGTCTTTGTGCTTGAAAGTGCCTAGGCTTATGACAATTCCTTTTAATACACAGAAGAGTTTATATAAATAAAGCGTTTCATGATACTTACTTTACCAGCCAAGGATGTCTCAGTGGAGTCACACGAGATAAATGAAATGGCACAAGATTTAGGTGATGTTTTCTTGTATATGCATTTGTCATGACAACTCAAAGCCTGCTCTTCTACTAGGAAAGAAAAAACGTATCTACCAAATGACCTGTTAACTTAATAGCTACTGTCACGCCACTCTAATTTTAGTTCATCTAAACAGATCAAAATATGTGAAACCATAGCCAAAGTCCTCTGGGGAGCTAATTTGTACAAATTTTTCAGTGAAAATAAAAGTCACTTGCTATTGCCTGCACATTGCAGAGCTGCTGTAGATCACACCCAGCATGCCGTTTTTTTTATTAACAAATGACAGATAAGCTTTAGCATCCTCTAGTTAATTGGAATTGGAACGTTCATTTCATTTCTGATCAAATTCAAACTACAATCTATCATTAAAAACAAATCGATATTTTGACACATCTGTGCCCATTCTGGTAAGCTCAGCTCTTTTTTAAGTACAAGAGTAAGAGGTATTGGCAAAATCAGGATGGTTAACAGGTATAATTGCCTGAATATAGATATATAGCAGCTCATTAAGGTTGTGCTAGGAGAGGTAGCTCAAGATAAACTTGCCATGTCCAAGAAATGTGTATAGTAACATCTCTGATAACATGCAGGCACCTTGTGGTGTTTGCAACTAGCTGTGCTTATCTCTTCAGTTCAGTTCCTTCTTTGCATGTGGGGTTTAAGCCCTGCCATTAAATATAACTAAAGGCAATATTTTCTTTGAGTTTTGGATAAAGTGGAGAGGGATTAGAACACCTGTTCATTTTTAATGCTGCCTCTGTCCCTGCTAGAGTGATTCACTCTCTCTGGTTGTCATGTGTACAGTTATAATCAAAAGTGAAGGTAGAAGAAAATCACAAATTTTAGGTTGTTCCCAGAAAAGTAATAGTGTGGAAAGCTTCCAAAGGGGACACTAGTTCAAGGGACTTGGTGAGGACATTTGCAGGGATTTCCTCTCACTTCCTGTTGTAGCTATGTGAAGGGAAGGGAAATCTGGGACACAGATGGAAAAAGAAAAACTAACAGGGGTTATAACTCTCCCATACTCTATCTAAAATGTTTTGTCTATGCTTCTACTTTAACTCCTGTGTGAAATGCCAGAACCTCAGCAGCCAATAGAAGTTGAAGCCCCGTACACAGCCTGGGACTGGAATTCATTGACCTCCTTAGGATTTTATTAAATTACACTTTACTAGGAAAGTTAGTTTATAAACTTTGGTGGAGTTGACAGTTTCACTTTCACCTGCCGTGACTAGGGGATATAATTCTGTTTAAGCTAATTTAGTAATTTATAATATTAATTGGAAAAAAATCATTTTTATGCTTTCCAGATGTTGCTAGATGCGAAAGGTGTTTACCATACGTTTTCAGATAATGAATTGTAGAACATACTATTGAAATATTTATGTACACTTTGCAAGTTAATGTCTGTTTAATTAATGGAATTCAGAAGTGTAATTAAAGTTATCAAAGATATTAAATTCTAGTAAGATGTGAAGCCATGATTAAAATCAGAGGCAATGTATTGAACTGCTATGATAATTAATATGGATGATTTTTAATTTGTGTCTCTTAACACAGTTTGCGTTGTTTTAAAGTGATGCTTAGTTTGTCCCTTTCTATTGAGTAGATATAATGATAAAATAACCAAAAGTTCCATATTTTGGTAATAATACAGAATTTGACAAACATTCATGCTAATTGGCTATAATTTTAAAACAGTGTTCTGCCTATTGCCTCCCACCCTAGCATCACGCCCCAACCCACCCTAGCGTCATGCCCCAACCCACCAACTCCCATTTGCTGCTCATAGTCATAGCTCTAAAAAGCAAAAGAGTTGGGAAATTGAGGTTAATTTAATAAAGGCAAATAAGCTGTTGACTTTTCAAGGGAGTTTTAACTTTGCATGGGGAATTTTCCCTTTAGCCCAGTGAATGTAGTGAAAATTCACTTTGAAAAGAATACCCAATCATGTGCAAGAAAAAGGAAAAAAAAAAAAAAAAATATATATATATATATATATATATATATATATATATATTTTTTTTTTTTTTGGGCACGCGATTGAATGATAGAAGTCAGGACTTTCAGGAGAGCTTCACCTTATTTAATAAGATATGGGAAAATTCCCTTGTAAAGTCAATAGTCTACATGTCTTTAGTAAATCAACCCAATTACATCCCCTCACAACTTCTAAGCAAAGTAAAGAAGCTCTGAGGCAAGGTATATATACCAAATATCTTGTGTATAATGTAACGCTTTTTTCATTGTTAACATTTGCTAACATTCCTTACAGTAAATTCTCATGTTTTAATGCCCTGATGTTCAAATAGTTAACTGAGCCTCATACATATCAATCAGGCTAATTATTAATCAATGTAAAGCAATTTTGGAATCGCTGGAAGTTAACATGAGATCTAACAGTGATACTGTTTCTAGAATTTTCAGGTTTTCCTCTTTTATGTTTGGGATAAATGCAGTAATTACAATTTCCGCTCACAGTACAAATACATAGTGTTTATTGGTTTCTGTGTATCTGTTGGGAAAATTTCCCATCAGGTTCTGTCAGGACAGGAAGTAATGAAAAATCTCTCCAAATGGACATTGGAAAAAACTAAAGCAGATTTTTAGCATTATGAGAAAGGGTTACATTTTTGGATTACACTTTTGTTTCTCTCCATGCTTTCCTAACTCAATGACAAATAGAAAAAGATGGGGGGTGCTAAGAGGGACATGATATGAGGGAAAATTCTCCACAATGAGGTCACACATTTAAGCAAAAACCGTAAACCAACACACATCCAAGTTAGCCTGCAAGAAACAAAACTTAACTTGTTTTTTCCAACTACTCTCATAAAAAGAGAGGTTTTTATTATATACCTTTACAAATACACGTTGAAGTCACACAGTGCGCAGCAAGAGCATGTGAAAAAAAATGTCTACCACATAAGTGTAGAATTGTCCACTCTGCAGTAATATTCTTAGAACAAGCTCCTCCAGCAACCCACTCCCCTGTGCTGCAGTGTCCACTCCACAGTGATATGCTTAGAACAATTTCCCCAGTGCAATCCCCTTGTCCCCTTCTGTACGACTCAAATAGGTAATAAACGCACCTATTGATTTAGATCACTTAACCAAACAAGATGGTCAAACAATGCATATTGTATATTAACCAGTTAGAATAATTTGAATCCCCAGAAGTTAGTACAGTCAGAGGTTCCACCCACCACTCCCCATCAGACAATCATAAGGAAGAAAAGGATGCAGGCATTTATAGCATAACATATTAACCACTTAAGCCCTGGAGGATTTGGCTGCTTAATGACCAGGCCCTATTTTGTGATTCGGCACTGCGTGACTGTAATGGACAATTGCGCGGTTGTGCGACTCTGTACCCAAATTAAATTGACGTCCTTTTTTTTCCACAAACAAAGCTTTCTTTTGGTGGTATTTGATCACCTGTGCGACAATTTTGAAAAAATAACAATATTTTTCAAATTTTTTTATATGAAATTCTCAAAAAAAATTAAAAATCAAAATTTTTTAACATTTTAGGCCAATTTTGGTAAAAAAATCGCAATAAGCATATTTTGATTGGTTTGCGCAAAAGTTATTGCGTTTACTAACTACGGGAAAGATTTATGTCATTTTTATTGTTTTTTTTTAACTAGTAATGGCGGCGATCTGCGACATTGTGGCGGACAGATCGGACCCCTGACTGACATTTTTGACACTTTTGGGGATACCAGTGACATTACTACAGTAATCAGTGCTATAAATATGCACTGTTACTGTAAAAATGTCACTGGCAGGGAAGGGGTTAACTTTATTGGTGATCAAGGGGTTAAGTGTGTGCCTAGGGACGTGATTCTAACTGTTAGGGGGCGTGGCTAGTGAAGTAATCACAGAGACATACGATCCTACATAGGAGGATCGCATAGCCTCTGTGATGATCTAAGGGAGAATGACAGACGGCTGTGTTTACATCAGCCGTCTGTCTTTCTCCCTCTCCTGAGGGAGATCGCGAGTGGCCGGTGGACATCGGAGCCGCCGGTCACATGCGCTGGCTAGGCAGGGAACGAGCGGGGGTGGGGGGCGTGGGCGAGCGATGTACCCCTACGTCACTTTGCCTGTAGGGGGCTGACTGCCGCAGTAAATAGTAAATAGTCGTGCGGCAGTCTGCAAGTGGTTACAAACCATTAAAAAATCACTCACATTATATATTGCTACCTCCCAGCACTTCAAAACTTTTTGAAGGGGACATCTGTACCTCCTGCACTAAGGCCTCATGCACACTGGACATTTTTACAGCTGCTTATAGGGGCGTCTGTCGGGTTTTTTTTCCTGCCTCTAAACACCCCGCCATGTTACCCTACATGTCCATGCACACATACTGTAGACTTTTAGCAGTATTTAGTGGCAGGAGCTTTTAGAAGCAGAAAGAAAACCTACTGCCAGTGCGTCCAGGAGCACCAGCATTTGGGCAGAAAATGACACTACTAAAAGCTGCTAGAAGCTGCTAAACGCTCCTAAAGGTGCCTAGATGCTAGTGCTGGAGCATTCATTAATTTCATTTATAGTAAATTATTTATTCTGGCCAATTAAATTAATTAACGCCCAAGAGCTTGACACCTGTAAAAGCTCCTAAAAGCTTATAAAAACTTTAGACACTTTTACAAGCATCAGGCATTTTTTCTGCAAACACGCTGTTGGCTTCTAGGAGAGTTAAAAAAAAAAAATTCTGGGTGCATGAGGCCCAAATGTGCGAGCAGCCTCTGCATGACATAGAAGTGAAAACTACCGCAAAACCACCCAAATAAACCTAAAATGTAAATTTATGTGTGATGCATGATGATGTTACAAGGTTCTAGCTCCTCAAAATAAGGGGAAAAAACTGCGCTATAATAAATAATCAAAAAAGCAGCAACTCAAATGTGAGATAAACACAAAGATAAACAATATATAAAAGGGAAGTTGCGCTGTGCATTTCAGTTGAATCACACAAATTTTACCATGTGCAATATTAACATTGAACGATGTAAAAAAAAATCTATAAAAAAGAAAATTATAATATTATTATAACAATCCCAAAGTAAAGTCCTTCCACACTGATAATTAAACACCAGTGCAAAAATAAAATAGTGTCCAAACACAATTTTTAAAGTATATCTTCCCCGCGACAGTAAATTCTTTCACCACCAAGTGTGATATCCTCCTAAAAAATATGTTTGCCTGCTTACTAGAAAATATTGACCTTCACAGGTCAGCAGCACTTGTGGCTTAAACCCAGTCTGGGCCTTGAGTCTACAGAGGGGTTAATGGACTAGTTAAATCTCCTTTGCTAACATCCGGCAAGTAATCCAACTTCAAAACCTCTCAGAAGGTAACACTCCCTATATATGTAATAAAAAAAATTGCCGTAGTGTAAAAACGTTTTAAACTTTATTATATGATAAAAAAAATTGCACTTACAATATCGCAGGATAAACCCTCATAAAATAGCATAGCAGCTGGATGTAACAATCTCGCCCATCCTTCCGGGAGCACAGTAGCACGGTGACGTCAGCAGGGTCCAACGACATTGCACACGGTAAAATTTGTGTGATTTAATTGAAATGCACAGCACAACTTCACGTTTATATAAGGTTCTAGCTCCATCCAACATGTTTCTTCCAATTGACATCATCAGGAGAAGTACACCACTGTAAAAAGGGTTTTTACTATCTGAGTCCCCAACTCAGAACATATATACACAAACAAAGAGCAGGCTCACATGGAGACAGCCCACCCCTCACAAAAACTTGAAATTCTTTCCCTATTGTATCCAAAATTTAAATACATTTTGACCTGACTGACTTTAACAATATCTGTACTTTCCCTATGAGGCAGTAGCCAACAATCTTGTTTATTATCAATTTCGAAATTCACATTAGTTTCAAATAAGCAATAGAGAGAGCAATATAGACTAGCACTAAGAAAGAGAAATAGCAAAGTACTATCACTGTGCCACACTACTAAACAGGCTGAACAGCTTGGATATTCATTTAACAAATATAGCTGCTCCCATGGACATACAGCCTATGTATTTAAAAACAAAATTTTTAAAATATAACTATGCATTGATGCACTTGACCATATTTACATGTCTAATGTGGCACTCTATCAGAAAAATCTTTCAAAGAGCAAAAATAAGGGAGGCTATAATTAGGCTCACTTGCATCCTCCAAACTGGAATTATCCATCTGATTGGCCCACACCATTTACAAAGCTAACAATTTACAAAATGCAGGAAAATTGGGATGTTCAGGGTGCAAATATCGATTTTTGTACATTTTGAAAATGTATAGTTTTGACACCTGGTAGCCTCAATATAATTACCAAAGATAAGTTTACAGTTGAAATGAATGTAACATCTCTCAAAAATACTAGGAATTATGTTCAACCATGCTTGTGATTTGTACACCGCTGTCATAATGCATAGCTAACAGTGTGCCGCCAGTGTTAACAACATACCTTTTAGCTTCCTTTGCCAACTAATGCTCACTGTCTGGCCTATGAAAGAATAATGTGAGGGGTTATCAAAACTGGAGCATACAAAATCTGATGCAGCTCTGCACAGAAGCCAATCAGCTTCTATGTTTTATTGTGTAAGAAAAAAAGGTGCGCTGATCTGTGCTTAAGCTGCTACCAGAAAAGTAATGAAAAATGTGTAAATATGGATGGTGCGCTAAATCCAATAAAACATAAACAAATGAATGTGACCAAAACGAATATAATCATAAAAGTCCCAAAGTCCAAAGTGATGAAACTCCTTTGATTATAAATATGGTGACACATGAACAGGTGTAAATAAAGGTGATGTATCAAATAAGGGTGTTGAAATCCCTCCACTTGGTGAAATTCCTCCTTACCCGGCGGATATCAGGTAAGTGCAAAATATATAATGTTCCAAACAAACACTCCTTGTGACCACACAAAAGAAATGTGCTCTTCACCATACGTGCAGAAACCAAGATGGCCTCTTACCAGAACGATATGTAAATGGCGCTCTGTGAAATCGTGGGGATTATCAAACTGCTTCTCTCCATATAAATAGGTGTAGCAGGTTCCCAAAGTTCATCAGGGCTTATATCATCCTCTCCAACACGTACATGCAAAGCAATAACAGCCAATAGTGCATTACCCTTTTCAAAACATTTATTGAAGAAAAAATGCACTTACATGTAGATGGTATATTCTCGCTTGAAACAATAATACAGAGCAATGAGGAGATTCTAGGATACCCGTGTCCGGCTGCAGCGCGGACCCGTGTAACGCTGTGACGGCACGCCTCCCTTCTGACGCGTTTCCTCCGATTGGATGTCTTCAGAGATAGGAGGTGTTCACGCGCCGTCACAGCCACCCTGGCCGCACGCAGCTCTCCTTTGTCTAACCATCGACGATCCCGGGCTGACACCGGCTCCCCTCCGAGACACCCACCACCAGGGATCCTGCTCCCCCCACACCGCCAACACACCGCGCTTCTGGCCCTGCGACCAGAGACGTCACCAATCCCCAACACTGGCCGCTGATGTCGCTGATGTATGTAAGTGCATTTTTTCTTCAATAAATGTTTTGAAAAGGGCAATACATGTTTTGAAAAGGGTAATGCACTATTGGCTATTATTGCTTTTCATGTACGTGTTGGGGAGGATGATATAAGCCCTGATGAACTTTGGGAACCTGCTATACCTATTTGTATGGAGAGAAGCAGTTTGATAATCCCCACGAGCACCATTTACATATCGTTCTGGTAAGAGGCCATCTTGGTTTCTGCAAGTATGTTGAAGAGCACATTTCTTTTGTGTGGTCACAAGGAGTGTTTGTTTGGAACATTATATATTTTGCACTTACCTAATATCCGCCAGGTAAGGAGGAATTTCACCAGGTGGAGGGATTTCAACACCATTATTTGATACATCACCTTTATTTACACCTGTTCATGTGTCACCATATTTATAATCGAAGGAGTTTCATCACTTTGGACTTTGGGACTTTTATGATTATATTAGTTTTGGTCACATTCATTTGTTTATGTTTTATTGGATTTAGCGCACCGTCCATATTTACACATTCTATGTTTTATTGCCAAAGCTTGATTGAACAAGTTGAATTTAGAAGCAAATTGGCTACTATGCACAGCTGCTCTATACTCTATAGTGAATCTCCCGCACTGTAATATGGCTAAAATTTACTCTGTGCTTCCACACAGTTATTTTAGCGTTACACTAATAATTGTATATGTTTTGTTTCTTGTTAGTCCTTAAAGGTATTGGAAAGGCAGAAGGCAGAAGGAAAAAAAACCTTCTGTGTGCAAAAGCTCCCCCCCAGCCCCCCAATACTTACCTAAGCTCATCTTTATCCAGCGAGGTTGCAGGAGTTTCATAGCTGTCTGGGACTCCCCTCCTCATTGGCTGAGACAGCAGTGTGGGATGATTAGCTCCCACTGCTGTCAATCAAAGTCAGTCAGCGAATCAGCAGAATGAGGGTGCCGGGCTGGGTCAAGGCTCCTTGTCTGAATGAACACAGGGAGCTGTGACTAGGCTCGAGAGCCCCTATAGCAAGCTGCTTGCTGTCGGGGCATTCAACAGGAAGGAGGGGCCAGGAGCACAGAAGAGGGGCCAGAGAAGAGGAGGATCCGGGCCACTCTGTACAAACCATTGCACAGAGCAGGTATGTATAACATGTTTGTTATTAAATAAGAAAAAAAATAATTAAAAAACAAGACTTTACAATCACTTTAAAAAACAGACATAGATCTGTTAAATGCCTCTAGCTCCTTTTTAGATCTTTAATTAAATATTCTTCCTTGTTAAAATTGAGTGAAGCCCTTGTAATTCTACATTCCATCTCTAAAACACATCAGAGGTCCTTAGACCTCTACATCGTCTTCCAAGCAACTCGCTGTTTAACTCTTACAATAATGCCATCTGCACCAAAGATCCTTTTTTCAAGGATTCCTTTAATCATAAACATGTCTGGTAATCTCCTATATCCTGGAAATGTTAGGTGGACAGTAAGATAAAGTACAACAGAGCCTGATTAGCTCACATTGCATAGCCTCCTATTTTTAGTATGACATCTGCAAGGTAGGGAGATAATGGGGAAATAATAAAAAGCTAGCTTTTAGACAGTTATAACAATATTGTTTCATAAATCCTTGTGTTCCTGGTGTTCCACTTTAGGGCTCGTGCACACTGCAGCTCAAAGAAGCTCAAAGAAGTGGCTCCTACAGGCTTTTGAGCTTTTTTTAAGCTCTTATTTTTTCTGCCTGGAAACTTCCCCTCATGTTAGCCAATGTGTCCATGCACATTATGGCTTTTTCAGGCGTTTACAGACGTATGCTCTTACCGGCAGAAAATACCAGAAAACGTGCAAAAGAGCATGAAAGAGCTCGAAAACACACCAAAAAAAGACTGTTGAGGTTCTACACGTCCCATGATGCATTGTAAAACTCTGACAATCACAGATATGACTAAGCATGATGTGAATTGTAGTTCCTGAACAACTGGAGGGCTATAGTTTGGAGACCCCTGTCTTAGAGTGTAAACATCAAGGCAACACCTGCACACCATTGTGACAACTGAAAAGGAACAAGCACAGAGTTTAAAGCTGAGCTCCAAGAAATTTGCCATCTCGTATGTGGCTGGATATCTGGGGGTTAAGTTTAACAGGATTTATGCCACCTTGTAGATTTATTTCATTATTTACAATTGACATTTTTACTCAGGGTTGGGAGCAAAGCTATCATTATACTTCCTGTGCCTCGACACAGGACCTTTTGGTCTCAGCTCCTGCAACTACAGAGTCGCATGCAGTCGCTGTGCCCACCCTTTCCCTCCTGCTTCCCAGTTACAGAGCACTTTGTATAATGTGAAATCATTCACAAAATACAAAAGGCTTCTGTGAATGAACAGCAGAGGGGAGAGGTGGGATGCTGTGTGTAAGAAGGCATTGTATCTTTTGTCAGAGCACCAGGAGAGATAGCTAAACTCCCAGGGCTCAGGAAAAATGACAGATGTAAATCAACCACTCCAATAATGGGCACTTTTACCTCCTTCCTGCCCAGGCTGATTTTCAGCTTTCAGCGCAGTCACACTTTAAATGACAATTGCAATGGCATGCAACACTGTAAATTAAATTTTTATGTTTATTTTTTCACACAAATAGAACTTTCTTTCAGTGGTTTTTAATCACTGCTGGGTTTTTATTTTTTACTAAATAAACAAAAAAAAAAAAAAGACTGACAATGCAACTGTCACCAGTGCAGCACAGTATCATCATATAACTGGTGTGGGGTGATCAGGGACACCAACTAGTGACCATACGTAAAAAAAAAAAAAAAAAAAAAAAAAATAATAATAATAGTATATTTTTTACATTTTTTAAATATTTTCTTCTTTTTTATTACATTTTTCTTACATGCAGTCAGCAGAGCAATAGAGTGTTACAATATTAACACTGTACTACTCTGGAGATGTGATTAGGTAATCCGGATTTTATTTTTTTACATTTATTTGATTGATTATAAATGTGAATTTTGCAGTTATTAGCAACCATTTTTTCTGAATAGGAATTATTAATTCAGTGTTTACAATTGTGATTAGCTGTGATTGGCCACAGCTAATCACATGGTACACACAGGGTTTTGCTTTACATACACTTTAAATTTGTAGGCAATGGGTACTAGAGATAGTAAACAGTGATAGCTTTAATATATTATGAGAATTTGCTTCTCATTACAGAAAGTTCACTTACTCATAAACCCAAAAGCCTATTAACAAAGGGAAAAAAACACTACAATACATATATTTTGAGATTTATTTATTTTTTTTTTTTTGCTTCACAAGAAGAAATTGACAATAACAATTTACCGGATTTATAAATTTTATAGCTTGTCATGGTTATGTATAATTTATAGGGCTGAGAAGAGTGCATATCTCTTTGTGCAAAAATCAAAACTAGACAGTTGTGATTAGTGGAAATAATCCTGAAAAAGCATAGCTCCGCAATGAGAAATCACCCTCGGTGTCACAGATGACACCACGACAAGTGTTTGATGCCCACTGCAAAGTTCTCATTTTAAATGGCTATAAAGCATTTAGAGACAGAGAAACTACATTTATCAAATCTCAAATTGATGAACTGTTACTTTGTTACTTGCTGCTTTTGCTGCTGCCTTGTTTGATGTTAAGTGAATTTCCTTCACTTCATGTACAAAGCTCCTCTATGTAAATTTTAAAAAGCTTTATCATTAAAGTCAGTTAGTTTTACAATAGTATCCCTATGAACACTCAGGGCCATCTTAAAAGCATCATGGGCCCCTGGGCAAAATAATGCACTGGGGCCTCCACTAGCCTGCCCCAATTTACGCACCTACTCTCAAGAATTAAAGTATAAATGGTTGATAGAATTAACATATATTTATTAGTACTTTAAATAAAATCAATTTTAAACAATAAGAAAACATGCCATAAATCAAAGACTAATCAACACAGGGGAAGGGCACAATATTGGGATCAGGAGGGCACAGTACAGGTTCTGGGATGCCTTCCAGTACACTGCCATCCCAGGACATCTTAGTAAAAAGTAGTCAGTTATTTTCAGTATTTGCAAAAAAATTTCTGAAAAAAAAAAAGAAAAATGAATGTATCCACCGCTTTTAAGAACTAATCTGCAATATATTACATTTGTGCTCTTTAGCTATCCTTTAATAAGACAAAAAAGCTTTTCTTGAATAATTACATTAGTCATGTTTGCCTATACTAAGTGCAGTCCACGGTTAAAATGGACCTTGCAGTTAAAACGCAAGGTCCACTTACACTGCCTGCACCCGCACCCTCTTCACAAACCAACTATTAATAGTAGATGTAAAATGTATCTGTAAAGAAAAAAGTTAGGAATTATATTTACTTCACCCCCATCTTCCACCTGTAGCACCCAGACAAAGATGTGGTCTTTCTCCCTACGGGTAAATCATAGGGAACAAACAAAAACTCTCCTGCTCTTGGGTGGTATGTACCAAAGGATAAATGTTCTTATATGGTCTTTATATGCACCAGTTTAGGTCTTGCTGCTCCCTCAAGACCAAGGGTATCCAAAATACACTAAAAGACAATAACAAAAGAAGGCCGCACAGACCTCCTGCATTACCACTAAAAAGGTGTATTAATCCAAAAACAACATATAATATACTATACTCACAAACAAGTGATGATATCGCCCATAAAACACAAAGCATGCTACTGGCTCTGAGGAAGAGGGTCCTCCCTCGAAACACGTCGGCCCAGCCAGACTGCTGATACCATCACGTGATGGTGATGTCACACCCAGCCATATTTAAGATGGAGGTAAGATAAGTATATATATATATAACTTATTTTACACCTAGTACATTAAAGACAAGGGGGCCCAGGCAATTAAAGCAGACATTTCACTGCAAGGTCCACAGGATGTGAAGCATGAGAAATTGTTACTGGGTTATACCTACATTTGAACTGGTTTCCATTGAATAAAGGAGCTTGTTACCTGCCAGAAAAGCAGTTTTTGCTTAGGTGGCTGCCTTGGGCAGGTTTTCAAATCAGATCAGGTTATACTGGAACTAAGATGTAAATGCTGCATTCTTTTAGATTGCTTACTATTAGGGCAGAGGCCACTGCATGCATGCAGCAGAGTAGAAGTTGGTATTTAGCCTAGGGACTAAGTAAGTGTTAGGGTTAAGCGGGTTATGTGTAGTGTTGGGTGAGTGCTTTGAACCGAGCATAAGTTAGGCCCGAACATTGTCTGTTCGCCTGTTCAGGGAGCACCTGATTTTGTGTGTGTGTGTGGGGGGGGGGGGGTTCTGTGGGTTGTTTGCCCGCCGAGCACCCCACAATGCACTGCGCGCTGTACAGTGCATTCTAAGTCCTGATTGGGCAGGAAAAAAATGGCGTGGGGTCCCCCCCCCAATCCATACCAGACCCTCATCTGAGCATGCAGCCTGGCTGGTCATGAAAGTGGGGGACGACCATACTAGACCACATGCCCTGAACATGGGGATGGTACTTTGGTGCATGTTGATAGGGACAAGAGCCTCTTCCCCACAACCCTGGGCTGTGGAGGTCTGGAGGCAAGGGGCTTATTGGAATCTAGAAGCCCCCTTTAACAAGGGGCCCCCCAGATCCCAGCTTCCCCTCTATGTGCAAATAGTAGAAAATATCAGCGCTCAACCCTAACTGATAGCAGCTGGACACTAACAGGTTCAGTAACAAAACCTCAAATAGTAAATGAATAGGTAAATACAGTGCAGCGCTGAAAAAAACTAAAATCTAAAACAGCAATAAAATCTAAGAATAAAGTCCATGATCCTAAAACAGTGAGGAAAAAAGGTCTAGGAGTAATAGTCCATGTAAGGTGCAATGAATCCCGATAGAAATCCAGAGGAGCCAGGTGCAGATAGAAGTAAAACACACACCCTCCACCTTCCAAAGTGGCCTCTCACCTCAATTCTCTAGTATACAGGCACTGTAAACACATCACACGGGCAGATCACAGAATTCCAGCCTCTATATACTCCTTCCAATAATCGATGGTGAAAAACGATTCCCCAATAGGCTCAAATGCCTACACAGCCCAAGCATCACACTCCTGTATGGATCCCTCCGATAACCAGGGTAGCACAAGGGAAGAGATACCCAGAATACTGTAATACTGACTTTATTTAGAACACAAAACACATAAAATGGCCTCTTACTTGAATAAAACGAATGCAGCATGTAACAGCAATAGATCAGGACAGCGAGACCCACTCTGTCCTGTTCGGTCTCCTCCGTATCAGCCTAGGACCACATGCCCTGAACATGGGGATGGGGATGGTACTTTGGTGCATGTTGATAGGGACAAGAGCCTCTTCCCCACAACCCTGGGCTGTGGAGGTCTGGAGGCAGGGGGCTTATTGGAATCTAGAAGCCCCCTTTAACAAGGGGCCCCCCAGATCCCAGCTTCCCCTCTATGTGAATGAGTATGTGGTATATAATACCACTACCTATTTACCAAAAAAAGTGTAAAAAAAACAAACAAACACACACGCAGTTTTTGACGATTCCTTTATTAAAAACAATGTCCCCCGATGTAGATCCAATGTCAATTGCGATGCCTGCCACCACTTCCGGACCCGAAAATAGGAAAAAAAAATCTCCGCCCACGACAAAGGATAACTGCAGAACGCCTGCTCCACTGTTTGACAGTTCTTAAATAGTTAAGGGGCAGGGCCACCTGGTGATGTTACCTGGTGGCACTGCCTCAGGTGAGGTCACCTACCCAGCATGCACCGTTTGTGTGATTGGCTCACTGAGGCTCACTGATTTTCCCAGAAGTCTCCACTAAGATATATGTCAAATTGGTGAGATACTCCCAATAGGAACATGTCTAAAGGGATTAGTGCCCTGCAGCTGCACAGCTGATTGATAAATATGAAACCACTCCCATTAGACTCACTTTCCCACATGAGCACAGAGAAACACACAGTGATCTCTTCAGAATAACAAAAGGTAGGAATCTGCAACAAAGTTTGTTAAAATCTTTGCAATGTACATCGATCACTTTTTCTCAACAAAAGCGGAGTTACGCTTTGAATGTAATTTTTTTTCTTCACAAATGTCAGTTTTACTGCAGTGGGTTTTATACTTGGTACAGATGCGCCGCTTTACAGGCAGACTAAGGGGACCCCCAGGCACTATATTTAAAGGAATTTTTCATTTTTATTATTTCACTTTAAGCATCATTAAAATCACTGCTCCTGTAAAAATGTAATTACACTTTTAATGGTCATTAACTTGCATATAAGCCTCCAAAATAAGGACTTTTGATTTTTCAAGTTCCATAGACTTCAATTGAGTTTGTGGCCCGGGTCCAAACTTTTTACATAGTCGGGAGTTCTGGTGTGAAATGAACTGAGGGGTGTTTGACCCATCACTAGATATGCGTTAAAGCTTTGCCTAGCGGTTGTGTTTTTGGGAAAGAGAGGTAATTGTTAAATGGTAATTTTGAGACTTAAATGTTAGAATAGGGGTGGGGGTGGGGAGCAGGAGTTAATGCCAATTCCTGAGGAAGTCATTTTTTTTTATGAAACACATTGAGAGGAATTCATCTGTGATGTCCTCCCATCTAACGGGAAAAATATCAGTGACCCCACTCCTGATGCATGGAGGTAGAATTGTCCAATAAGGCGTTTGATAAACAGTGTTGGAAAGCATCTTGACATGTGAGTTCTTATTTAGATTTTTAATACATTTTTAAAACGTCTTATGCTTTCGAAGCCTCTTCAATCCTATTTTTTCTAAGTTGCTACTGAAAGGAGGACCTGCACATTGGAAGAGGTAAAATGGAGTAAAGCAGGGATTGGATCCAGCTAAAATGCTAATTGTGTTAAACTTAGAGATAAGTGGTCAGCACTATCTGGTGAGTGCTTTACCCCAGGGGTGTGCACTGTGGTGAATAATTCATTAAACTGGTAGAAGACACAGAGGATTGTTTGAAAATTGTTTTACACCGAGCACTTTCAAGGACACTGTTTTGAAAGATGAGGAATTGATTCAGAGTGGACATTTTTTTATGAAGTGCACAGTTTTAACTGTACTTATATTTGGTTATAGTAGATTATGATTATTGCAATACTAGAGTATCACTTGTGATAATTGTTGTTTGATGGTTAGACACTTAATACGCATAGTTAGTTTTTATTAAAGTAGTATTAAACCCAAAAGCAAACATTTGTTATATTGCAGCTTAACATTTCTTATATTTAATAGCTGCATTCATTTTCTTTCTTCTTTTTTCTATTTTCATCTGGTGATCCAGCCAGTAAGTTTTTTTTTTTTTCTGGACAGCTTACTGTATACTTACTGCGGCAGGCTGGCTCGTACAGGCAAAATGTTGTAGATCGATGTCGATCGCCTGGGGGCAGCTAGGGGGCGAGCGCACGCTGATGGCGGCGCGCTCCTGACCCCGATCGTCAGCGGGGAAGCCGATGCTTGTGTCAGGCGACTCTGATTGCTGCCTGACACCCGCGATCGCTCCCTGCTGAGAGAGAAGGATGGTTGGCTGCTGTAAACACAGCCGACCGTCCTTCTCCCTGGGATGATCACAGAGCTCATTTGATCCTTCTATATAGGATCACATGTCTCTGTGATCATTTCACAAGCCACGCCCCCCCACAGTTAGAATCACTCCCCTAGGCTCACACTTAACCCCTTGATCACCCACAGGGTTAACCCCTTTCCCTGCCAATGGCATTATTACAGTAACAGTGGATATTTTTAGCACTGATTACTGTAGTAATGTCACTGGTACCCCCAAAAGTGTCAAAAATGTCAGTTAGGGGTCAAATCTGCCCACTGCAATGTCGCAGTCCTGCAAAAAATCGCAGATCGCCGCCATTACTAGTAAAAAAAAACAATAAAAATGGCATAAATCTTTCCCGTAGTTAGTAGACGTGATAACTTTTGCGCAAAACAATCAAAATACGCTTATTGTGATTTTTTTTTACCAAAAATATGTAGCAGAAAACAAATTGGCCTAAAATGTTAAAAAAAAAATATTTTAAATTTTTTTTTTTTTGAGAATGTCATATAGCAGAATGTGAAAAATATTGTTTTTTTTTTTCAAATTGTCACTTTTTTTGTTTATAGCGCAAAAAATAAAAATCGCACAGGTGATCAAATACCACCAAAAGAATGTATTTGTGGGAAAAAGGGCGTACATTTTGTTTGGGTACAGCGTCGCACGACCGCGCAATTGTCCGTTAAAATAACGCAGTGCGGAATCGCAAAATAGGGCCTGATCATTAAGGGGGCAAATCCTTCTGGGCTTTAAGTGGTTAAATACAAGCGCTACAGCAGAATGTATCAGTTAGGGAAATGAGACAAACCCTGACACAAGCAATGGTGCTTACCATGATCAGCTTTTTTTATTTATGTAACACCTTTATCCCAAAAAGGAAAAAAAATGTTTGCTGTAACTGCTTATAAAGTATTAGCTGGAGTTTGGCTTCAATGTGTTAGTGTATCCACATCTGCTAGTACATCTAACCCCCCCCCCCCTAGAGTGGAGGCATTCGAATAGGAGGTGTATTACTGGCCAGATCACCAGGAAAAAACAGAGGGAAAAGCCCAAAAATAAGAAAACTAGTGCAGCCACTACATCTAATAATTGGTAAGCTGCAATATACAGGTATTACATTTTTAGATTTGGGTTTAATACCACTTTATTTTGAGAGCACAGGGGGTGCTGGGCTATAGGCTTACAGCTTTTATTCATTAACATCACTGATAATAGGTACATCAGGGAAGGGCAGAGGAAAATTAAGTTTTGATGGAGTTGGTCAGCGCAAGGAGATAGCAGCAGACCTGGCAGGTTGATTGCCAGGGCAGGTACAAACACAGTCCATATTCCAGACAGGCTGACAAAGCACATGCTACTAACAGTAGTGGTAGTATATAATCAAGTTAAACACAGACAATCAGGGTACAAATGAAATCCACACATTACAAAGGAATGCTCTAAGACACTAACTGTGAGACATAGATCAGAGACAGACATAACATGGCATGAGCATAACAGGAAACCTTTAGATCAGCCACTGGTTCAAAGCTGTCACCGCACTAATGAGGGCAGGTGTGTATAGCAGAAATCTAAAATTTAGAGCTAAGTAGTGATTAGCCAAATGCCCAGTGCTCAGGGGTAAGTTTGTGAACTTAACAAACTTTAACTGAAATTCAGATGCCGAATTCAAACCACATAGAAGACAATGGTAGCCGAATGTTAAAAACAGTAATTCCCATTTTATAGGCCAATAGTCAGGAGTCTCTCAAATAAAGAGCATATAGGGCATAGGTAGTACCAAAGCAAAAAAAAAAAACAATTGGCAGGGAGCAGCAATTTTAATAATGCTTAAAGGGCAACATTGTAATGCAAAATTAATTTAAATAACATGCCTGGGGAATGCCCATAACCTGTCTGTAAAGTGGTGCATCTGTACAATGTATACAACCTATTACAGCAAAACTGACATTTACAAAGAAAAAAATGGCATTAAAATTGCTGGTAAATGACAGCTCCAAACCACTTTCCTCTGTTTGTAACCAAAGCATTCGGGGATTCCCTTCATCCATACCACACCCCACTTGTCCTAGATTAGAGTCTGGTATAGATGGTAATGAGGGACCCACAAAAAAGGGTGCCGCCCCCCCTAAAAATATGTTATATCCTTGATGAGGGTCTGGTTTGGAAAGGAGGGAGAACCCACAAAAGCAAAAGGGAAAAAAAAAACAGCATAGGGTTTCCCCTAAATTTTATACCAGACCCTTATCTGAGCATGCAGTCTAGCCAAATACTGCCCCCCCTCCCCCATGTGAGTAAGGGGTACATAGTGCCCTACTCATTTAAATATTAAAACATAAAAACAATCCCACAATGTAAGGGCCAAAAAATCCAACAATGACATTTCATAATCAATCATGTTTTCAAGTGATGCAGATCTATGTCAATCACAATGAAGGACACCCACCGACTTATTGAAACAAAAAGAAGCGCACTGACCCACAGACTTATCCAGGCCCACCAACTACCACATGCTAATGACAGCTTCCAGATCTGTCATCTAAAATGTAAATGAATGGTGGGAGTATTGGATAACATAAGTAAATGTAACAGCTAAGTCCCCGTTCACACTAAGGCGACCTGTGAGGCGACCTGGTCGCCTCACAGGTCGCCGTAGGTCGCCGTAGGTCGCCTTCCATAGGGAAGCTACGGACCCGTTCTAATAGGAGCGACACAAGTCGCTCCGACTTAGAAAAAGGGTCCGGAGCTTCTTTGGGGCGACCCAGAGGCGACCGCCATAGACTTCAATGTTATGAAGTCCGTGGCGGCTGCTCCGAGGTCGCGGCGCGCTGCTCGCACCGTGACCTCGGAGGTCGCCCCCCGAAGTCGGATCGCCCCTGTGTGAACGGGCCTAAATGTGGCCATGACCACACTTGGTCAATACCACTGTCCAAATATGCTCATGTGGACTTATTTAGTTAATGATGTCACCATTACCCCTGTTTCCTTTATTTATATTTTGGATAATAGCTCTGTCATCTAAAATGTAAACAAAGGGGCAGGGATAGTGGCTGATATAAATGACTAAATATGGCTGCATGGTCATATCTGGGCAATGTCATTGCCCAAATATGAACATGAGGGCATGTTTATTCAATGATGTCAGCCACTATCTCTGCTGCTTCATTTACATTGCCCGGGATCAGGTGCTGGCATAAACTGCTCCCTTAAAAACCATACATATACAGTAGCGGTAGAAAAACCCCTACCTATCGCTTCTCGGCCTTTTGGCTAAGATCAAGTGTAGAAAAACCCCTATCATATAAGTAATGCTCAGCTAACTCTGTGCATACTAAAAGTTTGGTGTTTGAATGCATGCTTGAACAAGCAAAGTTCCATCAAAACCTGGGTTTGGACCAGACCAGGAGCTTATACCTAGTGCTAAGTTACACATATTCAAGGATATTTTCTATTTTTTATGAAAAAGCCATTATAGCCAAATCACATTATCCATGGATGAATATGTAAACGTTTGAGGAATTTATCAGAATACAAAAAAAGAAGAAATCAACTAGCTTTCCAACATACAGCTGATATCCTTTCAAGCATTCAGTAACCAGACTAACAATAGTTTCTTGCCTTCTTCAGTAGCAACTTACAAAAAGTGATAGGATGCACAGCCATGATATAACATTTTTTTTTAAATATGTTGTACTTTAGCAACGTTAGTGCATCCTGGTGTCATTAGGTACACATTCATATAACACATATACAAAGTGTTCTTCTGGAATGTGGTTATCAGTTAATAAGGCTCATTGTGTATTGCGCAATTTGTATAAAAAAAAATATTCTTCTCCTCCTGACAGATGATAATAAACTTAAAAGTTGATGAAGTAGTACACAAAGAAGTTTATCAGTACTTTGTGCACATGCACTTTTTAATTGGCTGTGTTTATTTTTAGTGAATGTCATCATCCAATTATCCCTCTGTTCTTGGGTTACTGAACTGTGTTTTTATCTTTCTGGTCCACTGCCAAAAAAGTATTAAGCCTTGAGTCAGCATAAGTTCAGTTGGTTTATGATGAATTCATATAGCACAAGACCAGATCATACAACAACACCTCTGTTCTAGGTATTAGCCATGTATAATTGCTTTTGTCTGGGTTAGCAGTACAAATAGCAGCTATGTTGGGCAGCAGCAGACTGTAGCAAGCAGACACCACTTGTATTTCCCGGCCTATTTCAGCTAAATAACAGAATTTCCAAAATGGTCATTTAGCTAACAGAAACATTTATTTATATATGCTTGATTTCTGTTGTGTAAGCTTTTTATTGTGAGAGCTGTGGAATTGACTCTGCTTTTTACTTTCTTTAACCACTTGCCGACCGCCGCAAGTACATATACTGCGGTGGTCAGCCCCGGCCAGGCAAAGTGACGTACCGGTACGTCACTAGCCTGTCACTGGCTTGTGAGCCAATAGCGGGCGCGAGCCTGCCCCGGCTCGTTCCCTAACAAGTCAGTGCGCGTGACTCGCGTTTGTTCGTCGGGAAGGGAGAAAGGCAGGCGGCTAATGTAAACAAGCCGCCTGTCATTCTCCCTTGTGTAAAATACTATGTAGGACCGTTGATCTCTGTTTTTACACTAGTAGCCATGTCCAATTACTGTTTGAAACACGCCCCTAGGACACACTTAACCCCTCCCTCTCCAATACAGTTAACCCCTTCCCTGCCAGTGTCATTTTTACAGTAACAGTGCATATGTATAGCACTGATTACTGCAGTAATGTCACTGGTACCCCCAAAAGTGTCAAAAATGTCAGTCAAGGGTCCAATCTGTCCGCCGCAATGTCGCAGTCCCACAAAAAAAATCACAGATCGCCGCCATTACTCGTTAAAAAAAAAAACACCAAAAATGACAAAAATCTTTCCCTTTGTTAGTAAACGCGATAACTTTTGCGCAAACCAATCAAAATAAGTTTTTGCGATTTTTTTTACCAAACATATGTAGCGTAAAACAAATTGGCCGAAAATGTTAAAAAATTTAGATTTTTACATTTTTTTGGGGAATTTCATATAACAAAATGTGAAAATATTGTTATTTTTGCAAAATTGATGCTCTTTTTTTGTTTATAGCGCATGATCAAAAAATCGCACAGGTGATCAAATACCACCAAAAGAAAGATCTGTTTGTGGGAAAAAAGGACGTCAAATTCGTTTAGGTACAGTGTCGCACGGCTGCGCAATTGTCCGTTAAAATCACGCAGTAAACAATCGCAAAAAAAACCCTGGTCAGGAAGGGGGTAAAATCTTCCGGGGCTTAAGTGGTTAATAAAGTCATGTCTTGATCTAGAGCAGCTCTTTTAAGAAAGCAAGCAATCCACAGGTGTCATACGTACAAAACTTTTTGGATAAGATTTGAGATTCAGAAGGCTGTATTGCTGTATTGTTGGTAATGAATGATTGGAAAGGGTAGAAACCTTGGGGTTGGTGCATGGCTAGTTGAACAAGTATTTATATGTTGTAGTATTTGACATCCCAGTGTAAGAGAATCAAAATAGTGCCGCAGAATAGTCTCCTAAGTGAATAGGATTAGACAGCAAGAAGAGAGTTTTAGCCATGTTTGTTTGTCACGTAAGGCACTCTTTTTGAAAGCAGGGAATGACACAGCAGTTAATCCTTATTTCGCCCATTGTTTGTGTTACATTATGGGGTTGATTTACTAAAACTGGAGAGTGCAAAATCTGGTGGAGCTCTGCATGGAAACGAATCTTCCAACTTCTAACTTCAGTTTGTTCAATTAAGCTTTGACAAAAAAAAAAAAAGCCATGGACACTGTTTGGGGTTGATTTACTAAAACGGGAGAGTGCAAAATCTTATGCAGCTCTGCATATAAACCAATGTGGTTTTTGCATGTTGCTGACTTAGATCCAAAAAGTTCTTAGCGAAAGTGCCAGAATTACCAGATTAGGCTGTACTGGTAAGCATTGATGACTTTAAAGGGATTGTAAAGTCTCAAGGTTTTTCATCTTAATGCATTCTAGCTGCCCCCAGAGCCCCTCATTTTCTTACCTGAACCCATCCGTTCCAGCGATGTGCACAAGTCCAGTGGCTCCAGCTGCTGTCTCTGTCCTCATTGGATAGATTGATTGCAGAAGGAGGAGCCATTGGCTCCCACAGCTGTCAATTAAATCCAGTGACACGGGAGCGGGGGGCAGGACTGAGTCCCACTGTCTGTGTCAATGGATGCAGCAGCAGGACTCGGAAGCACGCCCGCACAGGTGCCCCCATTGAAAGCGGCTCTCCGTGGGGACACCCAATGAAGGGGAGGATCCAGGTGCAGTGATAGGGCACCCCAGAAGAGGAGATTTGGGGCTGCACTGTGCAAAACCCTTGCAAAGAGCAGGTAAGTATAACATGTTTGCTATTTATATTTAAAAAAATCTGAACCTTTACAACCCCTTTAAGAATAAATGAAAAAGAAAGATGAAAAAAAAAAAAACTGGTAACAAGTGTGCGTTCATAGATTTATTTAATTACAAGCCACTTGTTATGAAGAGATACCCAGGCACGTGTAATTATTTTAAACAACATCAAAACTTGAGCAAACAAAATCTGGGGCAGCTGTACATGGCAACCAATCAGCTTCTAGGTTTCATTTTCAAGGCTTAAGCCTGGTACACACTATTCATTTTTTCCATTCAACCCAGCGAGTTGAACAAAAAAAGACTCTCAGCTCTAGTCAAAGTTTCTATACTAACTATGCAAAGTTAGTATAGCAATCTCCTCGCTGAGCTATTGTGTTCTGACAGGTGGACGCCCCCCCATTGATGGTTGGCTGCTGGTTTTCCAGCATGTACGCCTGACAGGAGCTAGCAAAACTGCCAGCTTCAGTCGGGCAGACCAACATACACATGAGCCGAAAGTCAGCCATTTTTTTTTGTTGAAACGGCAAATGTATTCTGACTTTCGGCCCGTGTGTACCCGACTTTAGGAAAAACATTCTCTTCTGGGTCGTCAATGTACATTGCAAGGATTTTAACAAACTTTGTTGCAGAGTCCTACCTTATGTTTATCTAAAAAAGTAGATTTTTGTTTGTCTGTGTCCATGTGCAAAATGAAGGTGAATAGGAGTGATTCTATATTTATCAATGAGCTGCTGCACTTGCAGGGCTCTAATGAGGAAAGTTAAAGGGTCTGCATCCCTTTAGACGTGATTTCCCTTTGGGAGTATCTCACTATAAATGGCATTTTAGGATGTCCAAAGTCTGACTTGTATCTTAGTGCAGACTTCCCAGTCTGCACTATCAATGAGCCAATCACACAAGCAGGAAATGACATCTCTTGGGGCATTTTGCACACTGTGTACAGAACACCTTCAGATTGCCGTATTGCATTTCATAGAAATTTACAACAGCTGCAAATTTAAGAGAAAAGGTACTTTTTTTTATAACATTCAATTACAGTATGACTTGTAGTAATTTTATATGTGTAGCACCCTCCTAGGTAGGTTTTAGGAAAAAGCATATATGTGGCCCTGTCTGCTTATCAGGGGGGCCAGATCTGTTAACTAATCTGTCACATGCTTCCAGGTGTAGCCTGTTGAGTTTGGGAAGTCTCCCCACTGTATCCAATGAGGGACCTTGTTGGATAGTGGAGAAACCTAGCCAATGGCGCTCCAGAGTTTATGACTGTCCCAGTGGACGGGGATTGTCGCAGTGCATCCTGGGATTGGAAATAAATCTGGAGGGAGCATGTGACAGAGTGTCTTTTGGAGGGAGCATCAGTCCCAGGAGGAGGTGACAGCTGTCTCTCTTCCTGCTGAAGGGTGAAGGTGGTCCGGGCAGTCACCCTAGGGGCCAGAGGTTGAGCTGGGCTGCAGAGGATCCAGAGTGTGCTGACCAAGTGGAGCTGCTGGGCATAGATCTTCTGGAAAAAAAGTGTCATGAGTACTTAAGATCTGCCCAGGGGTCTGCCTAGGAAAGGGGACCACTCCAGAGAGGTCAAGGGGGATCTAGGAGCCAGCTAACCAGGAGAGTACAGTAAAGGGGCTGCCAAGTACTAAAGCCCTGAAGTTTGGGGATTAAAGGGGGCACCAGATACAGATTGCACTACAAGTCAGCTAACCTAGGAAGGAGTACCTCAGGGGGCTCGAGGACTTTTCCACAATCAGAGGTGAAGTCATAGTAAGCGGCCTAGCCATGACCAGGGTCAGACAGCACTAATCAGCGTCAGTGAGCGTTAACCAGCATCAAGCAGCATTTTTGTAGAGTTCCTGTCTATTTGTGCATAGTTCAGTTGTTGGAGTATCCCACTCATCCCTTCTCCTATCCAAGTTCTCAAATAAACCTAAAAACCCAAAGAAACTGGACTGTTTTTTGTCTGAGGTATTCACAATTGGGAAACATGCTTAAAGGTACTACTGTTGCTAGGGGGACCCACGTTCAACAGCTCCCTTGGGAGTATTGCTACGTTATATTATTTTTTTATTTGCTACTTTTTCCCCCAAAAGCAGAGTTACCCTCTAACTAAACAAGCTGAAAAACAAGCTTTTATTTATTTATTTATTTATTTTCTTCAATTTGTAAAATAACAGAGATCTGTGAAGACATATGTAGAATATTGTAGTAGCAAGAGAAAATTTATTATTTTATCCATAGTTGCCAACAGAGTGTACCAAACTTTCACTTAAATCACAATGCTTGATATTTCATGATGTGAACATAACATAAACTTTTGGCAGTTTGCACCAAAAATGGCCTGCTATTAAATCGGTATGACAGCTGGCTATTCTTATCTTCCTCGGAAAAATGCTTGTACTATGTCACGAAACGCTTATCAGGATCTCTTTAGCTTATGAATTCTGGTCAACCAGGGGAAGAAGAGACTCTTTTTCTATTTAGACTTGACAAGGCAAATACTGACCCCCCCTCTTACAGCACACCAATTTTATCAGCAGATATCTTTATATTTTGTTAACCATTAATGTGACACTAAACTCTATCTAAAAATCTATCCCAGTATGTATTCTTCTATTGCTCTCAGCAACCTTCAAATCTCCAAATTCCTTTTTTATTTTACTGCTGTGATCTGACTTCATGTTAGAGGGTGGCTTCATTTGTCCTCCATAGTCCCACTATATGTGGGAACCAAGACGCTCTCTCACGCTTGCTCCTGAGATGGACAATGGACTATGGCATGTGTAGCGTGCATAGAGCACTGCACATGACCACAAGTGCAGTGCTCATTCCAAACAAAGGGAGATGGGGGGGGGGGGGGGATTTAAGATTTGAAAGCTTACACAGAGGCAGAAAAACACTCTAAGTAACTATTTAAAGTAGAAGTAGGGCCAAAGCTCTTTTGGCTATACTTTTCCTGGAGACCACAGGAGTGCACTTCCTTTTGCACTCCGGCGATTCATTTTCTTCCATCGGGCTAAAATCCACTGTCAGCTGATGTCACTTAGCCGGTCCAGGCCCTGGATTGATCCCAACGTTAATGTTGGGATCCACCCTGATGCCAGAACTGACAACTGGATTAGCCTTTCAAAACATGGCTGAGAGCCTGAGCCAGCTGCTCCTGCCCCTTCCACAGCTCAGCACTCCAGTGAGTGGTGGAGGGGCAGAGCACCGAGCAGTGATTGAAAGTCATTGGCTCTCTGATCACTGAAGAACTGAGCGATCAGCAGTCTTTGATCACTCAGTTCCTGGTTTAGAGGTGGTAGAAGCCAGCTGCAGCTGGGATTGGAGCTGCAGTCATCTAGGTGAGTATGATTCCTATTTCTGTTTCCAGAACTTCTCTTTTAATAAAAAAAATAGGCTATGTGGCCATTAGGAAGTATAAGTGTATAGATTTTTTTGGGATGATAAGGATGTTATTTAGTGCCACTTTAGAGTTCCACAGCACAGTTACTACAGTAAATATCTGTAAGGAATCATTCAGAATAAGATTGTAAAGGAATTGGAAAAATAAAGCAAGCACTAATATATATATATATATATATATATATATATATTTTTTTTAGCTGGTGCAATACTTTATGAAAGTGGGGCTTTTTGTGTGGCCTGCATGTAAGTGTGCTTTTGGATACTATCCTGTATGACTTTTTTTTATTATTATTATTTTCAACAATATAAAGAAAAAGCAAAAGCCAATGGTGTTAAAGGTCAGTTAGATGGGGTCATTATAAGGGTCTCCTAGCAACCAGTTAGGTATTAAAAGCAATAGCAATAGGAATAGATGTACCAGTTGTATCATTTTCTGCTTCTCTTATGAGGGGTAAAACAACATTTAGCTTAAGGCCTCTTTCACGGAGCGGATGACAGTTGTGTCATCCGCTCCATAAGTCCGCATATCATCCCATCCGTTTGCGGATGATATGCGGACATAATGTAAGTCTATGGGCATTGCTGATGTCAGCGGATGACACCGCTGACATCCGATTTTCCTTCCTTTCCGTTTTTTGAACGGAGGAAAAATAGGGTTCTGTTCCGTTCCAAAAAACGGAACAGAACTGAAAGGAAGAAAATCGGATGTCAGCAGATGGAATTCCGCTGACATCCGCAATGCCATTGACTTACATTATGTCCTCAAATCATCCGCAAAAAAATAGGATGATTTGCCGACATACGGAGCGCCCGTGTGAAAGGGCCCTAAAAAGATTTTTTTTATAAGGGACCGCTACTTTTTTTGACTTAAAAGTCACAGTGGGGGAAAAAAAAAAATGATGTGATATTTTTTTTTTTTTTTACATACTATAAGCTAGTGTTTCATTTATGGAGTTTCCCTTGTATGCCGTCAGTCTAAATGTAAAATATATATATATACATACATTCATTTTTTTTTTTTTTTTACTTGCAGTGGACATGTCAGCTCTTTAAGACATGATATACACGGGCTTCAGCTTGTATAAATGCAGTTAGGCACACACTTACAAAACATTTACATAGCTTTTAGCAAACTTTAATATGCTTTTAGAAGCATTTATAAACATTGTTATAGTATGAACAAGCTGCCCACACTACATCTATTGGGCTATCTTGGGCTGCTTTGCTCAAAGGCAAGCTGAAATTCATTGTTTCCAATAGGCCCAGTTAACACCAATTCGCTGCATTGATGTGTACAGGGTAAAACTGGAACATGCTGTATTTAAACCTGAAGTTTAGGTATGCACATGTTAGTATGCATTTGCCATGCCTGGCTGATCCCAGTGGAAGCTTAAATCACTGTAGTATATGCTGCTACTACAGTGAAAGCTGTTAGCTTCTTGGTCTTGTGCAGGGCATCTGCTCTGCTGCATAATGAACATGGCGGTGGAGGTATGGGTAGCTTGGCTTCTGATGTGGAAAAAAAAAAATGACCGTCTACTGTACATCTACATTTAAAAAAAATGCATGCCAAAGGATGCCAACTCAAGTACATTTGACGCACATCAACATACACGAAACATAAGGCATATGGTGTGAATCAAGCCTGTCGTAACACTACTGAAAAAAGGCTGAAGGCACTTTCAAGAGATCACATTCACAGTGACCTGCTAGCCGGAGGAAGATCCCTATTAGGAGGAGTAATGGGAAAATACCTTATTTTTGGAAGGTAAAAGATGGCTGTGAAACAGTAGAGTGTGCAATACTGCAGTCACCACTAGAGATAGACTCAACCAAAACCTAGCTGGCCATACACACAAGCAGATAACAAAACTTGCATATAATCTGGTGCACTGTAAGGGCTGCGTAGAAGTTAGGTGATTCCCAGACATGTCTAAGGTTTTCAAGCTACCCTGTGAGCTTGACAATGAGATCTGTCTTTGTCTATAGAAGATATGACAGCTTCCACACATTAACACTAACCTGCATGCATTTAAATTGCCTGTCTCATTTTTCTATTAGCCACTGGCAGCAATTACAGAGAACATGAGGACATGACATGAGCCACATACAGTAATACAGTCTCACACAGATTACCAGTGAATTTAAAAATGAGCATATTACATTAATAATATAATTCAGTATTCTCTCTTGGAGTTATGAATTCTTAGTGTAATACACAGAAGACCACTTACTATTTTTTTTAGAATAATTATCTCTAGACTAGCATTGCATATAAATATAAGCAGAAGTAGTAATCACAAAAACAGGAAAGAAATTGACATACAGAAATATTGACTATTTGCTATACAATAAAAAAGGTAAACAGGGCTCAAAATTTACCATTTGAGCTATCGTTGAAAGATAGAGGTTGTGGATCTTATATTGGAAGTTAGTTAGTAGTTTTCTGCCACCATCCCAACAATTTATGTGTAGTTTGTGGTGCCTCAAGTCAGGTGGGGGGATTTTATGGGCAGGAGTAAGGATATAGAAAAATAGTAATATATAATATAATATTTATTGAATTATGGAGGGGGGGAGAGAAAAGCACAAAATATGTACAACATTGGAGTGTGAATGGGTAGAGGCCCATTGAGTGCTAGTGAAGAAAAGGTAGAGTGTGTTTACACGTGAAAAATATGTGACTTCATCGTTTTTGAAAACAGGACAATCCTGCACTGTTGATCCCTATAGGATAGGGATTGGTTCAGAGCGGGTGTCCGATCGGTAATCCGACGCGTTTCGGCCAAGATTCGGCCTTTATCAAGGTTGTATCACCGATTCTATAATTATTGAGATATAATGTGTGAGTAGCTCAGTAGCACTACATATATATATATACAGAAGAATTTTTCTTAATAAGCATTTTACATACACTTTTGTATCCGATTTCTTGTGAATGTGTCTTCCCGAGATTTTCTTCAGGTGCTGCAGGAACTATATGCTGTGTAGGATAGACGGATAATTTGAGTATATGGGCTGGAAAAACAACTAAATGGAAAGTAGTGATTTTAGTAAATGGTTTTATTTACTTGGGATCTGAGAATTCAATTCAAAGTCCAGAGAAGGGTCCAGGATATATCTAGCAGTGGGACCAATCTGAAAAGATATCAATTTGTTGTAGGTTTTTTGTTTTGTGCCAGTCCGCATGTGTGGTGATTTAACATAAGAATTGGTGACTTCCAACAAGGAAAAAGAAACGGCTGCAAAGGCCGTTGGTTCTGAGGAGGAGATAGGTTCAAGGAGAATCTTCTCCTCCAAAGAAAAACTTACAGTTTTGTAGGGTAGTAAGGGTTAAAGACGTCCGTCCGCAGCATAGAAGTCTCCAGGATGCTTCCTCTCCCTCGGTTGGAGAGAGACTGGAGTTCCTGGAGCGTTCCCCGGCCTTAAATAGGCTGTCACGCATGCGCATAAGCGCTGTGTGAAGCCTTGTGACAGCAACCGTGCACGGTCAGTGGCGCGCCTGCGTGTGTGACGCGGCGCATCCCTTGACGCCCTCCGGTCGTGACACTTAGGCCGCCGACACGGAGGAAGAAACCGAATGATCCTGTGGGGATCTGGGAGGATACCAAAGCATCGACCCTCGGTTCTGTTAGCCCCGATCTCAAAGATTCGGGGCTTTCCGTGCCGGGAGCTTCTGAAGTTTCGGGAAGGGCACCAAGAAAGGGGATTTGACATAATAATTATTTTGTAATACAGAAAGAAAAATACATGAAAACAAAAAGGCAAAAAATGGTGGTGATACACATTAGTGGTCACCTAAGTCTCACTAAAAGCGATAATTAGCAGCAGTAAATTGTATAGAAGCAAGGGGCACAAAGTGTGCCGGGGTAGGGCCCGAGAGGGACACGTAGAGGGGAGAGGATCAATGTGTCAGGCATTCCAGGCATTCCAGAAAAAGGAGGGGGGTCAAAAAAATAAAAATAATAATAATAATAAAAAAATAAAAAATAAATAAATTTGGAAAAAACAGTTTGATTGGTACCCTGATCTCCTTAATCTAATAGGAGTCATATGTGTGTGGAGAAAAATCAAAGTTGGGGTGATGTTGGAAATTAATCAGTTTTCCCTGATGAAAAGCCCTCCAGGAAAGGGCGGAAGCTTTGGGCTTCATTGAGTCCTGGTGGGACTGTCGCTTTAAGTCTGGTAATCCAGCGCATTTCTAACTGCAGGAGGATCTTATTCCAATCACCTCCTCGTAATGGAATATGGATCCTATCGAGGGCCATAAAATTGACCTTTGGCATTTTGTAGTTGTGGTGGTTTTTAACGTGTCTGCCAAGTGGAACGTAAAAATTGCCAAGATGCATAGTTTGTAAATGTTGGTTAACACGTTTCCCAAATTCTTGTCGGGTTTTCCCGATGTAGAAAGCCCCGCACTCGCAGGTCATCATGTAGACCACACCTCTGGTCTTGCAGTTGCAAAAGTGATTCGGTCTGAAAACATCTCCATTCGGTAGGGTAGTATCTATCGTTTGGCAGATTACATAGCATTGGGCACAACTCCCACATGGGAAGGTCCCCTTTGTTTTACACGGGTCTTTTCTGGACCCTTCTTTGTGTTCACTGTGAACCAGTTTTTGTTGTAGCGATCCTGCCTTCCTAAAGGTGATAGGGGGGTGTTTTGGTATCAGTTTAGAGATGTTTGGTTCCTCGGTGAGAATGGACCAATGTTTTGTGAGAATGTTTTTTATTAGTTTGTGTTCGTTAGTAAATCGGATAATGATCCGAGTGGTGGGTTCTTGAGTCGTGGGTTCTTTGTTTTTAAAGAGAAGTGTTTCTCTGTTAGTCAGATTGGCACGGTTAAAGGCCTTTCTGAGTGAGGTCTTGGTGTAACCTCTCTGAAGCAGTCTAGTTGTTAAAGCATTGGCTTCTAGTTGAAACTTGGTTTGATCTGAACAGTTTCTTTTTAATCGTAGGTACTGGCTGTAAGGTATCGATTTGATAAGTGGTTGTGGGTGGAAGCTGGAAGCGTGTAAAATGGAGTTTCCTGCTGTATCCTTTCTGAATAGGGTCGTGGATATTTTGCCAGTTGGTTCTTTATATATGAGAGTATCCAAGAAGGAAATCTGGTACTTGTTGTATGTCATCGTAAAGAACATATTATGTTCATTAGTATTCATTTTAAGAAGTAAATCGGGTATCATGTTTTCTGGTCCGTTCCATACAATCAATATGTCATCAATATACCTTTGCCAAAGAAGGATTTTCTCCGAGTAGATGTTGTTCTCTTCTTTTGATAAAAAGTCCTGTTCCCATGATCCTAAAAAGATGTTTGCATAGGAGGGGGCGCAGCTAGTCCCCATTGCTACTCCACAAATTTGGAGGTAGTAATTCCCTCCAAATGTGAAGACATTATGGTTCAAGATGAATTCTAGCATTTCGACAATGAAATTGTTGAATTTTAGGTCATGTTCGCTGTGGCTGCGTAAAATATTTTGAACTATATTTAGGCCTTTGGTGTGTGGGATATTATTATATAAAGACTCGACGTCAACGGTAATCAGGTATGAGTCTTCAGGTATGGTAGTGTCATTCAGGATTCTCAGAAGATGGAGAGTGTCTTGGGTATATGAGGGTAATTCTTGAACGTGTGGACGTAGATGTCTGTCTATTACCTTACTTATGGATTCTGTGATGCTGCCGTTGCCGGAGATAATGGGTCGTCCGGGGGGTTTTTGTGGGTTTTTGTGGATTTTTGGTAATGCATATAGTGTCGGAGTTTTAGGATGTGTGGTCCTGATAAATTCCCACAATGTTTGGGTAATGGTGCCTTGGTTGAATGCCTTATCTACTTTAGAGTAGAAAATTTCGTCATAGGTTTTCGTCATTATAGGGAGAATTTGTTTATAACATTGTTTGTTGGCAAGTATGTTAAGGCACATAGTTTTATAATTTTCATTATCCATAATTACTACATTACCACCCTTGTCTGAGGGTTTTATAGTGATGTTGGCATTGTCTTTTAATTCTTGTAGGGCTTGCCTTTGTTTGTTGGTGAGGTTGGAGGTCTGTCTTTTCTTTTTCAACTGTTCAATCTCTTTGGTGGTTTGTCTCACAAATAATGCGATAGCGGGATTAGTGTTGAGGGGTGGAAACTTGCTTGATTTCTTTTTGAAGGATGGTGTATTAGATGTTTCTGTTTCTTCTTCATTATCACTATCATGCATTAGGTCGGATTCGGTTAGGTCGTCCCATTCATCAAGATCGCTTTCTTGAAGAAGCAAATTGAGGTCTCGAATGGCTCTAAATTCGGCCGCGGTTAATTTGGTTGTTTTCTGTGCAGGTTGTGGTTGTTTTTGGTAGAAGCTTTTAAATAATAAGTTCCTCGCAAAAAGATGAATATCCTTGATGGTTTCAAAGGTATCGGTACTGGTGGTTGGGCAAAAAGAGAGCCCTAAGGATAGGACCTCCTTTTGTTCATCTGAGAGTGTATATGATGACAGATTAATTATCGTTTTTCCCTGGCTTCCTCCAGTTTTTTCTCTGATTGGTTCAGTTTCTTTGGAGGTTTTGTGTTTGGTTTCCCTAAAAAAACCTGTTGTTTTTGTTGTTGTTGTTGTTGTTCCACTTGGGATCTGGTGAAGATAGGATGAGATCTCATGGGTTGATTCGTGTCTGTTGACTGAGTTGCTGGCTCATCTTGTATGTTGATGGTATCTTGGGGGTCTGTAGTTCTCTGATTCTCATTATCCGTTCTGTGTGGCTGTTCTGTTTGTTTATATTGTTCTCTTCTCCTTCCTTTGTTTTGTTCAGAGCCAGAAGCATATGAGGATGAGTCAGATGAATAGTATGGTTGTCCTGTTCTGTTTTGAGGTTTACCGTATTGTGTTCTTCGATTTTGTCGTTGGTTGGCCCATTTGTAGGCCCTTCCTTGTGCAAAGGCATTTTTATCCCGCCAATACTTTCTTTCTTTTTTCCTTAATATTTCTTTACCAATCTCTTCCAAGTGGGATTTGAGTTTGTTTTCTTGTTCGCTGTAGAGTTGTTCTTTCTTGAGGGGGGCCAATTGTTCATATAGTTTCTTAATATCGTTGTCCAGTGTTTTAATTTGTCTTAAATATTCTTCTTGTAGAAGAATCATCAGGTTACGAGAACATTCGTTGAGTTGGTCTTCCCATTCTTTTTTCATTTGAACTGTTATGTTGTCCATGGTGGGAAAAATTTGGATCCTTAGGCCGACGGGATTGATTTTCTCACTTATGTAGCGTTCGAAAGTTTTTATGTGCCAATGTAAGGCTGACTTTCTCTCCAGATGTTTTTGGAGAGATCTGAATAATGCTAGAATGTCTGAAGCAGTTTGCTCCTTGTTTTTGAAACTTGTCTGGATGCCAGACATGAGACTCTCCCACTCGTCTCCAATCAGGTCCCCCACATTCCTTGCTTCTTCTTCAGTCATCCTTGATTTGTAAGGGAAGGATGAATTAAGCCGGGTGCAGGGGGGCCCTTCTTAAATTGTGGTGGAAACCACAATGAGGGTCGTCCTGTCCAGGAAGAAGTGGGTTATGATGCTCTGCTGGTCAGCAATCAAAAAATAGTATTTGGGGCTGTTTTAAGGTAGTATTCCAAAGATCCGTGAGGGCGTGGATGTGTTGTCCATCCGGGGTATTCGTTGAAAGATAGAGGTTGTGGATCTTATATTGGACGCAGGCGCGCCACTGACCGTGCACGGTTGCTGTCACAAGGCTTCACACAGCGCTTATGCGCATGCGTGACAGCCTATTTAAGGCCGGGGAACGCTCCAGGAACTCCAGTCTCTCTCCAACCGAGGGAGAGGAAGCATCCTGGAGACTTCTATGCTGCGGACGGACGTCTTTAACCCTTACTACCCTACAAAACTGTAAGTTTTTCTTTGGAGGAGAAGATTCTCCTTGAACCTATCTCCTCCTCAGAACCAACGGCCTTTGCAGCCGTTTCTTTTTCCTTGTTGGAAGTCACCAATTCTTATGTTAAATCACCACACATGCGGACTGGCACAAAACAAAAAACCTACAACAAATTGATATCTTTTCAGATTGGTCCCACTGCTAGATATATCCTGGACCCTTCTCTGGACTTTGAATTGAATTCTCAGATCCCAAGTAAATAAAACCATTTACTAAAATCACTACTTTCCATTTAGTTGTTTTTCCAGCCCATATACTCAAATTATCCGTCTATCCTACACAGCATATAGTTCCTGCAGCACCTGAAGAAAATCTCGGGAAGACACATTCACAAGAAATCGGATACAAAAGTGTATGTAAAATGCTTATTAAGAAAAATTCTTCTGTATATATATATATGTAGTGCTACTGAGCTACTCACACATTATATTTTATATCTCAATAATTATAGAATCGGTGATACAACCTTGATAAAGGCCGAATCTTGGCCGAAACGCGTCGGATTACCGATCGGACACCCGCTCTGAACCAATCCCTATCCTATAGGGATCAACAGTGCAGGATTGTCCTGTTTTCAAAAACGATGAAGTCACATATTTTTCACGTGTAAACACACTCTACCTTTTCTTCACTAGCACTCAATGGGCCTCTACCCATTCACACTCCAATGTTGTACATATTTTGTGCTTTTCTCTCCCCCCCTCCATAATTCAATAAATATTATATTATATATTACTATTTTTCTATATCCTTACTCCTGCCCATAAAATCCCCCCACCTGACTTGAGGCACCACAAACTACACATAAATTGTTGGGATGGTGGCAGAAAACTACTAACTAACTTCCAATATAAGATCCACAACCTCTATCTTTCAACGAATACCCCGGATGGACAACACATCCACGCCCTCACGGATCTTTGGAATACTACCTTAAAACAGCCCCAAATACTATTTTTTGATTGCTGACCAGCAGAGCATCATAACCCACTTCTTCCTGGACAGGACGACCCTCATTGTGGTTTCCACCACAATTTAAGAAGGGCCCCCCTGCACCCGGCTTAATTCATCCTTCCCTTACAAATCAAGGATGACTGAAGAAGAAGCAAGGAATGTGGGGGACCTGATTGGAGACGAGTGGGAGAGTCTCATGTCTGGCATCCAGACAAGTTTCAAAAACAAGGAGCAAACTGCTTCAGACATTCTAGCATTATTCAGATCTCTCCAAAAACATCTGGAGAGAAAGTCAGCCTTACATTGGCACATAAAAACTTTCGAACGCTACATAAGTGAGAAAATCAATCCCGTCGGCCTAAGGATCCAAATTTTTCCCACCATGGACAACATAACAGTTCAAATGAAAAAAGAATGGGAAGACCAACTCAACGAATGTTCTCGTAACCTGATGATTCTTCTACAAGAAGAATATTTAAGACAAATTAAAACACTGGACAACGATATTAAGAAACTATATGAACAATTGGCCCCCCTCAAGAAAGAACAACTCTACAGCGAACAAGAAAACAAACTCAAATCCCACTTGGAAGAGTTTGGTAAAGAAATATTAAGGAAAAAAGAAAGAAAGTATTGGCGGGATAAAAATGCCTTTGCACAAGGAAGGGCCTACAAATGGGCCAACCAACGACAAAATCGAAGAACACAATACGGTAAACCTCAAAACAGAACAGGACAACCATACTATTCATCTGACTCATCCTCATATGCTTCTGGCTCTGAACAAAACAAAGGAAGGAGAAGAGAACAATATAAACAAACAGAACAGCCACACAGAACGGATAATGAGAATCAGAGAACTACAGACCCCCAAGATACCATCAACATACAAGATGAGCCAGCAACTCAGTCAACAGACACGAATCAACCCGTGAGATCTCATCCTATCTTCACCAGATCCCAAGTGGAACAACAACAACAACAACAAAAACAACAGGTTTTTTTAGGGAAACCAAACACAAAACCTCCAAAGAAACTGAACCAATCAGAGAAAAAACTGGAGGAAGCCAGGGAAAAACGATAATTAATCTGTCATCATATACACTCTCAGATGAACAAAAGGAGGTCCTATCCTTAGGGCTCTCTTTTTGCCCAACCACCAGTACCGATACCTTTGAAACCATCAAGGATATTCATCTTTTTGCGAGGAACTTATTATTTAAAAGCTTCTACCAAAAACAACCACAACCTGCACAGAAAACAACCAAATTAACCGCGGCCGAATTTAGAGCCATTCGAGACCTCAATTTGCTTCTTCAAGAAAGCGATCTTGATGAATGGGACGACCTAACCGAATCCGACCTAATGCATGATAGTGATAATGAAGAAGAAACAGAAACATCTAATACACCATCCTTCAAAAAGAAATCAAGCAAGTTTCCACCCCTCAACACTAATCCCGCTATCACATTATTTGTGAGACAAACCACCAAAGAGATTGAACAGTTGAAAAAGAAAAGACAGACCTCCAACCTCACCAACAAACAAAGGCAAGCCCTACAAGAATTAAAAGACAATGCCAACATCACTATAAAACCCTCAGACAAGGGTGGTAATGTAGTAATTATGGATAATGAAAATGATAAAACTATGTGCCTTAACATACTTGCCAACAAACAATGTTATAAACAAATTCTCCCTATAATGACGAAAACCTATGACGAAATTTTCTACTCTAAAGTAGATAAGGCATTCAACCAAGGCACCATTACCCAAACATTGTGGGAATTTATCAGGACCACACATCCTAAAACTCCGACACTATATGCATTACCAAAAATCCACAAAAACCCACAAAAACCCCCCGGACGACCCATTATCTCCGGCAACGGCAGCATCACAGAATCCATAAGTAAGGTAATAGACAGACATCTACGTCCACACGTTCAAGAATTACCCTCATATACCCAAGACACTCTCCATCTTCTGAGAATCCTGAATGACACTACCATACCTGAAGACTCATACCTGATTACCGTTGACGTCGAGTCTTTATATAATAATATCCCACACACCAAAGGCCTAAATATAGTTCAAAATATTTTACGCAGCCACAGCGAACATGACCTAAAATTCAACAATTTCATTGTCGAAATGCTAGAATTCATCTTGAACCATAATGTCTTCACATTTGGAGGGAATTACTACCTCCAAATTTGTGGAGTAGCAATGGGGACTAGCTGCGCCCCCTCCTATGCAAACATCTTTTTAGGATCATGGGAACAGGACTTTTTATCAAAAGAAGAGAACAACATCTACTCGGAGAAAATCCTTCTTTGGCAAAGGTATATTGATGACATATTGATTGTATGGAACGGACCAGAAAACATGATACCCGATTTACTTCTTAAAATGAATACTAATGAACATAATATGTTCTTTACGATGACATACAACAAGTACCAGATTTCCTTCTTGGATACTCTCATATATAAAGAACCAACTGGCAAAATATCCACGACCCTATTCAGAAAGGATACAGCAGGAAACTCCATTTTACACGCTTCCAGCTTCCACCCACAACCACTTATCAAATCGATACCTTACAGCCAGTACCTACGATTAAAAAGAAACTGTTCAGATCAAACCAAGTTTCAACTAGAAGCCAATGCTTTAACAACTAGACTGCTTCAGAGAGGTTACACCAAGACCTCACTCAGAAAGGCCTTTAACCGTGCCAATCTGACTAACAGAGAAACACTTCTCTTTAAAAACAAAGAACCCACGACTCAAGAACCCACCACTCGGATCATTATCCGATTTACTAACGAACACAAACTAATAAAAAACATTCTCACAAAACATTGGTCCATTCTCACCGAGGAACCAAACATCTCTAAACTGATACCAAAACACCACCCTATCACCTTTAGGAAGGCAGGATCGCTACAACAAAAACTGGTTCACAGTGAACACAAAGAAGGGTCCAGAAAAGACCCGTGTAAAACAAAGGGGACCTTCCCATGTGGGAGTTGTGCCCAATGCTATGTAATCCGCCAAACGATAGATACTACCCTACCGAATGGAGATGTTTTCAGACCGAATCACTTTTGCAACTGCAAGACCAGAGGTGTGGTCTACATGATGACCTGCGAGTGCGGGGCTTTCTACATCGGGAAAACCCGACAAGAATTTGGGAAACGTGTTAACCAACATTTACAAACTATGCATCTTGGCAATTTTTACGTTCCACTTGGCAGACACGTTAAAAACCACCACAACTACAAAATGCCAAAGGTCAATTTTATGGCCCTCGATAGGATCCATATTCCATTACGAGGAGGTGATTGGAATAAGATCCTCCTGCAGTTAGAAATGCGCTGGATTACCAGACTTAAAGCGACAGTCCCACCAGGACTCAATGAAGCCCAAAGCTTCCGCCCTTTCCTGGAGGGCTTTTCATCAGGGAAAACTGATTAATTTCCAACATCACCCCAACTTTGATTTTTCTCCACACACATATGACTCCTATTAGATTAAGGAGATCAGGGTACCAATCAAACTGTTTTTTCCAAATTTATTTATTTTTTATTTTTAATTTTTTTATTATTATTATTATTTTTATTTTTTTGACCCCCCTCCTTTTTCTGGAATGCCTGGAATGCCTGACACAATGATCCTCTCCCCTCTACGTGTCCCTCTCGGGCCCTACCCCGGCACACTTTGTGCCCCTTGCTTCTATACAATTTACTGCTGCTAATTATCGCTTTTAGTGAGACTTAGGTGACCACTAATGTGTATCACCACCATTTTTTGCCTTTTTGTTTTCATGTATTTTTCTTTCTGTATTACAAAATAATTATTATGTCAAATCCCCTTTCTTGGTGCCCTTCCCGAAACTTCAGGAGCTCCCGGCACGGAAAGCCCCGAATCTTTGAGATCGGGGCTAACAGAACCGAGGGTCGATGCTTTGGTATCCTCCCAGATCCCCACAGGATCATTCGGTTTCTTCCTCCGTGTCGGCGGCCTAAGTGTCACGACCGGAGGGCGTCAAGGGATGCGCCGCGTCACACACGCAGGCGCGCCACTGACCGTGCACGGTTGCTGTCACAAGGCTTCACACAGCGCTTATGCGCATGCGTGACAGCCTATTTAAGGCCGGGGAACGCTCCAGGAACTCCAGTCTCTCTCCAACCGAGGGAGAGGAAGCATCCTGGAGACTTCTATGCTGCGGACGGACGTCTTTAACCCTTACTACCCTACAAAACTGTAAGTTTTTCTTTGGAGGAGAAGATTCTCCTTGAACCTATCTCCTCCTCAGAACCAACGGCCTTTGCAGCCGTTTCTTTTTCCTTGTTGGAAGTCACCAATTCTTATGTTAAATCACCACACATGCGGACTGGCACAAAACAAAAAACCTACAACAAATTGATATCTTTTCAGATTGGTCCCACTGCTAGATATATCCTGGACCCTTCTCTGGACTTTGAATTGAATTCTCAGATCCCAAGTAAATAAAACCATTTACTAAAATCACTACTTTCCATTTAGTTGTTTTTCCAGCCCATATACTCAAATTATCCGTCTATCCTACACAGCATATAGTTCCTGCAGCACCTGAAGAAAATCTCGGGAAGACACATTCACAAGAAATCGGATACAAAAGTGTATGTAAAATGCTTATTAAGAAAAATTCTTCTGTATATATATATATATGTAGTGCTACTGAGCTACTCACACATTATATCTCAATAATTATAGAATCGGTGATACAACCTTGATAAAGGCCGAATCTTGGCCGAAACGCGTCGGATTACCGATCGGACACCCGCTCTGAACCAATCCCTATCCTATAGGGATCAACAGTGCAGGATTGTCCTGTTTTCAAAAACGATGAAGTCACATATTTTTCACGTGTAAACACACTCTACCTTTTCTTCACTAGCACTCAATGGGCCTCTACCCATTCACACTCCAATGTTGTACATATTTTGTGCTTTTCTCTCCCCCCCTCCATAATTCAATAAATATTATATTATATATTACTATTTTTCTATATCCTTACTCCTGCCCATAAAATCCCCCCACCTGACTTGAGGCACCACAAACTACACATACCATTTGGGCTATATTGTTTTATCTTGTTGATAGGAGCATACTGGACACCCTGCCATGTTCTCAAACACTTTCCAGATGATTTACAATTTTACTTTTCAAAGAAGTTGAGTGCACTTGCTTAGCGTCATATTCAGAGGCTGTCTTTGGGAAATAGATGTACGAGTGATGCCAGCATTGCTAGGTTGAAGGGGTGGGGGGTCAGCTTGTCAGTGCTCAGACCATACGCCGCACTCTGTATCAAATTGGTCTGCATGGCTGTCATCCGAGAAAGAAGCCTCTTCTAAAAATGATGCACAAGAAAGCCCGCAAACAGTTTGCTGAAGACAAGCAGATTAAGGACATGGATTACTGAAAACATGCCCTGTGGGCTGATGAGACCAAGATAAACCTATTTGGTTCAGATGGTGTCAAGCGTGTCTGGCGGCAACCAGGTGAGGAGTACAAAGACAAGTGTGTCTTGCCTACAGTCAAGCATGGTGGTGGGAGTGTCATGGTCTGGGATTGCATGAGTTCTGCCGGCACTGGGAGCTACAGTTCATTGAGGGAACCATGAATGCCAAAATGTACTGTGATATACTGAAGCAGAGCATGATCCCCTCCCATCAGAGACTGGATCACAGGTCAGTATTCCAATATAATACTGACCCCAAACACACCTCCAAGAAGACCACTGCCTTCCTAAAGAAGCTGAGGGTATAGGTTATGGACTGGCCAAGCATTTCTCCAGACGTAAACCCTATTGAGCATCTGTGGAGCATCCTCAAACGGAAGGTGGAGGAGCGCAAGGTCTCTAACATCCACCAACTCTGTGATGTCATCATAGATGAGGGGAAGAGGACTCCAGTGGCGACCTGTGAAGCTCTGGTGAACTTCATGCCTAAAAGGGTTAAGGCAGTGCTGGAAAATAATGGTGGCCACACAAAATATTGACACTTTGGGCCCAGTTTGGACATTTTCACTTAGGGGTGTACTCACTTTTGTTGCCAGCAGTTTTGACATTAATGGCTGTGTGTTGAGTTATTTTGAGGGGACAGCAAATTTACACTGTTATACAAGCTGTACACTCACTACTTTACATTGTAGCAAAGTGTCATTTCTTCAGTGTTGTCACATGAAAAGATATAATAAAATATTTACAAAAATGTGAGGGGTGTACTCACTTTTGTGAGATACTGTATGCCATCATAATGATTGATACTGTACCCGGGGACAACGCAAATAAATTGCCAACCTGTTACCCAGATTTCTCATCACACAGCAGAAGCAAAAGAATGTGAGGAAAGGTGAGGGGGGGGGGGGAGGCAGCCTCTTTTAAGGCTCCCTTTCCTTCATGGGATGGTTGGGAGTTTGAAGCCCACCATTGAATGATTTTAATTGTGGGTTTTGTGATAGGTCAAAAAAGGGAGAGGAGAGAAGGGGTTTTCTCAGCTAAGTGTGCACTAAGTGTGCACTCTGTCTGCATGCCCGAGCTACGGGCAGATGGATTCCAGGAAATAAATGCTACATGAATCATCTACCCTTACTCAAGATGGTTGAGGGCTAGAAATGGGGGGGGGGAGGGGTATTTTTCAAAATTACTCAACAAAATAGAGCATGGAGACATAAATGGATGGTGCATGGAGACATGAATGTTAATGAATATTAAAACATTATTTAAATTGTGTTTCCAGTTTGTGGTGCTCGGATGCAATTCCGCTTTAAGAAATGATAATAGATAGTTTCCTTCCATAGTATTGTTAGAAGTTGTCCTAATAACTCTTATTCTTTGTAGTCTCCAGTTATACTTGTTCTGCTATATAAGTGTTCTGTGTGGAGTGTTCTATGTGGGAATCTCACTGTACATGAATGTCCTGATGGCCCACTTTTTTCTTCACTGACGCTTTGCAGTAAAAATAACACTGGCCCAGGGGAGCAATTTCTATCCACGTTCCTCTATAAATCATATGCTGATATCTGCAGATATAATACACACAAGTCTAAAGACCTGTCTAAAAACTTTATCTTGTACCTATTTATACTACAGCTTCAGTGTTACCAGATACTTTATTTTAACACTTAGATTAGAAATATGATTTTATCTTTAGACACAAGTATTTTATTCTCTTTGTAACATTATTTGTTGTATTCAATAACTTTTACATTTTTTTTAATAGTTTTAGGTTTTCATACTTTTGAAAAACATTTAGCTGAAAATGCTGTGACTGTTTGAACATGGTCATATGCAATTATGGAGGTCAGTCTGTTAGTGAAATCTGATGGTATAGGTTGATCACAACATGGATTGGTTTTCTGAAAAACATTGGAGTTGATTTACTATAGCCAAATCTAGCAAAAGAAGGGGGAGGACTATGTCGGACTTTCCAGACCAGAAAGGAGTACACAAACATAAGTATATAAAATAATACAGTTTATTTAAACATATATAAAATATATAGATGTCAACATTCATCTCTTGTAAGCATCATAATACCAAAATAATTAAAGCACGGGTCATGGTTCTCTAATAAGCACTGTAATAGAGGTTCCGCAAAACCCAACGTGTTTCGCTACATGCTTCCTCAGGGCTTAGGGAAACCAAAACAGTACCTATTTATAACAAGAGAAATAGAAATGTTATGGTATACATCCATATCAACATGTATTACATATACCAATACTAATCACAAAGTATAACCACAACCTTTATCATATGTGCAACACCCACCTCAAGATACACCACATATATGTGTAGGTTCACTCCCAGCGAGCACTGGGGCATATAGGAAAAGGGTTGACCAAAGAGATCCTAAACATGTCACATAGAAGGATATAATTAATTCAATCTCTACCATTAAATCATCTTTTATATCCTTATGTTTGTGTGTACTTCTTTCTGGCCTGGAAAGTCTGACATAGTCCTCCCTCTTCTTTTTTCTAAATTTGATTACGAATGGCGGCCTAGTGACTGCTAATTTTGCTTATTCTATAGCCAAATCTATATCTATATAGATAAATATAAATATATATATATATATATATATATATATATATATATATATATATATATATATATATATATATATCTATCTATAAATCACTTTGAAAGGGAAGTTGCACTTTTCAAGGAAGTATTCCCCAGACCTTTTTTGCAATGAATACCCAAATCAAATGCAAAAAATAAAATAAAAAATAACCTAATTTACTAAGCCCTGAAGAAACAGTTTATTTGCCTTTAATAAATCAACCCTATGTCATGATATGGTCAGAATACAGCATACCAAGTTTGTAAAGTACAGCGGGAAAATTATTTTTGTTTGAAAAATGTATAGATTTCCTTGAATTCAATGCATACGCCTATCACCTACATGACCTACATGTGCAGTTGCTAGTCTGGGTTAGGGCCTATTGTCTATATCATAACTATTTCTCTCATCATACAAGCCAATGGGAAAACAAAAGCATAACTTATCTCAGGAAATCTGTGGTTGTTGTGATTGAAATGAACAGAGCCATTGGCTCCCACTGCAATCAATCAAATTCAGTGACACGGGAGCCGGGGATGGGGTCAAGTCCTGCTGTATGTGCCAGTAGATGCAGCAGCGGGACTCGTGAGTGCACGCACACGGGTGCCCCCATGGAAAGCGGCTCCCTGTGGGGGTACCCAATAAAGAGGAGGACCAAGGAGCGCCACCGAGGCCCCCCAGAAGAAGAGGATCTGGGCTGCTCTATGCAAAATCATTGCCCAGAACAGGTAAATATAACATGTTTGTTATTTTTAAAAAAAAAAGAAAATGAACCTTTACAATCGCTTTAAGCAATGGTCCGATGGTAAATTTATCAGGCATAATTTCCTTCTAATCATGACAGAGGCTATCAAAACAGGGTTCAGTCCCTTTAAATACCAACATTTTAGTAGGTTTTACTTAACCTAAGTGATATGTAGAACACCGTTAATTGGTTACATACATTTTGCCTTATCACACCTAATTTGTAACACATATATTGATGCCGGTGCATGTGTAAAACATGTTGTTTTTTAACAAAATAATGGTGCATATAAAGACTTGAATGTGTTTCATTATATAGAGAACATTTTATGGGCATGACTGGGACAGAAAGAAAAACATGACAAGCCACATAAGAACCATTACAAGGAATATTTAAGCCGCTTTCACACTTGTGCAACTTGTCCTGCGACTTGGGACTGCAAAATCGCCTGACACGTACCCCATGATTTCCAATGAATACCATTCATATCTGTGCGACTTCAAGTCACAGCGATTACAAAGTAGTCTTTGCACCACTTTGGTCTGACTTTGATGCGGCTTGAGATCCTTGGACCTCAAGATTACACAAGCATTGCTTCGAGTTGCATCCAAGTCGTGTCAAAGTCGGGTCAAAGTCGCACAACTTTCAGGTCATACAAGTGTGAAAGGGGCCTTATAAAAGTGTATAAAAGTGCTTAGTGGGAACTAGAATCCAAACATATAGGCTTATTCTAAAATCCAAAATGAGCAAAAAAGCATCTTAAAGCAGGTTGATTCGGCTTACAAGCATGTCCAATGCAGGTCACGAGGAGACCAACTGCAGGTTAAATGCATAAACAAAACCCGAGGGTTCCTCTAGAGGTTGCTAGGGGTTCCTTGAGCAATTAACAATTTCTGTCTCTTAGATAAGTTCCCACTGACACCATTGAACTTTTTAGCTATCTGGAAGAAGGTAATTCCTCCCAATAGCCACAAGGGTAAGGAGCATTCTTCCCACTGACCATCACACTAATGTATCATGAGTTGTAAATATAGTCATTTTTAGTAGGACTTCCCTGTGACCTGAATATTATTTCAAGGGTTCGTCTGCATTGAAAAGGTTGAGAAAGGCTGTGCTAAAGAGTTAACTATCTGGAAATCCATACAGAAATCCTGCAACCAAACTTTCCATAATCAACCCTAGGCTTCAGAATAGAGTGTAATAAATATTTTTTTGAGAGAAGTGAAAAATACACACACTGCAGCAAAAACTGCACATAACAAGTAACAAAGGCAAATCTGGCAAATGTGCAAAGTCTGTACTAGGACATACAGGAGCAGGACAGTGCAGGGGTATAGTAGGACAAGGAAGTACCAGGACTTGATGGGATCATGAACTAACAGTTCAGGATAATGAGTTGAAAAACTAGAAAAGCTAAACTAAAGCAGCTGAAAATAAAGCAACATGTTTGGACACTGAACTGCTGGAAAGGCTGGAATAAAGAACTTGCAGCAGTCAAACACCGACGTGGATGGGCTGTGGTGGCTGCAAGGAGAAAACCATTATAACCCTTTTTAACTCAACTAAATGTGTTTGTATTACTGTATATGTTGCCACTAAATAGGTTTTCCATCAATTCCCGTCCTTGCAGACAAACATTAAACATAAGAGTATCCATACCCTGTAATATCCAAAAATATTTAAACAATTCAAAAAAATCTTTACAACCTAACCAGGAACCTGCTAGGGTCCTATACTGAAAAAAGGCAAAAGTTGATCACATCATTCTATCATTAATTACAATGTCACAATTTCTATGCTCTTTTTTACCTCTTCCACAATATGTTTTTAATGCTCATGATGTCCAATGCTGGGCATATGTGAATGAATTCCCCCTTTTAAGAGTCAGCAACTGTCACTGTCCAATGCTGGGCATATGTGAATGAATTCCCCCTTTTAAGTGTCAGCAACTGTCACTCTCAATTCTGCTTGTCATTGACAGCTTGGGTCCCCACCAATGATAGGGAACCAATCAGAGTAATTTCCAGTCTTGTGATTGGAATGTCAACTAGTGATCATAAGCAAGCTAGAGACTAAACTAACAACATAAGACAGATGAATACTGCCATTTTCAATTCGCAATTTGATTTGTGATGTCTTTTAAAAGTATAATTTCTAAAACGCATATACATTAAAAACAAATAGTTACGATTTTTTTTTATTTTTTTTAATAGAAAACATTGTTAAACGCATTCTGTTTTATATTATTTTGTGCAGGTTTTTAATAAAACATTATACTAAATAAAAGTATTTTAATGTTCTTTAAAAACAACATACATAAAAAATATACAAGTCACAGGGTTAATGTTAATAGTACTGACGCATGCTGACACATAAATTCAGCCTGGACTTATGGAAATGGTTAACATGAACATATTTACCAGGCCATATTCATGTTTTAACTGCCAAAATACAATTGTTTTGTTTTTATTTCTTAGATTATTGGAAATTAATATGAAGATAGCATCAAGGAATCCAAATAACTATAACTTTAATTTTTTTTATTAATACAGAATCTAAAAACCAATTTTTCTATATATAAAAACATAACTACAACATATGATAGATTTTTCATGAACATGACATGACATAGTCCCCTACAGTATGTGGAAATAAATGCTGGGGTATTTTCTTGACACTCATCAGGAACTAAATTTAAGCTATGAAACATCTTTAACATCACAGAACATGTCCAGTTGAATGTGACCACTACTATTATTAGCGACATGACTGCTTAATATGATTCGTCAGAAACATAATATGTATTGTGAACATGATCCATACATAACATGACTGCTGAAAATGACCCATCAACCACTTTACTGGAATGTTGAGCTTGATCTGACAAATTTCTGTCATCTGTAGCTCCATTTTTAATACATGACGAGTCAAACATCAGACATGTAATATTGTGCCATTCGCTTACATGTTTAAAATAGAAAAAAGTTGAAAAATGTCTGCCACTAGCAAAAAAAAAAAAAAAAAAAAATATTATTGAAGAGACAATTTTATGTGCAAGAGCATTAGAATTTAAGTTCTTCTATCTATGTCTGTTTTTTATTTTCTTCTGCTTTAAATATTCATGAATAAATATGCAAAAGCATCATTTAGTGCAAATGTGGCATTGCAAGGCAGAATTTTTATATATCATATTGCCTTCCCAGTTGACGTTTTGGTATTTTTCCAGGAGAAAAAAGAATCAATTACAGTGTAACATGAATGAACCCCCTTAAAGTGATTGTAAAGGTTCAATTTTTTTTTGTTAAATAAACATGTTATATTTACCTGCTGTGTGCATGAGTTTTGCACAGAGCAGCCCTGATCCTCCTCTTTTGGGGTGCCCCGGCGTCACGCTTGGATCCTCCTCTTCATCAAGTGCCTCCACGGAGAGCCGCTTTCCATGAGGGCTCCCATGCCGGCGCGCTCATGAGTCCCGCTGCTGCTTCCATTGACACAGACAGCAGGACTCAGCCCGCCCCCTGGATCCCGTGTCACTGGATTTGATTGACAACCAATGACTCCTGCTGCTATCAATCTAGCCAATGAGGACCCGAGACAGCGGCTGGAGCCGCTGGACTCGTGCTCGTTGATGGAACGATTGGGTTCAGGTAAGAAAAAGGGGGGCAGCTGAAGCAGAAAAGGTTTTTCACCTTAATGCATAGAATGGTAAAAAAAACATGAGACTTTACAACTCCTTTAACCATTCTAAATGTCAAATAGAAAAATATCAGTTTAACCACTTTACCGCTGCTCACTAGAGCTCTACTGCGGCAAAGTGGCTCTTGTAGGTCTGACGACGTGGACCTACGTCGGCAGACACTCCCCCTTCTCGGCAGGCGCACGCGAGCCGCCGGAGTCTCGCTCCCGCACTATTCAGTCACAACGGGAGTCGGGCCAGGGGAGGAGCAGCGGCGATTGCCACTGCTCTTCCCCGATCGTCGGGGAATCGAGTCTGGAGACCTGCCCGCTTGTGTAAACAAAGCGGGCAGATCTCCTAAGTGACAGGCAGGGTCAGATTGCAGGGTTCAGCATAGCTGAACCTGCGATCTGTCCTTGTGTCACTCAGTCACCTCCCCCCACACATGTCACTAAGCACCAGGCATACATTAACCCCTCCCTCTCCAATAAAATTAACCCCTTCACTGCCAGTGTCATTTTTACAGTAACAGTGCATATGTATAGCACTGATTACTGTAGTAATGTCACTGGTACCCCCAAAAGTGTCAAAAATGTCAGTCAAGGGTCCGATCTGTCCGCAATGTCGCAGTCCTGCAAAAAAAATTGCAGATCGCCGCCATTACTCGTTAAAAAAAAAACACCAAAAATGACAGAAATCTTTCCCTTAGTTAGTAAACGCAATAACTTTTGCGCAAACCAATCAAAATACGCTTATTGCGATTTTTTTTACCAAAAATATGTAGCAGAAAACAAATTGGCCTAAAATTATAAAAAAATTAGATTTTTACATTTTTTGGGGGGGAATTTCATATAAAAAAATGTGAAAAATATTGTTATCTTTTCAAAATTGTCGCTCTTTTTTTGTTTATAGCGCAAAAAGTAAAACTCGCACAGGTGATCACATACCAACAAAAGAAAGCTCTATATGTGGGAAAAAAATGACGTCAATTTTGTTTGGGTACGGCATTGCATGACCGCGCAATTGTCAGTTAAATTCACACAGTGCCGAATCGCAAAAAGTGGCCCAGACGCAAGACAGCAAAATCCTCCGGTGGTAAAGTGGTTAAGAGAAGGCACCACAAGCTGTCAGGTATTACCCTTGTTCACCTTAAAACCGTCTCCGTTTTAGCTTTGCTTTGTAATAAGAAGCTTTCCTTCCCTACATTTTGTGCAAAGCCTCTCCTATCTTCCATCATCTTGTCCAATGCAAGTATCTGTAATGGCAACTAAAGTGCTCTCATTGAATGGGAAGGATCAAGATTTAGCTTAAAATCATGGAAGTCATGTCACTCTGCATAATAGTTCAGGCCCTGAGCACAAGGTACAGCAAAGTATGGCTCATACTGTACAGGGCTGCTGGTATAAATCACAGGGCCCTGTACAGCCTACCTGAAAAAAAAAAATATCAAATTATATTTTCTTTAAAAATACACTAAAATCATTATTAGTGGACACAAACACAACTAAATGTAAACAAGTCCATTAAGATATTTTTTATTTTTTTTTTAATTTTTTAACTGCCCTGTTGGACGGGCTTTGTGAAATATCAGAGGTCTAAACATACCCCCGATGTCTTACAACTGAGACTGAGAAAGGGACTGAGCACATAGATTTGTCAGTCCCCTTCTCTGCAGCCTCAGCTGCAAAGATGAATAAAATGGAAGTGCTCTGATGCTTCCTGTTCATTCACAGACTGAAGCATAATAAACAGAGAATACTATGTTTCAGTGATAAATGAACACAGGAGCAATCGGTACCGATGGCTCACTGTATTCATTCAGGAAAGGAAGGGGCTGGTAAATGTGTCATATTTAGCTGCCTATTCCCCTGCTTTCCATCCTAAAACAATCCCCCTGTGTGCCTGCAGCAGGTGCTAGTGGGAGAGGAGAGGAGGGAAGCCGGCAGCACAGTGAGGAAAAGGGGCACACAACATGTGTAAGGGGGGTACATGGAGTCCCAGAATGCAGGGGGGTGGGGGAATGCAGATACTCAAACTGGTCCCCCTGCAGAGCAGCCAAAGGGAGAAAGAGAAGTAGAAGCCAGCAGCGCTGCAGGGGGAGGCACAAGGGGATCGGTGTTTGCAGTAATGCAGTACAGCCAGACCTCCTACTCGGTATACTACCTTTCATACTGATGGGGCCTGGGCCTGGTACAGGATGGCTAGATGTACTGCCTTTTTAGTGGCCCTGATACTGTATATGCAGGCTTGGCTCAGTCAAGTTAGCAATGTATACGCAATGGAAAAGGATGGTGGTGCACCAGGAGCTGATGGCAGCTTATAAGTGGGGATCCATAGCAATTGAGACAAGTTTTATGGCTAGCCCTACTGACTGTACCTTCCAAAAGTTGGCAATCAGCCAGCTCACGGGTAACCAATGGACATGAGATCATTGCTTATTCCAGCCTAATTTACCTAAATCAAGTAACTATAATGCCCATGGTTACTTATAGTTTTGGTGATCATTTTAATTGTTAAAGTTTATACAATATAAGCTAAATAGTGTCCAAAATACTGAATAAAGTCCCAAAACAGAAATGCAAATTAAAATGAATCCGCATGCAAGGTGTTGAAGAGAACAATCCTTTTCAGTGACACCCAGGGAAAAGTGAAGGATGGGGACACCTCTGTGCACAAGTATCACAAGCAGCTTACCAGAACTCCTTGGCTACTCAATTTAATGAGACAGCCTCTCCCAGCAAGATGTTATACCAATGTCACCAGCGGTTGTCAAGCTCCAATGCTTCATAATCACTCCATCATATATGCATGAGTATATAAAAAGAATAAAAGCCCATAGCGTAATTCCGTAACATATAAAATCCAATTTATTAAAAGAATACTACTCAAAATGAGAAGGTAAAAAACAGGTACATAGAACAGTGCGGCGTCCCGCAATTGTCCAAAGCAGCATCAAGCAATGTAAAGCAGCCAGCTCCGTAAGGGAGCGTGTGGACTTTGCGTCTGGAGTCGCCAACTTTTCGTCATCAAAAGACTTCGTCTGGGCGTCTTTTGATGACGAAACGTTGGCAACTCCAGACGCAAAGTCCACATCCTTCACTTTTCCCTGGGTGTCACTGAAAAGGATTGGTCTCCTCAACACCTTGCATGCGGATTCATTTTCATTTGCATTTCTGTTTTGGGACTTTATTCAGTATTTTGGACACTATTTCGCTTATATTGTATATGTTTTTTTTTTTGTGGTTTTCCACTTGCCACATTATTCTTCAAATTACTTTAGCGCTGCACTTTTTGTAAAGATTTTGGTTATTGATCACTGTTAGTTGATTTTGGTGCTAGCTGCTCACATAATTCATATTGAATACACTGTCATTTATTTAACTTAGCGCAGGAATTTTTTTCTCCCCTTTAAATTGTTAAAGTTAGCATAATTGGCAGCTATGTCTACACACCTGATATTACACACATATTATTAATCTCGAGTGGTTTAAGAGATTTATACCACTCCATATAATTTTTCAAGAATCAGTGAAATGTGAATATATGTTTAAAGGAGTGCTGTTTTTTAAAAATAAATGACTGCACAAGTAAACATTGTGGGCTTGAGTTACTAAAACTGGAGAGTGCAAAACCTGGTGCAGCAGTGCTTGGTAGCCAATCAGCTTCTAACTTCAGCTTGTTCAATTAAGCTTTGACAAAAACCCTGGAAGCCGATTGGTTTCTATGTAGAGCTGCACCAGATTTTGCACTTTCCAGTTTTAGTAAATCAACCCCTGTGTGTAGATGATGTACCAGGTTCTCTGTAAAAGGATAATACACCGGGAATTGATAGCAGCTTACGTCATTAGCCCATTACAACTCCATTTCATCCCATTGTGCTTCCTATTGTTACCATTCTGCCCTTTGCTGTCTAAAAGCTCTGATGGCTCTTGAGGAAATCCTTGATTTTTTTTTCTATTACAGAATCAAGTACTTTCATCAGCCTAAGAGGAATTTGACCTCACTTCAATACCTTTGCCTTTTGCAGTATTAACAGTTTTTGTTTCTCGAAGACTGATGTAGGGAGAACTTTGAAAGCACTCTAACTTCTATTTGCTCTCTTTAAATCACAGAGTAAAGAGACACAGTTAAAATCATATTGCAATCTTGCTATTGTTGTACGCTTCACTGCCCCAGTGGCAGCTAGCCATTATCAGCCATCTGCTTGCTGTTGAACATTTACATATCAAATCCCTGAAGAGGATTTTTTACTAATATTTTTAGAATTTCTTTATGTTGAGTGTGAATAATTTACGCTCTCATAGGACACATAAAGGGAAATTATTAAATGTGTACGATTAACCCACCCACTGGATAAATTCAGCGACTTCATGAATACATTTAGGTTATTTTGTTGTATATTACTAAGCATATAGACTATAACGTTTAGTATACAAAGCATTATAGCCTTTTTTTTAACACGTTTGTTTGAGCAATTAGATTTTTCTTTCACCCAATAATTACAGGAACTGCTAAAATACATTTGTCATGATATAAATATAGGGCTGTCATTAGTGTCTCTGTTTTAAAAATGGTATCTGCCTGGCCTGACCCACTGGGTACTTTGAGTCAGTAATCTGGAACAAATATTCAGTAAAGTAAGAATTGGGAAATTCCTCTGTTCACTTGTTGAACCCTGTGTCTGAGACAATAGGGTTCATTTACTATAGGCAAGTAGACTGTGCACTTTGCAAGTGCAGTTGGACTCATTTTCCTGAGAGCTTAGTGAATGTGGTGAATGTTCACTTTTGTAAAGAATATCCAATCGGGTGCAAGGAAAATAAGAAAACAGCCTTTTTGTTTCCACATGATTGGATGATGGAAATCAGCAGAGCTTCACCACATTCACTAAGCTCTGGAAAGATTAGTGCAATTGCACATGCAAAGTGCAAAGTGTACTGTCTATTTCCCCGAGTAAATCAGTGACAGTGACTTGTTGAGGGTCAGTATGCCAGCCAGGGAACTAGCATTTTCAGAAAAAAAAGAGGTCAGCCAGAGGAGCCTTCACATTTCTCTTGTGTCAGAGTGCTGTTTACACATACTCTGAATAGGTTTCATACAAGCAGTGAACTGCATCAGAACAGACAAAGATGGGACCTCAAAAATACATTTCCTATAAACTGTATTATGTGTTTATTCAAAACCATGCTTCACGGTTATCTGTTATCACTTTCACCCATTAGTTAATAATAATAATAGTAATATTAATTTATATATACTGTATACAGTATATGTAGCAACCAAGATAGGCACTTTCAGGGCTTCAAAGGAGCCACAATATGCAAAATAAACCTTTATATTGCTGAGTATCCAATGTTTTTGGAAGACACAGTATAGACTGGGACAAAGGTGTGCTGAGTCTCGATGAAATGTTGGACACTTGGTAAAAAAGAGTTTATTTCACATATTATGGTTCCTTTTATGTCCTGCAAGTGCCTCTGGTGACTCTGCTGAATATATTATACTTTTGCAACCAGTCAATTTTTCACTTCACTATGTGCAGGGATCACTCTTGTGTTTTTTTAAATGTAGGCAAGTGCAGTCATTCTTCTGCCCTGTAGGTGGTACTTTGTTGATACAACAAGGGAAGAAGAGTCTGTTAAGAGAAATTGTCCCCTTATATACTTTGTTAGTCCTCTCTAGGGATTCCCATGAGACTCTTAACAAGAGAGTGCTTAAATAGGGAATCCAACATCATTTGGGTGCACTTTGAGTGGAAGGTTAGGGTGAGGAACCCACTGATTAAGGACAGTGCTTAGCACAGGTAAAGATTCCTGGTGAGTATGGATAGATAAAGAGACACTGTCCTGTACCAAGGTACCTTCTGAGGATCACTTGCAGTGGGCCAGTATAGCAAGATTCCAACACTACCTCAAAACCATACTACAGTGACCTGTGTTGATACTGTTCTGTTCCCCAGTAAGCCATAATGTATTTATTATAGTAATATGTATTTATTTTTTTGCATTTACTACAACTTTGAACCTTTACTATAAAACTGAAATAGTGCTAGGACCCTACATGTGTGTGTTGTCTCTCCCAAGTGGATATGGAACCTGTACATATACAATATATATATATATATATATATATATATATATATATATATATATATATATATATATATATATATATATATATCAAGGTCCATAAATACATGGATGAGTGAGTTTAGGGTGGAGGAACTTGGAGTCCATCAGTACCACCCACCCCATTTTTGGGTCCACGTAACTTTGGCTCTTATCCTTGTTTAAACTGCATGCATTGTAACAGCATGATAAAAGGAAAATTGCTTACCCACCCGCATCAGGGTTATAATATTATTATTAAAAACAATATACATGTCAGTCTTTCTATGTGGTTTATCTTATAAACTGCCCTTGTGTTTTTTTGTATATTGGAGAAACGACACAAAAGGTGAAGGACATAGCTGGTAGGCATAAATACTCTATCAGAGACAAACTTACAAAACTTCCTTTGGCTAGACATTTTGTGGAAAAGGGCCATTCTATTTCACAATTTAAATTCATGGTAATAGATGGTATGCCCAGAAATAGACGAGGGGGTAACAGGGAGGTAACCATCAGAAAACATGAAGTATATTGGATACATCGTTTAAATACACTACAAGTTACAACCTTATGGGTTGAATTCCGATTTTGACTTGTATCATTTTCTTTAATAGGGTTGATGAATGAATATGGTAGGATTATATTTGGATTTTAATTATAGGTGTTTTTTTGCAGTGTATCTTTTTTGAGTGGAGAAGATTGATTGCACCTGTTTAACCATCGTTTTCTACATGCTTTTACCACTTAAGATGTTGGTTAACTGTTTTCTATGTATGTGAATGATTAATTGAGCACCAATCCCTTTCTTGGATTTTTCTATACATGGCCAGTGGGAGGACCTGATTGCTTAGCATATGTTTCCTGCCGTGTTGCACTTCACCCACATCATTGCAATATATATATATATATATATATATATATATATATATATATATATATATATATATATATATATATATATATTGTATATATAGGATATATATACAGGATATATATATATCATGGACTTCTAAAGCAGGGGAGTTTCCACTCATGCTGTTATTGACATAAAGTAGATTAAAAACTGAATATAGCAAGGGAAGACACTTTCAAAATGGCCAAACCAGACAAAGCAGGGCAGGGTAAAGTAACAGGTTCACTTTAACTTTCTTGGTGCAATGGGATAATATAATTAGAGATAAGGCTATGTAATGCTTTCAAAGCCTATTGCATCTATTGTATACGGGTCTATATCCATATTCCAATGCTTAGGGAAGCTTCCAATGCAATAATTGTGGAAGACCTATAAGTTCATTAATTATCCCCTATGACTCATGTAAAGCTCTGAAAGTGCAGGCCTGGTACTGGCTGTAAAAGCAGTGATTAACACTAAAGAGGTTACACATTGACACACAGGCGTGTAACTTTACATGCTACAGGTAAGTATGCCTGTATAGGCCAACTTCATTAGTAAAGGGTCCTATTATTTTCTGCATGCTAGAAAATGTCAGGCAACATCACATTATAGTGCCAAAATGTACCAGAGTCAAGCCCTCCTTTTGTGTGTTTTCATGCATATATTTATATATATATATATATATATATATATATATATATATACACTGTATATATAGATATAAATATATACACCAAAGTCTCAAAACAACCAGGTAAATCTAAATGCTCTCATTCTCTAACACAAGAAGTCACCCTTGGTATACTTTGAAATTAATGAGATGCATTCCACAGTCTATTTACAATCACATTCTGTCTAATCCGCATCACTGTCACTCAAGCAAACCGAACCATCAATGCATCTCTCAGTCACTTTATCAGACATCAATTACATTTACATTAACTGTGCAGGCAATCAATATCTCATAATTTGAAGCCGCCACTGAAAAGAAGTGGCTTTCATTTATTCTGTTAAAATGCAAGGTTTGGCTTTAATCTCCTTATAGATATAGTATGCACGTACTGTGCTGGTATTTTGCAGATGGACAACAACTAGGAAAACTTAGATGATAAGCACAGTGTAGTTATGGTCCTCTGCACTATATACATAAAACATATAATACAAATAAGTAATTATCATATCAAGGTTTTACTCCAGTTAAATTACTGACGATAAGCAAATAAATAGAAATCTATTCTACTAGCAATTTTCCTTATTCAATCCTGGTGTCTGATATACTGAGATTCTGTCCACTGATCTGCTAGTATTTCGTACTGCATTTTTTTTTCTCTCTCCATTTTTTCCAAGAATCTTTATTAAAATCACAACAATTGACAGACAATCAAACAACCTTGCAGTACATCACACTGGCACACCAAGCATACAAGATGCTTTCCCCATGATTGGAAGGATGCAGGTATGAGGTCTCCCCAACACACTTATACAAGCTACAATTTTATATAGAATTCTTTATAATAAAAAGATGAATTAGAAGATAATCTAAGAAAAACCCACAAGAGATTTTTTTGCGATTTAATTTGATGGTGGGATATCCAAAACTACGGCCCTACAGCTGTTGCGGAACTACACGTCCCATGAGGCATTATAAAACTCTGACATTCACAGACATGACTAATCATGATTGGAATTGTAGTTCCTGAACAACTGAAGGGCCATTGTTTGGAGACCCCTATTCTACACTGTGCATTAACCCCAAATCACTTTTTGTTTTGAAGAGTGGAAAAGGATTAAAAACTATTTCAATTTTTTTTCTTTTTATTGCTGTTTTTTTTTTTAAATGGTGAAATTCAAAAGTCAAATTTCCAATTGCAGTGATACCTTGAATGTTACAGTATGACAGTGTGTCACCAGAAGAGGAACGAAATGCAAATTATCTCAGTAAGGAACCCCAGCAGCAATAAAAAAATCCAAAGAGATAATTTAAGACTAAATATATATTTTTTTTATAAAGAAGGAAAAATGTATTTAGTGTATTCAAAAGAAGCACCCCTTATTTAAAGTATCATTAAAACCATACTATAGAAAACAACATAGAACAGAGTGTGCATACTCAGAAAGCCAATCAAGCATTTGTTTTGTGTAAAGTGAAATATACCTTGTTGATACTGCCTTCAGCTGTTCCTTCCATCTACTCCATTTTCTCTGTGTCCCATTGCAGCCTGAGATTGTGTAGACCAGCTGTTGTCATCTACTGAGCATGCCCCAGTTTCAGTTCCCTTCTATGCTCAGCATTTCCTTCTTTTTCTTATCTGAGTCACACACGTGGGCGTGTATACAGTGGTAAATGACACTCCCATCCCTTCCTCCTCCTCCTCCATGCTGTCCTTTTGCTAAAGATCCCTACCAAAGATCTTTCCCTGCAAATGCCAAAGAACAAGGAAAGATCCTATAACCATACAACAGCTCTGCAAAAATAGGGTACTTAAAGTAAAAAAATACAGTGGCATGATATAGAGTATATCACAAAAGTGCGTACACCCCTCACATTTTTTAAAAATGTTATTATATCTTTTCCTGTGACAACACTGAAGAAATGACACTTTGCTACAATGTAAAGTAGTGAGGGTACAGCTTGTATAACAGTGTAAATTTGCTGTCCCCTCAAAATAACTCAACACACACAGCAAATAATGTCTAAACAACTGGCAACAAAAGCGAGTACACCCCTAAGTCAAAATGTCCAAATCGGGCCCAATATTTTGTGCAGCCACAATTATTTTCCAGCACTGCCTTAACACTCTTGGGCATGAAGTTCACCAGAGCTTCACAGGTTGCAACTAGAATCCTCTTCCAGTTCCCTATGATGACATAACAGAGCTGGTGGATGTTAGAGACCTTGCGCTCCTCCACCTTCCATTTGAAGATGCCCCACAGATGCTCAATAGGGTTTAGCTCCACCCACACAACCACATCATTTATTTATAGTTTTCTTTGAATGAATGCCAAAAGATTTTGCAGCTGACGCCATAGTCCACTGATCTTCCTGCCATCAGGTACCTGTTTGCTTATACGAGGTATGAGCAGACAGCTATGCTGGGAGTCTGCAGGAGCTATGCTCTAGGAGCAATCTTCTGCAGACTGCTTAGAAAAAAATAAGGCTTTTTTTAATCTGTAAAAAATGTGCATTTATTATTTTTTTTTAAGGGAAACCTACCCTTTAAAGAGAGTTTTCATTTAACCTTCCTAGCGGTATTCCCGAGCGTGACTCGGGGTTAGATTTTAGAGCCAAAAGCGGTAACCCCGAGCCACACTCGGGGTAGCGCTAGGAAGATCGCTGGATCCTGGTAGAGGTTTTACTTACCTTTTCTCCGGGATCCAGCGAAGTATGCGGGCGGTATGCGGCGGGGGAGCTTCCTCCCGATCGTCTGCGAGCCCCGGCTTCCGTCTCCGGCGACGTGACGTTCGCAGGGGGGTGGAACCGGCGGCAAATTCAAATGTAAAACACACCAAACACACTGATACCATTCAAAAAAAAAAATCACATTACATTGCCCCCCAGTGCCCTTTCCTGCAGTTTTACTGTACTTTTTATGTAAATATATATATATATATATATATATATATATATATATATATATATACACGTTTATATATATATCTAATTCTTGTGAATGAGCAGCCCAAACCAACTGTATACAGTTATATATATATATATATGTATACGTATATATATATATAATATATGTATATATATATATATATATATATATAATGTATACAGTTGGTTTGGGCTGCTCATTCACAAGAATTACATGCAAAATAATGGTACCGCTTTCAGCACCTAAAATCCAAAAGAATCATACCGCCAGGGAGGTTAAAAAAAAAAAATGTGGGAATCACTGGCAACTGTCAGCTCCTGGGCTGCAGACTGATAGCACTGCTACTGGCAAAATACATGTTTCTATATACATAATATGTATAAAGAAGAGGGAGAAAATAATTGCAAGCACAGTTTTAAATATACATATTTGAGGTGTCTTCCTAACAGCATGCTTTTGCTTTTATACAATTTTTTCCTGCTGTATTATATATTTTCCAAATATTTAGCATGATTGACACCCTCATGTAAATGCTACCCTTGTTCAGATAAACCTTCACTATCAAACTCCCATCGTCTCATCACACATCCATTCTGCTCTACAAGGAGAATTTCAACAAGGCCCAAGGTTAATGTTTTCCGACCTGATTGGTCACAAATGAGACAACTTCAGACTGGGGAGATAATGCTGTGGATGCCTGTGTTTGGAAATTACAGTTGTCTTCTCTGACTGAAGAACTATGAAACCACGCTGTAGTATCTCTAGTCAATCAAGGTCAAAGATTCCATCCGGGGAGCCTTATCGTGCAGTCCCTGCCTTCTTTTACCTGTGACTACTGACAGCTAAGGTCTTTTAAACAGATATGCTGACAGAGTAAAAGACAGACTGAGAAATATTGTAAGGAGGTTGCTTTGGTGTCAAACTAAAGCAAGTATTTTTGTATGTAATCTAAGAAATGCAGATGCTCAACTACCTAGAAATTTTATGCAGTAGATACTTATTATTATTTAGGCTCATTGTGCTCTTCAGTTTTTTACAAAGACTGTTTAATAGAATATACTGAAAAATATTTTTAGCCAGCTGCTATGGAAAAAAAAAGGCCTCCCTCTTAGCCTCCGTTGTCAGGAGGCAAATTGAATGCTAAATGTCACCTATGTAACATCTGCTCATATATCATAAAGAGACCCTGTTGTCACATTGTTTATGTCAACAAAAAATATTCCCATAAGATTATATGCACATTTAACACATTTCAGGTATGGAATTTACCTGTAAAAGTCTTCCTTGTGTAGATATCTAAAAGCCTGCTAGACACTGCCATCTTGGATGTATTGTCGGGTTAAACAAAAAAAAAATGGCAGCTCCAGTCGAGGATGCTGTACTAACAAGCTGATGTTAGTACAGCAATCTCCCAATCTCCCCCCCTCCCCCCTGAGCTATAACAGTGGGAGCGAGCCATGGGAGGTGCGTACTCATGCCCAAAACCTGGAAGTGAAGAGTCACATATATTTACATGATTCTGTGCAGCTGTCACAGTGGGAGCAAGCCACTTGTGGCACGGACTCATGCCCAAAACCCGGAAGTGCAGAATCCCACACACACACACACACACACATATATATATATATGATTCTGTGATGCGCATCCGCCATGTAGCAGTAAGTCTGCCATGGGGGGATGTGCAAGTGGTTAAAGTAGTATTCAACTCTCATTTAACTGCTTGCCGACCGCCGCACGACTATATACTGCGGCGGTTAGCCCCTCACAGGCAAAGCGACGTAGGGCTTTGCTTGCTTTGGAAACCACAGCTTGGCATTGCATGCTATTATTAAACACTTGCCGACTGCCGCACGACTATTTACGTCGGCAGTCAGCCCCTCACAGGCAGAGTGACGTAGATCTACGTCGCTAGCCTGTGAGGGTCTAGGGAGCGAGCACGCGCCCCCGGAGGCGCGCTCCCGCGCGGTCATGGACCCCGCCCGCGCGTGTGACCGGCGGACCCGATGTCCGCCGGTTACTCGGCGATCATCGGTGCAGAGGGAGAAAGGCAGGCGGCTAATGTAAACAAGCCGCCTGTCATTCTCCCCTGTGTAGGAATAGTGATCATACAGTTCTACTATGTAGGACCGTTGATCACTGTTCCTACACCTCAAGCCACAGCCAATCACAGTTAGAATCACGCCCCTAGAGACACACATAACCCCTCCCTCTCAAAAAAAGTTAACCCCTTCACTGCCAGTGTAATTCTACAGTAACAGTGCATATGTATAGCACTGATTACTGTAGAAATGTCACTGGTAACCCCAAAAGTGTCAAAAATGTCAGTCAAGGGTTCAATCTGTCCGCCGCAATGTCGCAGTACCGCAAAAAAAATCGCAGATCGCCGCCATTACGCGTTAAAAAAAAAAAACAACAAAAATTACAAAAATCTTTCCCTTTGTTAGTAAACGTGATAACTTTTGCGCAAACCAATCAAAATACACTTTTTGCGATTTTTTTTACCAAACATATGTAGCATAAAACAAATTGGCCAAAAATGTTAAACATTTTTGATTTTTACATTTTTTGGGGGGAAATTTCAAAAAAATGTGAAAAATATTGTTATTTTTGCAAAATTTACGCTATTTTTTTGTTTATAGCGCATGATCAAAAAATCACACAGGCGATCAAATACCACCAAAAGAAAGCTCTGTTTGTGGGAAAAAAAAGGACATCAAATTCGTTTAGGTACAGCGTCGCATGATTGTCCGTTAAAGTCACGCAGTGCCGAATCGCAAAATAGGCCCTGGTCAGGAAGGGGGTAAAATCTTCCGGGGCTTAAGTGGTTAAAAAAAAAAACAGGTAGGGTATAGTAGGGTAGGCCTGGCTATTCAAGCAGCCAGAGAGAGTGCACCCTTAAGGAAGAGCAGGCAAAAATGGAAGTGCCTGTGTTCAGCAGGAGTGGTGACAGCTCAGTACTGAACGGCTTTGTTTGACAGATAAGTCTGTCATAATGTGCCTATGTGCAGTGCATACAACTGGGGCTATCATTTAATACAAAAAATGACATTGGGCCCATTACTAAAGAAAGTTGGTGACAGAGTCTCTTTGAAGTTTGCCTTTTACAATCCTTTCTTTTAACGCATGAGTAAATGAAAAAAAGTAACTTTTTTCATAATAAAGGGCTGTTGATATCATTATAGTCAACTAAAAAACTATTTTACCTGTTTGAGTTGAAATAGGAGAGCAGCTGATACAGAGGTCTGCACCAGACACCACCAAAATATTGTGTCTTCGTCCATCCCTTCTACTACATCATGCTAACTGACAGCAATCTTTTTTTTTTTTTTAGACCTGAGAAGGTGTCATAAAAGTTTTTGTAGAACAGACATTTTTTTATGTGCTGTTACTTATTTGAATGTGCTTTTATTATCTTGCTATTTATATATGAATAGGTCTTAGCTGAGTTCTTCTTTACCCTTTGACAAGTAAAGAGTAAAAACTAATGAATGCATTTTTTTGTGTAAAAAATAGCTCTTAGCATTATAAGACTTGTGCTTAGCAACAAACATTGCCTTAATGCAATCCTGCCATCCTGAAACCACATGGAGTTTTATCTCCTGCCAAACTCCAGGATAAGGTTTGAACGGCGTTCCATTCATTTCTATCTAGAAGCCATAATGGAAGCAGAAGAAGGTTTTATGGGCTAAACTGGAAGGCTGCATGACTTGCAGATATCCCAGCATGAAGGGGACCTAAGTCATTACAGAAAGCAGCAGTTACTTTTCACCTTCCTGCTGATTTCCCCTTTCAAGGAGAAAATGTATTCATCAGTCAGGGACTTAAGATATGTGGTCTGGTAGATTTTAACTGTTTATGTGATGAGCTAAAATTGTCAAAGATGCTAAAATGTACAGTGTATAGCTTATATATACATGAATAAATTAAGGATGCATATATTTTTTATTCTTTACCTATATTCTATCTATTAGCTCATGCTCTTGGCTTTAAAATTGGCTCATTAATAAAAACAGGAGAATAAGGGCAAAACACTGGGGCTTGTACTGTTGTAATTATTCAGAATTGTTGTTCATTTAAAAAAATAAATAAATAATTATTTAAGACTTTGTAATATTTTTGATTTCTCTTCATTTTTTTAATGTAACATGTATATATATATATATATATATATATATATATATATATATATATATATATATATATATATATATATATTGGTTACATTAAAAAGATGAAGAGAAATTAAAAATATCACAGAAGTCAAAAATGATTCTTTCTTTTTTTTTTAAACAACAATTCTGATTAATAAAAATATATATATATATATATATATATATATATATATATATATATATTTATCATTTTTTTTTTTTTTATTCATTTCAGATTTAGATGGTCATTTCACATTTTTACATGTTTTAAATGCTAACATAGAGTCTTTGCCATTACTTGTTTTGGATATTTATACAACTTTAGGTTTTTAGGCAGCACACTGTAGAGCACATTGAATAAGTCACATCAACATAGCCGCAGAGTAGCTTACAATATGCATCGCAGTCATAATTTAGAAACAAATTATGGCCCATAGTAGGTAATTATGGTGGCTAACTATATAAAACTGTGAAAAAAATGTTTTTTGCCTATACTGGCCAATTAGGTTTTAACTCTTATGAAGAAAGGTGATCATGGGAAACAATTACACATAATTTTTCATTTTATTTTACTAATTTTCTAATACATAGCTCAGTATGTGTTTAGGCTAGAAGAAAAAAATCTACAAACTCCATGCAGATGGTGCACCCTTTTTAAAGGTCACATGCAAATAGAGATAGCTACTCAGCCATCATGCTAAAGTTAATTGGGGTCATGGATACACTAAAGGAAAGCCAACCGTATGACCTTTAGCAACCATATAAACCATGTTTAATTATGTTTTATAAATGTCTATTCATTCTCTCCGACACAGTCATCACTACCTACTGTACACCTGAATGTGGCTGTACACTAAATTTATTATTTTTATTTAGGAACTCGCCAGCGTTTGCATTATTGAAAACAGTGGTGAAAACAATTGAAATTGGTTTATTGGGAATGGTTTAATTTTGCCCTCACTGTCTTAGCAGTATTGGTCAGTTGCTGCCCATGTTGGAATTTTTGATGCAATCTTTCATCTTTGGGTTTTCCTACTCTTTTGCACTCTCTATATTGTAAAATAAATAAATCACTCATTTTGACTACAGCTAGTGTACAGCCCTGGAAAATAAAGAACAGAGATTTCACCAATAGAATGCCCAAGAGATATATGAAGCTGTCAGGTAGTTTACTTTTCCCGTTTACCAAAACAGAAATATCAGCTTTGGGTGGACTGAACCTTTAAATTCAGGGAAAGAGTAGAAACCTTCTGGGATTTGCTAAGATGTAACAACTGTCAGTGCATAGAAAATCCTTTTGAACCAAAATAGAAAAATCATTTTGCACCAACAGTTGATTAGTGCTCTGTAACTCTAGTTTGACTATGTACATGTTTTAGGCAATACAGCATTGTTGTCTGGTTAGACCCACTATGTCTCTGTTTATTCAATCAACTTTATAAGCAGAGCAAAACAAATATAGCTCCTATTTATACCAATGTTTGTGAGATTTGATGTTAGAAGGAAAAGTTTAGCAAAATCATAAATAAACTGCATGTGCAAAATATCCAGTTCTGCTCTTGACGGTTGTCAAATACATATTGTTTCAGTTTTTAGAAATTCCACTCTTTTGTTTTTTGGGTTTTTTTTGCCAGCTTAGTTTTCTCAAAAGCGTTCAATGTTTCTGTAACCGATATAGTAAGTAACCAGCAAGATTTTCTCTGTAAAAGATTCATGCATGCACTTGTTTGATGGGTATAGCTCTATAATCCCTGTTGTGGGCAAGGATTAGACAACAAGATAATTAACAATTTAGACATCCACAGTGCTGCTTATCTGCACAACTGTCTCTAGAAACCATCTTTATCAAGGAAATGTGATGCTGGGTATCATGTTCTTTGCTTGTCAAAATGTTAACGTGTGTCCTAGCTTATTGCACCATAAGACAAGATAAAGGGACAATGGTATCCTGTGATTAAAGTACTAGAGGGGAAAAAGAAAAAGACTGCATTCTAGGTGGATTTATATATAGTTATAAAACTTTGCTATTGGTATTTCAGCAAAGCTATAAAATCAGTATGTCTTGTATCTTTTGTTTGGTAAAATAAAACTCTTTGGTATATTTGGCATAGAAGGTGTTTGTAAATGTGTTTTGTTGGAAGACTTTAACCATGCGCAACACAGGAAAGACAGGGGGAGATTAGAGAGCTGATAGCATGGCTAAAGACCTGGTATAAGAAGGAGGGATTTGGGTTTTTAGAGCACTGGGCTCACTTTTAATTGGGGTGCAACCTATATGCTAAAGATGGTTTGCACCTAAATGAAAGGGGGTCTTTTGTGCTAGGGGAGAGGTTTATGGGAAGGCTAGAGGAGTTTTTAAACTAGGATTGAGGGGGGAGGGTGAATTTGATTATAATGGGGCAGGCAGCTCAGACAGGGGTCAGCCCCTATTGGTGGGAGGAATGGGGAAAGATGGGGGGAGAGTGATGGCCGAGGATAAGAAGGTTCCCATGTTACAAACAACCATTGGAAATTGTACTATTTGTACCAAAATTAAAAATATGCAAAATAAGTGTGCAAAATGTGACAATGAATTAAAATGTTTATTTACCAATGCCAGAAGTCTGCCAAGCAAAATAGGTGAGTTAGAAGCTCTGGTGCATGAGGAGAACTATGATTTAATTTATATTGCTGAATCTTGGTTTCATTCTTCACATGACTGGGCTATTAATATTCTTGGCTATGCTCTCTTTCGGAAAGATAGGGTAAAACGGACGGGTGGTGGTGTCTGTCTTTATGTGAGAAGTGATCTCAAAGTGAGTGTGAAAGAGGACCTAGTTGGAGAGTGTGATGAGTCTAAGGCAGTAAGGGTGAAAATGTACATGGGTGTGCTTAATACAAAGATTATTATTAAAGTTTGTTATAGACCTGCCAGTATTAAAGAGGAGGTGGAGACTCAGCTCCTGGCACAGATAGAAAAAGCTGAAAGGGCTGGGACAGTGATAATAATGGGGGATTTTAACTACCCAGACCATGACTGGAGTAACGTCACTGCTGGAACAGTTAACAGGGCAAAAATGCATAAACCTATTACAAGAAAATTTGATGGTACAGTTTATTGAGGCCCCCACTAGAAATGATGCTCTGTTGGACCTGGTGACCTATGTTCATATAAAAGAACATCTGGGTAGCAGTGACCATAACATGATTTAATTTAATGTTAGCAGTAAGCAAAAAACGCATAGAGGAAATACAAAAACACTTAACTTTAAGAGAGCAAATTTTCCAAGGATGAGATCTGCTCTCCAGGATTTAGAATGGGAGGGAATATTGGCATCGATAAGCAGAGAACAGAAATGGGAAATTGTCAAAAAACTCACTGCAAAGTATATTCCCATGGGTAATAAGTTTAAAAGGCTAAAAATAAAACCTACGAGTTTCAGGGCCAAAGTTAAAAAAGCTATAAATAATAGGAAAAGAGCTTTTAAAAAATATAAAAATGAAGGAACACTTTCAGTGTTTAATTGTTACAAAGAATATAACAGAATATGTAAAAGATAAATCAAGGACGCAAAAATTCAAAATGAATGACAGATTGCAAAAGATAGTAGGACAAACCCCAAAAAATTCTTCAAATATATTACAAGTAAAAAGGTTAGGTCTGAGCGTGTAGGCTCTTTACAAAATAATCAGAAGTGGGTGACTGAGGACAAAGAAAAGGCAAATTTATTAAATACTTTCTTCAGCCCTGTGTATACAAAGGAGCATGGGGGAGCTCATGACCATAATGAGGATGGTATTGACATAGCCCCAAATGATCCACAATGGCTCAAAAGTGATATGGTCCAGAAATATTTGGACAGAAAAAGGGTGGATAAAGCGCCTGGACCAGATGGCATCCACCCACGCATCCTAAAAGAATTGAGCTCTGTAATTTCAAAACCTTTGTTTCCAATTTTTAGGGACTCATTAAGGACTGGAATAGTACCACTGGATTGGCGTAAGGCCAATGTGGTGCCTATATTTAAAAGGGGATCAAAGTCTTTGCCAAGTACCTATAGACCTGTTACTTTAACTTCTATAGTCAGGAAGATACTGGAGAGTTTAATAAAAGACCACATAGATGAGTTCTTGCTGGAAAAAAATATTTTAAGCAACAGACAGCATGGATTCATGAAAGACAGAAGTTGTCAAACAAACCTGATTTCTTTTTTTGAGAAGATAAGTAAAGCCTTGGACAGAGGGGTGGCTGTGGACATAGTATATTTGGATTTTGCAAAAGCATTTGACACAGTTCCCTACACACGGCTAATATGTAAGATAAGGTTTTACAGGCTTGGAAAGATAAATTTGAAAATGGAGAGAAAATTTGTTAAAAGATAGAATTCAGAGAGTAGTGGTTAATGATTCTTACTCTGAATGGTCTAAAGTTATCAGTGGAGTACCCCAAGGTTCAGTGTTGGGACCCTTTCTTTTTAATATCTTTATAAATGATATAGGGACTGGGATTAAAACTACCATTTCAGTCTTTGCAGATGACACCAAGCTTTGCAGTGGAATAACTTCTTTACAGGATGTCTCCAGTTTACAAGCTGACCTCAATGCACTGTTCCATTGGTCAACTATGTGGCAAATGAGGTTTAATGTTGATACATGTAAAGTTATGCACTTGGGGGCTAGGAATACGCATGCAGCATACATACTAGGGAAAGTAGAACTGGGGGAATCCATAGCGGAGAAGGATCTGGGTGTTCTGGTAGATCCTAAGCTTAATAATAGCATCCAATGCCAAGCTGTGGTTTCCAAAGCAAGCAAAGTCCTTTCTTGTAATAACAGAGGCATGGACTACAGAGAGAGAGAGATATCATGTTGCCTCTGTACAAATCATTAGTAACACCTCATTTGGAACATGCAGTTCAGTTTTGGGCACCAGTTCTTAAAAAGGATATCGGTGGAAGTGGAGAAGTGCAGAGAAGGGCAATCAAACTGATAAGAGGCATGGAGGAGCTCAGCTATGAGAAAAGATTAGAGGAACAGAATTTATTCTCTCTTGAAAAGAGGAGATTAAGGGGGGATATGATCAACATGTATAAATACATAAGTGGTTCATATAGTGAACTTGTTGTTGAGTTATTCACTTTAAGGTCAACATAGAGGACAAGCGGGCACTCTTTACGTCTAGAGGAAAACAGATTTTGTCTCCAAATATGGAAAGGTTTCTTCACCGTAAGAGCTGTGAAAATGTGGAATAGACTCCCTTCAGAGGTGGTTCTGGCTAGCTCACTGGATTGCTTTAACCCCGCTAGCGGTATCCCCGAGCGTGACTCGGGGTAGGAATTTTCTGCTATTATCGGTATCCTCGAGTCACGCTCGGGGTGAATGGCAGAGCTATGCAGACAGCGCAGCGGAGCGTCTCTTACCTTATCCTGGCGATCCAGCGATGAGCTCTCATTGCTGTGACCGCCAGCCGAGATCTCCACCGCTCGTCTGTCGGTAGGAGGACTTCCTAGTTCCGTTCCCTGCAGCAGCAATGCTGCATGGGAGCGGAACTAGGGAGGGAAATTCAAAAAAAAAAAAAAAACGTTGCACAAAACACATTTTATATTATATATATGCATATATATATATATGTATATATATATATATATATATATATATATATATATATATATATATATATATATATATATATATATACATATATACATATATACGTATATATGTATATATGTATATATAAAATTATATTATTGATTCGATTATAATTCATGCGTTTTATATATATATATATACACACACACACACACACATATATATATATATATATATATATATATATATATATATATATATACACACATATATATATAATATATAACGCATGAATTATAATCGAATCAATAATATAATTTTATTATGTATATTATATAATAAAATTATATTATTGATTTGATTATAATTCATGCGTTTGTGTTTCAAATTTATCACATCTGGGATGTCTACTAGAGTCTTGTTTTGGTCAGGTTTAAGTCAGTAATTACTAAGAATTGTAGGCCTATAATACATAACGCCAAATTTCCATGAAAAGAATTGTACCGCTTTTGGTACAGAATTCCTGACAGAATCATACCGCCAGGGAGGTTAAAAAAGGCCTGGATTCTTTCCTGGGTGTACATAATATAAATGGGTACTAATATTTAGAGGTAAGGTTGATCCAGGGAATATCCGATTGCCTTTAGGGGGATCAGGAAGGAATTTTTTTCTCCTGCTTTAGCAAATTGGATCTTGCTTTGCTGGGGTTTTTTCGCCTTCCTCTGGATCAACTGCAGGTATAGGATTGTGCATATAGATTGTAAGGTTGGGTTTTCTTTACTGTTTTTTTTTTATTTTATTAGTTGAGCCAGATGGACTTGTGTCTTTTTTCAACCTGACTAACTATGTAACACTTGCCGACTGCCCGCCACAGATATACATCGACAGGCTAGCTCGGCTGCACCAACTGCTGTACCTGTATGGTGGTTCACGGGAGCACTCTTGAGGGCGCGCACGCGCCCCTGGAGGCACACACCCACCCCCATTAGGAAGCGGAGAAGCCGATCCACAGGACCGGCTGGTGCGATTGCTACCAGGCACCCGTCATTGCTCCCCCCTGAGAGAACAACCGTGTGCTGTTGTAAACACAGCAGACCATTGTTCTCTCTGGAATGAACACAGAGAGCCTCCTATTTAGGATCACAGGTCTCTGTGTTGATTCCACAAGTTCCTCCCCCATACAGTTAGAAAACACTCTCCTAGGCTCACACTTAACCCTTTGATCACCCCTGGTCCCCCCAAAAGTGTCAAAAATGTCAGTTACACATCTGATCTGTCCACCACAATGACGCAGTCCCACTAAAAATTGCAGATCACCGCCATTACTTGTAAAAAAAGAAAAAAAAGACAAATCTTTCCCCTAGTTTGTAGACGTGATAACTTTTGCACAAACCAATCAAAATGCACTTATTGGGATTTTTTTTTACCAAAAATTATGTAGCGGAATACAAATTGGCAAAAAGGATGAAAATTTTGATTTTTAAATTTTTTTGGAGGGAATGTTATATGGCAGAAAGTGAAAAATATAGTTTTTTTTATTTTTTTACAGAATTGTTGCTTTTTTATTTATAGCGCAAAAAATTTAAATTGCACAGGAGATCAAATGCCACCAAAAGAAGGCTCTATTTGTGGGGAAAAAAAGGACATCAATTTAATTAGGATACAGCATCGCACGACCGCGCAATTGTCAGTTAAAATAACGCAGTGGCGAATCGAAAAAAATGACCTGGTCAATAAGGGGGCAAATCCTTCCGGTCCATAATTAATGTACAAGATATCTTCTTTCTACCCTGTTATGGAAAAAATACATTCAAACATGAAATCATTTTTCAATTTTGGAGAAAAAATATTTTTAAAAATGATTTAATTGACATTTCAGTTTACATCAGCTAAATACATTCCATGTGCATCAGAACTTTCCTCTGCGTTAATGACGGTCTCTCTGCAGAGAGCTAGAGCTCTCCAATCAGCAAAGAGCAGTAGCTTTGCTGATTGCAGGGCTATAGGTCTCACACAGCAGGGGGCATTCTGAGCCTCTACAGAGAGATCACTTCTTAACCACAGAGAGCAAGTGACCTTCTTTACAGCATGCTGATGAGAAAGAGGCCATGGCTGCTTTCGATAACAAACTATTACTATGCACAGCTTTTTTTTTTTGAATGCAACGTTCGTTTGTATTTTATGCAACAACTACTTCAATATCAGTACTCAGTAAAGATATATTCTTCAACAAGTAGATGGCAGTGTTTATAACTTTGTAGCTGCATCTATTCTTTCAACTCTATGTCTGTTCTCTATAATAAAAAGTTTCTGTTTTCTGTCTGCAGTTAGGCAGCATATGAAGCCCATGTGGACTGTTCACTGTCTGTTCTGCAGGGCTATTTATGTATTTAACTGTATTTAGCTGATTTAAACCATAAATTTAGATGGTGTTAATATAATCTACTTATATTGGCTTGATTGTTTGCCAGATTTATCCTTATGAGATTTGGCAAAATGTGTACGACAAACATGCATAGGTCTTGGGGTATCAACAGGATCAAGGTAAAATCTGATTGGACAATAGGGATTGGCGAACAGTTCGGCCCGAGCATGAGTTCGGGCCGAACAGTTGCCTGTTTAGCCGTTCCCCGAACACCCAAATTTGCAGGGTGTTCGCCCCGACGAGTACCCTACAATACACTGAGCACTACACAGTGCATTCTGTGCCCTTTCAGGTCTAGTATGGCTTTTGAGAGAAACCTCATGCCAAAATTTAAGAAAAAAATGGCGTGCCCCCCCCCCAAATCCATACCAGACCCTTATCTGAGCATGCAGGCTGGCAGGTCAGGAAAGGGGGGGAAGAGCCAGCGCCCCCCCCCCTCCTAAACCATACCAGGCCACATGCCTCTTCTGCCCCAATGCACCTTGCCCCAATGTTGATGGGGACAAGGGCCTCTTCCCAACACCCCTAGGCTGTGGTTGTCAGGGTCTGCAGGCAGGGGGCTTAACAAGGGGGCCCCCAGATCCCCCCCCCATGTGAATGGGTTTCGGGTACATAATACCCATACAAAAATAATACCCACACAAGACAGTTTTTGACAAATCCTTTACTTAAAAAATAAATTGTGTCCCTCAATGTAAATCCATCATTGATCATGCCCCCCACTAACCCGAAAAATAGAAAACATTAAAAACGCTCTTGCCTGGGAGGCCTACCATCATATGCCCACTCCACGCTTTGACATTTATTATATAGGCAAGGGGAGAGGCCACCTGGTTATGTCACCCGGTGGCACCACCCCTTCTGATGTCACATGACAGTACTTTTTTTTTAACTGTCTTACCCCTTGGGGAGGGGTTCATTTCATTTCCTGTCCTGGAAACGCAACAGGAAGTGAGGGGAAATGGCCTTTAAGGCCGTTGACCCTTTGTAAAGTTTACTTTCAAGTTCTGTTTTGGTGAAAACTGTAAAATTATGAATTTCCTATAAATTTTCCCAGGAACAAGAACAAATACAGTAGGTGACTCTCCCCTTGACTGCCCTTGATCGCCTTGTTTTGGTGCAGAGAGTACTCGGCACTCTTCACATGAATAGCACTGACTAATTGTTGATGTTGCAGTAGCTCTATACACAGGGTAAAAGGTGTTTTGTTAATTGAATGTACAATGGAAACATAAGTAGGGTGTTATACAAATAAAAGCTTCCTTTAAAGGTGAGTGGGAGAAAGTAGATTACAAGCCCTTAAAACATTTTCAGCGACATGCTCTGTTTTCCTGAAAACCGCATTAGCGTGTTTTGATTAAGGGTAATTAGAGGCATATTCTCGATACATTACAGAATTTGTTTTGTAACTCCCAGCAAAGACATTACATTGAATTTAATGAGTTTACAGTGTGTTATTAATGACTATAATTGGCTCTTAGATCACACAGCATAAATTGTCTGATCATGCTCCCTGACTTTTTCTAATCATCTTTAGAATGGATAGCAGTATCGCTAAAGATGGGAAGCTTTGCTTACTGTTAGAGTATTCAGGTTATCAGAGCTGTCTAGGCCTTTTCTATCTTATTACAGGGCTTTGAATTCTGCAGCAGTGTCTACAATGTCCTTACACTCTTATGTCACTTGTGTGATCTTCTGTTTTATATAGGTTGTGGTTTATATAATGGATCAGCACTAACTTCTGTTAGCACTAATCAGAAAATTGGAAATGGGTCTATATACTGCGAAACATCCAGGCTATATTAAAAAAAAGCTAGTCGACCCAAAATATTTTTACCTATAAGCGGAGTTGCAAAAATTCATAACTCTATTCCATGCAACCTGGCAGTCTTTTATGATCTTTCCTACACTATTCATATTCTAGCTCTTCTTAAAAAAATCTTAAATACGCTGTCAGTACATCATGGATATGTTCAATCTTTTATTAAGCTGTGCTTCAGAGCCATGCAGGGTCCCTTTCTCAAGAACAGACATACTTGTGCAAACAGGCAATTTACATACATTAAAGAAACCCTGCTCACCATCAGCAAGAATAACCAATAATACTATTGGGTGGAAGTTTGAGACAAAAAAGCGACCCAGCAATGCCTTAGTAAAATATTAACCACTTACCGCATATCGACGTATATATACGTCGGCAGACTTTGTGGTAGTATACCGGGATGATGCCTCTAGCTAGAGGCATCATCCCGGTACCGTGGTTTACAGTCAACGGTCGGCTTTCCGTCCGTGATGACCAATGTGGCTCGGGAGCCGCTCGATCGTTACCCGGGTGAGCGGGAGGGGACGCCCCCCCCCCCCTCCCGCCGCCTTCCGTGACTTTGCTTGGGACTCCAGTCCCACCGGGAGCCCCGAGCACCCAGCCGGCACGTCCGCCGGCTGGATGGAGTCCCAATCAATGCCGGAAATGGCTTCGATCGGGTCTCCAATGACGTAACACGGAGGCGGCGTCCATGACGTCACTTCCGGGTTACTGTGCTGCAAAAAGCGGCAAATTTAAAAAACGGCTGTATGCAAAAACGCCATTTTCGGCGTTTTGCATACATGGAAGTGTAGTGGAGGGGTCTAGGGTCTTTTAGACCCTCGATTTCTCCATAAAGAGTACCTGTCACTACATATTGGTGTCACAAGGGATGTTTACATTGCTTGTGACAGCAATAAAAGTGATCAGATATTTTTATTTAAAAACCTGTAATAAAGTTAAAAAAATAAATAAAATAAATAGTAAAAAATAAAAAAATAAAAATATAGCCGCCCCTGTCACTGTTAGCTCGCGCACAAGAAAAAAAATGTATACGGAAGTCGAGCCGCGAATGAAATCGCTGTTCAAACCACACATGTGAGGTATCGCGGCGATCGCCAGAGCGTGTGCAATAATTAAAAAAAAAGAGCTACACTCTAACTCTAAACTGGTAACCGTTAAATAAATTTAAAGCGTCGCCGATTGAGATCTCTATTGACCGTAGTTTGTCGCCATCCCACAGGGGGGGGGGCGCAATTTTAAACCATATCTATTTACTCGGCGTGACATCATCTTTCACAATATACAAAAAAATGGGCTAACTTTACTGTTTAGTATTTTTTAAATGCAGTGAAATGTGATTTTTCAAAATTTTTCCAAAAAAATGGCGTCTTAAAGACCGCTGCGCAAATACCGTGTGACAAAAAATATTGCAATGACCGACATTTTATTCTCCAGAGTCTTTGCTAAAAAAATATATATAATGTTTGGGGGTTCTAAGTAGTTTTCTAGGAAAAAATACTGGTTTTAACTTGTGAACAAAAAGTGTCCGAAATAGGGCTGGGGCTTAAGTGGTTAAAATTATAAAAGTTATGCTGACAGTATTGTTCATCTATCCAGCTGCACAAGCAGTCGTTGGTGAAATAGGAATTTATGTTGCACTGTGTGGGCATCTCTATATATATATATATTTATCTATATACACTATATTGTCAAAAGTATTGGGACACCTGCCTTTACACACACATGAAATTTAAGTCTGTAGGATTCAATATTGAGTTGGCCCATAACTATAACAGCTTTAGCTCTTCTGGGAAGGCTGTTCACAGGGTTTAGGAGTGTTTCTATTGGAATGTTTGATCATTCTTCCAAAAGCACATTTGTGAGGTCAGACACCGATGGTAGATGAGAAGGCCTGGCTCTCAGTCTCCTCTCTAATTCATCTCAAAGGCATTCTATTGGGTTCAGTTGCAGGCAAGTCAAGTTCCTCCACCCCAAACTCGCTCATCCATGTCTTTATGTACCTTGCTTTGTACACTGGTGCGCAGTCATGTTGGAATAGGAAGGGCCATCCCCAAACTGTTCCCACAAAGTTTGGAGCATAAACTTGTCCAAAATGTCTTGGTATGCTGACCCCTTTAAGAGTTCCCTTCACTATAACTAAGGGACCAAGCCCAACCCAGAACAAGGTCATGTTACCAGTGGGGTACCTCAGGGATCTGTACTGGGACCAATTTTGTTTAATATCTTCATAAGTGATATTGCAAAAGGCCTCGATGGTAAGGTTTGTCTTTTTGCTGATGACACAAAGATATGTAACAGGGTTGATGTTCCTGGAGGGAAACGCCAAATGGAAAAGGATTTAGGAAAACTAGAAGAATGGTCAGAACTCTGGCAACTGAAATTTAATGTGGATAAGTGCAAGATAATGCACCTGGGGCGTAAAAACCCAAGGGCAGAATATAGAATATTTGACACAGTCCTGACCTCAGTATCTGAGGAAAGGGATTTAGGAGTAATTATTTCAGAAGACTTAAAGGTGGGAAGACAATGTAATAGAGCAGCACGAAATGCCAGCAGAATGCTTGGATGTATAGGGAGAGGTATAAGCAGTAGAAAGAGAGAAGTGCTTATGCCGCTGTACAGAACACTGGTGAGACCTCACTTGGAGTATTGTGCGCAGTACTGGAGGCCATATCTCCAGAAGGATATAGATACTCTAGAGAGAGTTCAGAGAAGAGCTACTAAACTAGTACATGGATTGCAGGAAAAAACTTACCAGGAAAGGATAAAGGACCTTAACATGTATAGCTTGGAAGAAAGAAGAGACAGAGGGGATATGATAGAAACATTTAAATACATAAAGGGAATCAACTCGGTAAAGGAGGAGAGCATATTTAAAAGAAGAAAAACTACCACAAGAGGACACAGTTTTAAATTAGAGGGGCAAAGGTTTAAAAGTAATATGAGGAAGTATTACTTTACTGAGAGAGTAGTGGATGCATGGAATAACCTTCCTGCAGAAGTGGTAGCTGCAAATACAGTGAAGGAGTTTAAGCATGCATGAGATAGGCATAAGGCTATCCTTCATACAAGATAGGGCCAGGGACTATTCATAGGATTCAGATATATTGGGCAGACTAGATGGGCCAAATGGTTCTTATCTGCCGACACATTCTATGTTTCTATGTTTAACCCCTGGAAACAAAAAAACCCACACCTTAATCCCAGCTCCACCAAAGGATATGGATCAGTGCACAAACAAGGTCGATAAAGACATGGATGAGCGAGTTTGGGATGGAGGAACTTGACTGGCCTGCACAGAGTCCTGACCTCAACACCTTTGGGATGAATTCGATTGCAGACTGCGAGCCAGGCCTTATCGTTCAACAATAGTGCCTGGCCTCACAAATGTGCTTCTGGAAGAATGGTCAAACATCCCCATAGACACACTCCTAAACCTTGTGGACAGCCTTCCCAGAAGAGTTAAAGCTGTTATAGCTGCAAAGGGTGGGCCAACTCGATATTGAACCCTACGGACTAAGACTGGGATTCCATTAAAGTTCATGTGTGTGTAAAGGCAGGTGTCCCAATACATTTGACAATATAGTATAGTGTGTATGTATATATATATAGCAAATTGTAATGTGGTTTTACCTATCAAAAATAGAAATATATGTTTTTTGGTTGACTGATTACTGGTGACAATTAAACGCACTTCCACAGAAGGATTCATCAAACACGTTTCTTGTAATCAGGAGATATTCTGTTGAATTTTTTGTCTTCAACTTTAGGCCTGTTTCATTCTTCTATTGTCGCATGGGAAGCCATTCTAGAAATTTAGAGCCAAGACAGATGTATTTACTACTAGTAGAGAAAACTGTTTTAGCAAATGCAGTAGCCAAGGAAGATGAACAGAGCTGGTATTACTGACCAAGTAATGCATGCCAGGTTTGTAATTTCTCGCCAGCGAACTGTATATGAGATGTGCAAACAATGACATTATGAAGCTGTTGAGAATTGAGACTCTGGCATCTGCTTACACAAAGGGTGGTCTGAAAGCAGAAAGAGGTCTGGCAACCAGACTGCCCATAGCTAAAACTTATTAGACTGCCATTTGCATACATTTGCCTCACTTTCATTAGCTTTTGCTCTTCGCTGAGAATGCTGGAAACAATTATAAACATATTAAAAAGCCTGAATTATAGCTGTGCTAACTGGGTGTCTAAGTGACTTGTTAGCAGCTAATTGGTCTGCTAATTATGTAGTAAACAGTATGGGATGCTGAATAAAAAAGATGTCCTTTTGCCACGGTGCTATGGGAGGCTAACGCAACTCAGTAGGCATATAGAAAATGAACAAAACCTGGCATATCTTTCAATCATGAATCAACCTTTTGTGATGCATTCATTTTATTACACTGCAACTGATTCCCACCAGTCTGGTACATGGGGTTGAAGAACTAATGTAAGTCATCTTTACATTCTAACTGCCAGCATTATATAAGCATGCTACAATATTGCATGCTAGCCAGGAAATCATATTAATGAATTTATCATCCTGTTTTCATATAAATATGACTCTGTTTTACTAACTAGCTCATAGATTACAGTGTGTTTACTTCTAAGAAGAACTTTGTAGTTTAAAGGTTTGCCATTGCTTGCTGTTTTGTATGGCTATTTGTTATATAGGCAATGTTGTTAAAACATTAACCACTTGCCGACCGCCGCAAGTACATTTACTGCGGCAGTCAGCCCCTCCTGGGCAAAGCGACGTAGTATAACGTTGCTCGCCCAGGAGCCTGTATGGGGCGCGCGCTGCCGGAAGAGCGCTCCTCTCCCCCGGCTCCTTCACGGCCATCCCCGCGCGAGTTACCGGTGGCTCCGATGTCTGCCGGTCACTCGAGATCTCCCGCTGGAGAGGGAGAAAGGCTTTGTTTGCATTAGCCAATTGTCATTCTCCCTGGTGCAACAGCAGAGACTATACGATCCTGCTATATAGGATCGTATGTCTCTGTGGTTACAACAAAAGCCACACCCCTTGACAGTTAGAAGCATGCCCCTAGGGACACACTTAACCCCTGGATCTCTAATAAAGTTAACCCCTTCCCTGCCAGTGTCATTTTTACAGTAACAGTGCATGTGTATAGCACTGATTACTGTAGTAATGTCACTGGTACCCTCAAAAATGTTAGTCAGGGGTCCGATCTGTCCGCCGCAATGTCGCAGTCCCGAAAAAAAAAATCGCATATCGCCGCCATTACTAGTTAAAAAAAACCCAATAAAAATGACATAAATCTTTCCCTTAGTTAGTAAACTCAATAACTTTTGCGCAAACCAATCAAAATACGCTTATTGCGATTTTTTTTACAAAAAATATGTAGCAGAAAACAAATTGGCCTAAAATGTTTTAAAATTTTGATTTTTACATTTTTTTGGGGGGAGTTTCATATAAAAAAATGTGAAAATATTGTTATTTTTTCAAAATGGACGCTCTTTTTTTGTTTATAGGGCAAAAAATAAAAATCGCACAGAATATCAAATACCACCAAAAGAAATCCCTGTTTGTGGGGAAAAAAGAACGTCAATTTCATTTGGGTACAGCGCTGCATGACCGCGCAATTGTCTGTTAAAGTCTTGCAGTGCCGAATCGCAAAATAGGCCCTGGTCTTTGAGCAGCCAAATCCTTGGGGGCTTAAGTGGTTAAAAATATAAAATAGATACGTAAAAAGAAATGACTAGAAAGTAAAAATCATATTGTAATCTTATATTTTATATTATTGTTTGATCTGAAGTGAAATTGATTAAAGGAAATCTCTGACCAAACTGATCATTTCAGTGCTGATTTAATTAATGCAACCATTAATTGTGCAAACAATTAATGGTTACATCAGACATTAAAAATTAAACCTGTCAGGAGTGAAACCTAGGGCTGACATCCTGCTGAAAATACAAATTGATGGACTGTCTCATGGATTTATTAATTTTAATACTGCTTGAAGTGATTGTTAGGTCTTTTTTTTTTTTTTTACTTAAAAATAACAAACATGTCCTACTTACCTCCTCTGTGCAGTGGTTTTGCACAGAGCAGCCCAGATCTTCCACTGCTCAGGTCCCTCTGTGGCTCTCCTGGCCCCTCCTTCCTCAAGAGTGCCCCCACAGGAAGCAGTTCGCTATGGGGGCACCCGAGCTGAGCCACAGCTTTGTGTTTCCATTCAGACACAGAGCCCTGGCTAGGCCCCAAACCCTCTCTTTCTTCATTGGCTCACTGACTTTGGTTGACAGCAGCGGGAGCCAATGGCGCTCCGCTACTGTCTCAGCCAATGAGGAGGAGAGTCCTGGGCAGCCGAGTCTCTCCTGCAACATCGCTGGATAGAGATGGGCTCAAGTAAGTATTATAGGGGCTAGAGAGACTGCTGCACACAAAAGGCTTTTTATCTTAATGCACAGAATGCATTAAGATAAAAAACTTTTTGCCTGTACAGCCACTTTAAGACTCCAGGGGCATTGCTAGGTCCAAAAAGACTCAAAGCATGCTTGTGAATACCTAGGGGGAAAAGTTTCAGACTGACAGAATGAACAAGACTCACGCCTTTTTTGTTCCCCATGCGTCTTCCTTTTTGTCTCTCTTTGCTATCTCTCCCTCTCTAGTAGTGTCTTAAGTAGTTCTTAACCTTGGTAGAGAAAAAGTATATTTTCCTGCTGTTTGACCTATAAATTAGAAATAAGGTTTTAATGTATGTTTTGGCCAAAACTAGAGTTTGAAAAGTACACAAGGATTACTGTGTTTCTGCTACTTAAAATAAAAAATTGTTCCCTTTGTCACTATACTCCCCTATTAAGCGGTTAGTATCCATAACTTTTTTTAGAATTAGTGGCTGTAGGTCTGAGACACAGGGTACTTGACTGGTGACCTGGGGCAAATAAGCCAGGTTTTGGGGATTTAGCAATACCCTCGTAAGACAATGACCTAGAATAAGAATGCAAACAGGAAAACTAGTTAAAGATTACTCCTTATTTGCATACCTGTTTAAAGCCAGTGACACTTCAAGTAGCTTAGTAAATAAGGTGAATTTATGTTAACTTCATTTATCCAATGTGCAATTATTTTTTCCTTTGGACCTTATTGTTTGTTCATTGTAAACATAGATTCACCATATTAATAGGCTGATGTCCAAATCAATGTTCACTTTTCTAAGATAACATTCTGTACCTTTACTAAATCATCTCCATTTTATTGAAGTGAAATGATCTGCATGACTGCTTAGCAACTAGCTTTTTTTTCAGATTATGAGACTACATTTGCAAAAGGTCATGTGTTCTCCGCCACAACCAATCTCATCTATTACACTACAGCAAGAGAAAAGAAAAGAAAGTTAAAAATTAAAATGAAAACAGAAGTTGTCCTTTCTGACTGTATTTCATGTTACATTTAAGAAATAACATGAAATAAGATCAGAGTCTGCAGCCCTCCACCCTAAAACCACTCATTTACAAAATCTGGGTTTTTTTCTCCTCCTCGAGTCTTGTAATTTTTTTTAAATTCAGCGCATTTTTGTGCCACTGTGACAAAGGGACTCATATTAAGCACAAGTGATGTCACTGCACTTGTAATCCATTGATCCTCCCTCCAGCCCCATAACTGAAGGTCCAAACCTGGGTATGACCTGTGTCTGGAGCAATAAAATACAGTAGCTAGACCGCTACACCTATGATCCAACAATGGTAGGTACACTTTTCCAATGCAAAAAATAATAAATAAATAATTTTTTTTTAATCAATATGGATGCAATAATTATTTTTTTTTTAAAGTGGACTGTGTCTTTAAAGAAAATTGACAAATTATGCCAACACATGGTGGTTCTGTGGGTACATAATTGGTAAGAACCAGTGCCCCATCCTAATGGTTATAGTATATAAACAAAAAGGTGGGAAATATGGACTTATTACAACCTCAACAAACATCAAGGTTAAAATAGTTAACCATTGGTCAGGGCCATTAGAATATTAGAACCTGATAGAATCCTGTGGCAGGGATGGAATACAATGTAAACTGGCTAGAAAGCTCAACATGTTTTGCGATATTTTGCTTCGTCAGGAGATTATTGTCTTTTATATATTCTAACCAGATCAGTGTACTCAGTTGTACACAGGCCTGGTGATTTTGCAGGATAAAAAGATAATTTTGTCTTTAAAACAATTGTGGAGTCCTCTTAAAGCATACATTAGTAGTGCTTTAAAAAGCAGTATTCAGGTTGGTAACTCCTTGCAATACAGACAGACCAAAAAGGTTGTTCATCACATGACAAGAGAACTTGTCACCAGTTGTTAGGGATTCCCATACCAATGATATATGCTTAGTAGGCCTGGAGATACTCATGGTATAGACATCTGTAATTAGCTGGTAAAAGATCCTAATCCGACAGCATGGTGCAGGCAGCTGCTGGGGGAGGCAGCTTCTTGCACCATACTGTCGCGTTAGGATCTTTTTACCAGATAATTACAGACATCTATATCATGTAAATCTCCAGGCCTACTAAGCATATATCATCAATATGGGAATCCCTAAAAACTGGTGACAAGTTCTCTTGTCATATGATGAATGACCTTTTTGGTCTGTCTGTATTGCAATTAGTTACCAACCTGAATACTGCTTTTTAAAGCACTAATAATGTATGGTTTAGGAGGACTCCTTGAACTCCACAAGTGTTTTAAAGGTAAAGTTATCTTTTTATCATGCAAAATAACCAGGCCCGTGTACAACTGGGTACACTGATCTGGTTAGAATATGTAAAAAACAATAAGCTCCTGAAGAAGCGAAATATTGCAAAACGTGTTGAGCTTCTAGCCAGTTTACATTGTATTCCATCCCTGCGACATGATTCTATCAGGTTCTAATATTCTACTGGCCCTGACCTAGCAGTCAGAGCTGGTTAGCTATTTTACCTTTGATGTTTGTTGAGGTTGTAATTTTATTATGTATTCTTGTGATTTTTATATGAATTGTATGTCAATAATTTTTCTTTCTTTTTATTTTTTTTAATATTCGTGTCTTTAAAATCCATATTTCCCACATTTCCCATATTTTTTTGTTTATGTACCTTTAAAGAACACCATGACCCAGTGAGTTACTCATTTTTTTTTTCAAATGAAAATCTTAGCAAGCTAGAATATGTAACCATTGTGTGATGTTTGAATTAAAATGTGGTATGGGATTACTACAGTAGGTAAATCCTGATCCTGGAGAGCCTTTCAGAAAGGGTTTGTTGATATTAAAGTAACTCCATTTACTGCTTCTATTTTCTCTTTATAAGTATAACTGGTTACCATGAATTTTATATTAAATTATATATTACTTATACTGTTCTAAGCTAGCTACTGCTTGATAGCTTAATTGCAATTTTCAAAATTCGCTTGTCTCTCTTTAAGAAGACTTTGAAAATGCAATCCTCAGCATTTAGAATTCATCATCTGTGCTTTTGATTAGATAATTTCTTGTCTACTTTCCATCATGTCCAAGGACAGCTTTCCTGAATGCTTATTAAAGTGTATTCATTAAGTTTTCTTTTTTTCTTCTCTCGGTATCGGTCAGGTGAAGGGAGTTCTTCCTATGAGCCATCATATCTCCCACTAGATAAGAAGTTAACGGGCTTATTATTTGATTTAATTGGAAAATTCTTCTTAGGGTCATTCTGCCCTTGTGTGGTAACAGGCCTGTTCTCAATTACAAGCCTAATTAAAGTTTAGTCCATGGATTTTCAGAGCTGGGAATGCTATGTAGATGTACTCATGCTGCCATCAAGTTAAATTATTTACCTAAGAATTTCACACCTTCACATAATCCAGTAAAAGCAAGAATGTATGCGGTACATGGCTAAAATAAACAGCTTTTAGGTTGTGTTAAATTATTAATTCTAAAAAATACAAATTCTTTGCGCCCTAAATGTCAAAGCTTGTTTGGCTGTACATCGCCTATGGATCACAGGAGTGCAGATCGTTCTGCACTCCTGTGACCTGTTTTCAGCAGAGAGTGGACTGAAGTCCACTCTCTGCTGAAATCATAGATGTCAGTCCAGGCATCCCGCCATTACGACCATGGAGTCAGGATCCGCCAGATGCCTGGACTGACACCTGGCTCAGCCTTTCCAAGAGCCACTGAGAACCTGAGCCAGCCACTCTCCACCCCTCCACTGCTTAGTGCTCCAATGAGCCAGGAGGGAGCAGAGCAGAAAGCTACTGACTGACAGTCAACAGCTCTCTGCTCGGGGAGCTGTCAGAACAAAGCGATCGGCGGTGTTTGATCTCTCGGTTCTCAGTGTACAAGCGCCAGGGGACAGATGCAGCATCAGGACCAATGCTGCATCCACCTAGGTAAACATAATTCTCAAAAAAAAAAAAAAATAAATAAAACCATACTTCTCTTTTAACTAATTTTAGTACATTTATCTTTAAATTACACTTCATTCCCCACATGTCTCCATTCTGCATGAGATCTCCGTTGTGTGACTGATGGGAACTATACATCCACTGCTCCCTAGGCCAGGCTCTGCTTCTTCCAGGCATCTGCATGTGCAGAAGAATCTCTATTTATTCCAATAAACAAGCCATCTATATGTAAAAGTCCCATCGGTATGTGGTAGTCCCCTGTGCTACAGTCATCCTTTAAAAGACTAGTCCACTTAAGAGTCATTAAATATAAAAGTACAACGCTAAAAGATATATATATATATATATATATATATATATATATATATATATATATATATATATGCATATATATGGTGTATGTATATATATATATATATATCAATAAGGTGCATAAAAGATCAAAAAAACCAAAAGGCTCATAGACTCCTTCACACACTAGCAGCGCTGAGGTCCATGAGTGAACATGAATCAATACATCATCTTGATCAATGAATGAAAAGAAAGTCCAGACATGCAGTCCCAAAAGGAAGTTGGCTGAGAGTGTGTATCCTTGCAGAGAGCCCAAAAAGGAACCTTCACCACACCGCTATGTGCACCCTTAAGTGGGAACACTTACCAGATCAAATCTGCAAATGTGCCAAACAAGCAAGTAGGATTGCCATACTATCCTTCAATCTCCCCAATAGGTTTCAAAGGGACCGCCGTCAGATGACAGATGGAACGTCTCACCAGCATATGGACCATTCACATAGGGAGTAGTAATAAAGAAGCAACATAGCGTAATTCAGTATAAATAGGTACGCTTTTATTCCCAAAACAATCCCCTTCAACAGTTGCACTTACAAGAAAGCAGAATTCATATCAACCTTATTGCATGAGAGCCGCCAGTCCTATTGCTAACATCCGTCTTGTGTGCCCGGAGCCCGGTACCTGGCTACGAGCCTCAAAGGATCAGCGTGGCGAGGGCTTCTTGCGTGATTACGTGACCACGCTCTGACGCGTTTCGTCAGCAAGTGACTTCTACCGAGGGCGTGGTCACGTAGCGTAATCACATCTATTTACATGTACCGGGCTCCGGGCACAGGTACCGGGCTCCGGGCACACAAGACGGATGTTAGCGATAGGACTGGCGGCTCTCATGCAATAAGGTTGATATGAATTCTGCTTTCTTGTAAGTGCAACTGTTGAAGGGGATTGTTTTGGGAATAAAAGCGTACCTATTTATACTGGATTACGCTATGTTGCTTCTTTATTACTACTCCCTATGTGAATGGTCCATATGCTGGTGAGACGTTCCATCTGTCATCTGACGGCGGTCCCTTTGAAACCTATTGGGGAGATTGAAGGATAGTATGGCAATCCTACTTGCTTGTTTGGCACATTTGCAGATTTGATCTGGTAAGTGTTCCCACTTAAGGGTGCACATAGCGGTGTGGTGAAGGTTCCTTTTTGGGCTCTCTGCAAGGATACACACTCTCAGCCAACTTCCTTTTGGGACTGCATGTCTGGACTTTCTTTTCATTCATTGATCAAGATGATGTATTGATTCATGTTCACTCATGGACCTCAGCGCTGCTAGTGTGTGAAGGAGTCTATGAGCCTTTTGGTTTTTTTGATCTTTTATGCACCTTATTGATGTTATTCACTTTTATAGCAGCAGCTTATATTCAATGCAATTGTATTTATTTATTCATCTGAGTTTTAGGGCTTTTTAGCGCCGGGTGAGCAGAGACTTTTGTTGGTTCCTGGGCTTCCTCTCTTTGCTCCCGTTATATATATATATATATATATATATATATATATATATACAGTGATCATATTTACATACTCGTGGAAAACAAAAAGGATTGAAGTTCATAATAAAAAGTCCACATAATCACAACAAAAATGGTGTCCATATAAAATTCACATTACAGAAAAGTGTTTGAGTTAGGGTGCTTTGAAACTTGAATGAAGATAAGACAGAGATATGCAAATACCAGTAGTCACCAACGTGACAAACCCACCACCACAGATAAGGGTATTGTGCTTACCAGAAGCTGTGGACACAGGTACCATGTAGTAAATGGGTGATACATGCAGGGGTAGTTTGGAACAACTTAGAAGCCCCAGTCGCTCAGGAATCTTCACCTGAGTGCTGATTATTTAGGAGCGCGGTTACCTTTCACATGATTTATTAATAGGTGTTTTTACACTTCATTTACGTGCAGCTCTCTTAGTAATTACATTTTTACCAGTTTCCTTTGCGCGGGTAGGGGACACAAACATTTGTCTTCTTAATTTTTACACTGCTATAAAAGACATACAATAAAAAAGTGTTCAAAATCAAATTTCTTCATGTGCTTAGGCCGATATGTATTCTGTTACATATATTTGGTAAAAAAAAAAATCCCAATACTTGTATAATGATTGGTTTGCGCAAAAGTTATAGCGTTACCAAACTATGGGATATATTTATGGGATTTTTATTTATTTATTTATTTGTTGTTGCCAGCAATGGCGGTGATTAATGACCCTCATATTTACTAATATTGCGTGGGGCAAATTAGACACTCATTTTAATTTTCACGCTTTTTGGGGACCAGTGACAATAATACAGTGATCAGTGCTAAAAAATATGCACTGTCACTGTACTAATGACACTGGCTGGGAAAGGGTTAACATCAGGGGCGATCAAAGGGTTAATTGTGTTCCTAGCCAGTGCTTGTGTACTGTGTGGGAGGTGCTTTTATTAGGGGAAGGCATTGATCTGTGTCCCGGCTTTGCAGGAACTCAGGATCAACGCCTTCCCAACTGACAGAACTGTGATCTGTCTTAGTTAGATAGGCAGACTGCTGTTCTGGCTCTCTGCCTAATGATCAGCAGGTGCTGGCGGACATGAAGTCCACAGTACCCACAGATCAGCTCCTGCTGTGTATAATCACAGTGGTAGGGGTCACAGGTGATGCGCATGTGTGCCCCTGATCCGAAAGTGCATGATCATTTACTAGGTACGTGATCCTGTGAAGCAGAGCCACCTCGCTGCCATATATGTAAGTACGGTCGGCAAGCAGTTAAGAAATAACTAGCAAAACTATTCATTTAGGCATTTAGGTTAAAAATATATCCTCTAAATGCGCTCCTATGAACTGCTCATGCTGCTATACAGAACATTACCTTACACTGAATTTTATGTTGTCTCATACACAGCAAGCTAGCCCACCTAAACAAATACTCACCTATGCATATGATCAAGGAGAATTACTGCTGTATTTAGTGCTCTGTGGTCATCATATTCCTCTGAGCCATTCTTCTGTGAAACAAATCCACTGAGCCCTGTGTGCAGCAATATGTCACTGATTAGAATGAGTTAGACATTTCTGTTAAAGTAGATAGTTTAATTGATTTTCTTTTTAAACGGTGACTTTGAATTTCCATGGCTATGGAGTGCAACCAAATCAATGCACAGAGCAGGCTACTAATGCATGACAAAGAATGGTTTTGTCTTTAGCTCAATAGCTTCCTTCGAATAAACATATGTATGTTGTTTTTTTTAGAGCTCTATGATTAAATCAGATATGTAGATGACACCTACATCACTGGGGGTATCAGATGATCTAGAGCTGCACAATTGGAATTTATTGTTTTAGTTCAAGTGTATATCAAGGCTAAAAAATAAGCCAAAATAAATGCACATTTCCCATGCCTTATCCCTTTACAAAAGCTTCAAATACAAAAACTATACCTGTGATCTGTCAGAAATCCAGTGCGCCCTCTCCTTGTTGAAGGCTACTTGGTCCTTGTGCTATTCTTGCAATGTGCAGCCTTTTCTTGATTTGTGAGTGTACTCTTCTTTGGCCTGACAATACAGGTACTTGATTACCTTTTCTGCTATGAAACCTAAGCAGTCTCATTAGTGCTGCCTCCTGTACTATAAAACTCTGCCTAATACCCTTCCCCTTGTTTCTCTACACATAATTGGATAGGTTTGGCCTTAGGTAGAAACAACAATTTATGCACTTTCAATGACTTTCAGGGTGATGGTTTTGAGATTGGAGAGTTATCTAGTTTTCACTTTCAGTGTTAAATTCATTGGCCAGGGTAAGTGACAAGTTTACTTTAAGGATGTCATTATTCATTATAATGAGCAAGAAAGATTAGTGATCACTGTAAAAAGTAATTGAAATGTAAAAAAATCAACACCTTATGCAAATGTAGTAAGTCAAAGTATTCTTTTTAGTACCCATCCTACAAGGGGTTACAGTCGAATGACCCTACTGCAGCTAATAAACAAGCACATTCTAAAACTAGTACTTTGTAAAAAAGAAAGGAGGTAAACCTAACATTGTTTTTTTGTTTCTAATATATTTTTATATATATACAGTATATATATATATATATATATATATATATATTTATGTTTTATTTTTTATATAAAAGTAAACTTCTCCTATATTTATAGCAAACACAAATAAACTGGCCATACACAGCTCGTATGTTGTCCAGTACAGCAGGAATAAAACTAAATGTGAGCCAATATTATATATATATATATATATATATATATATATATATATATACTGCTCAAAATTTAAAGGAACATTTTTTAATCAGCGTATAGCATCAAGTCAATTCAACTCCTGGGATATTGTTCTGGTCGCTTAAGTAGCAGAGGGGGTTGTTATTCAGTTTCAGCTGCTTTGGTGTTATTGCAATTAACAACAGGTGCACTAGATGGGCAACAAGGAGACAATCTCCAAAACAGGAATGGTTTTACAAGTGGAGGCCACAGACGTTTTTTTTTTCCCCCCCTACTCATCTTTTCTGACTGTTTTTCACTAGTTTTGCATTTGGCTAGGCTCAGTGTCACTACTGGTAGCATAAGGCAATACCTGGATCCTATAGAGGTTGCACAGGGAGTCCAACTCCTCCAGAATGGCACTGCAATACGTGCCATTGCCAGAAGGTTTGCTCTGTCTCCCAGCACAGTCTCAAGAGCATGGAAGAGATTCCATGAGACAGGCAGTTACTCTAGAAGAGCTGGACTTAACTCATCAGCAGGACCAGTATTTGCTCCTTTGTGCAAGAAGGAACAGAATGAGCACTACCAGAGCCCTACAAAATGACCTCCAGCAAGCCACCGGCATGAATGTCTCTGATCAAACAATCAGAAACAGACTTGGCCTGAGGGTCCAACGTCCTCTAGTGGGCCCTGTGCTCACTGCCTGGCATCATGGAGCTCAATTGGCATTTGCGATTGAACACCAGAATTGGCAGGTCCGCCCCTGGTGCCCTGTGCTTTTCAGATGAGAGCAGGTTTACCCTGGACGCATGTGATAGATATGAAAGGAACCCAGAAAAGCCACGGAGAATGTTATGCTGCCTGTAACATCATTCAGCATGATTGGTTTGGTGATGGGTCAGTGATGGTCTGGGGAGGCATTTCCATGGAGGGATGCACAGACCTCTATGGGCTAAACAATGGCACCCTGACTGCCATTAGGTATCGGAATGAAATCCTTGAACCCATTGTCAGACCCTATTCTGGTGCAGTGGGTCCTGGGTTCCTCCTGGTGCACGACAATGCCCGGCTTCATCTGGCGAGAGTATGCAGCTAGTTCCAGAGGATAAGGGAATTGATACCATTGAATGACCCATCCCCCACGCTCACCTGACCTAAATCCAATAGAACACCTCTGGAACATTATGTTTCTATTCATCTGATGCCACCAGGTTGCACCTCAGTCTGTTCAGAAGCTCATTGATGCCCCTAGGACACCATCATATAATTATATACATATATTTATTTATTTTTAATTATTATTATTATTTATTTATTTATTTTTTTTTAAACTACACTTCTTCTAATGTTTACATTCACATGTTGCTGACAGTCTATAGAAAGAAAACTTAAACTGGCCATACACAGCTCATATGTTGTCATTCATGGATTCAGCAGGAATCAAAATCAAAGAAGGTGGGTGGAAAATTTTGGCTGAACACTGACTAATCCTATCAGATTCAGTAATTGTTCACATATTTATGCAACCCTGGGTGCTGCAACTGTCTGAAAGAGCTGAAAGTGTAGATTCCTCCTATCATAGTGTTTAGTATGGATGGGGATACAAATGATTTCTCTTATAGAGTCCACAAGGTTGAAGGAGAGAAGTCTGTACCTTAAAATGCATCTTCCAGTAAATACAAGTCACAGCAGTTTCCCGATATCACAATATACAACACAAGTATAACTTTTTTTTTTTTAAAAAATGTGTCTTTTAGCATTAAAAATATGTTCAAGACTGTAGGCAGTTGGAAGCATTTGCTTAGTCTCCTCTCCCTCCAGCGATGACACTGCAACACTGTAAGTGACAAGGGGATAGGCTGCAAAAGGGGCTAATATGCATCAGACATTTGTGAACACAGCCATGAACTGTACAGACAACTTGTGATCATTATAAAACAGGAAAAAATATGCTCTGGGTCAAGCAAAAAGAACGAAAAGGTAAGCAGCCACTTAAACAAGCAGACCTTAATTTCTAATAGTGCAATCTTGAATAATCATATGATAAATAATGTGGTATGAAAATAACTAAACATGCAGTGAATAAATAATGAGCAAAATATATCATTGAAAAAAATTAATCATATGAAAATGATATGAAATGATGAAACAGATGCAAAATCCAGTGTTAGGTGAACAAAAAAAAGTCCTTTCAATGAAAAAGTCCTTTTCAATATTAAACAAAAGTGTCCATAAAGTGCAAAAAAGTGTATAAGTAACGTTGATTGATGAAATCCACCACCAAGCACCAACACTTTGCATATGCTTCTTACCAGATAGCATAGACCATAAATTTTAATGGTCATAAAAGCACAAAATAACCCTGCATCTGAGATAGGTGGTGGCTGCTCAGCAGAAGCTCCAAATGGATTGGCAATAAAAAAAAACGAACAAGCATAGTGAAGCCTGCTAACATTTAAGTCCTTTTATTTAAAATATATAAAAAGTACTTTTGATAAGTTGTAAATAGGCACAAACGAGTAAAAAAACAGCAGACTGTCAGCTCTTGAGAAAAGAACACTGTAAGTGATGGCTAAGCAAGCATGTCTTCAGTAGCAACCAATTCCTTATATTGAAAAGGACTTTTTCATTGAAAGGACTTTTTTTATGCTCACCTAACACTGGATTTTGCATCTATTTCATTATATCACTTTCATATGATTGATTTTTTTTCAATGATATATTTTTGCTGATAATTTATTCACTGCATGTTTAGTTGTTTTCATGCCACATCATTTACCATTTGAATATTCATGATTGCACTATTAGGATTTAGTGCTGCTTCTTATTTTTATTGATCATTTACAATGTGTGATCATGTCAAGTCTGGGACATCATCTCAATTCAGCAAATGCTGTCCCTGGATATCTTTGCTTGAAGAAAGATGGCTCTGTCCTTCTGGAAAGAAGAGCAGATGAATATGTTATCAGAGAGAGTATTCTGCTCTCTTTGGTGGGTAGGTAATACTTATAAGTGTTATACTTACACATTAGTAAAAGTGCATACTTAGCATTGCAAAAACATATGTGGAGCTAGGTCCATTTGAATCATTCATCCTTCAAACCCTCAAGTCTTTTAAACCTAATCCTTCATCTGACATCCCCAAAAATTCTATGCAAATATAACTTTTTTGGCACTGCGTAGTGCTCACTGTGGGAATGTATACACATATGCCCAGTACCCAGAAGTGGCAGTTGAATGCCTATCAAGAGAAAACATACAAGTTAGAATGCCTGTTATGTAATATTTGTCTCAGTTTTTACTTGTAAGAAAGTTTACTTTAAATGAATAGATTTAGTGCCGGTTCACACTGTTCCGACTTGTCAGGTGACTTGGTGGCCTGACAAGTAGCGGTCTATGCTGTGCAATGGAACCACTGTAATAGGAGCGACTCAAGTCGCTCTGACTTAGAAAAATATTCCTGCACCTTTTTTTTGCAAAGTCGGAGCGATTTGCATTGACTTCCATTATGTGAAGTCGTTGCAAGCCGCGCCGAAGTCGCGGTGCACGGGCGACGGCATTAGTCGCCCGAAGTCGGGTCAGATCAGTGTGAACCGACACTTAAATACAAGAAACAAAACAAATGAAAAAAGAACAGATAAAAGAAAACAAGGAGGACAAAAAATGTAACAGTAGTATAACAAGGCAGCGAATCATTGTATTTACTACTTATAGTAAATCCATGGACTTATTTGGTGATTGGTTATTTGGTGATGTTTCATTATTCATGTAGCAGGTGCTAGGTAATTGCATCTATTGCTCCTGCTGCTTATCAGGGGGGAATGATCTTTAGTTAGGCCTGCTCTCTGTGCTCAGTGTGTATTTATCTGGTCTGAGGGAGTGTCCCCACTGTGTCCAATGGGGAGGTCTGTTGGACAGTGGAGGAAACCTGACCAATGGTATACAAGCTTTTGTAACTGTCCCAGTGGTTTGGCACCTGGAGGGTGCATGATGGGATTAGTGATCAAAGCTGGGAGCGCATGAGGCAGGGTGTCTTTTGGTGGGAGCAAAGGAGGGAGGAGGTGGATGGCTGTCTCTCCTCCTGCAGATTGAGGAAGGTGGTCTAGGCAGTCAGCCTTGGGACCAGGAGTGGAACTGGGCTGTAGAGGATCCAGCGTGCTGATCAGTGGAGTTGTTGGGCAGAGGACTTTGGGAAAAACAGTATTGTGAGTACTAAAGGATCTGCTCTCCCACTCCAGAGAAGTCAGGGGATCAAGGGGCCAGCTCACTCAGAGTGTTACAGTTAAGGGGGGCCATGTAGTGAACCCTGAAGATTAGGAACAAAGGGGGTGCCAGGAAGGGCCCTGAAGTTGTTCAGCAGTACAGTTCAGATTGCTTCAGAGTACAGATTATCTCAAGGAATTCCTTCAGTTCTGCATCACAGCTTTTGACAAACTGAAACCAGCGGCCTAGCCGTGACTAGCTCAATTTCAGTGTTACTCAGAATTAACCAGCATTAAGCAGCGTTAACCACTTGCCGACCGCCGCACGACTATCTACGTCGGCGGTCAGCCCCTCACAGGCAAACTAACGTAGGGCTACGTTGCTTGCTTGTGAGGGTCTAGGGAGCGAGCGCGCACCGCCGGAGGCGCGCTCCCGCTCCCGCGTGGTCACGGACCCCCCCGCGCGTGTGACCAGCGGACCTGATGTCCGCCGGCCACTCGGCGATCGGCGGGGGAGAGGGAGAATGTCAGGCAGCTTGTGTAAACAAGCGACCTGTCATTCTCCTCGCTGTAAAGACACTGATCACATGGATCTACTATGTAGATCCATTGATCAGTGTCCTTACAGCTCAAGCCACAGCCAATCACAGTAGAAAGCACGCCCCTAGGGACACACACAGCCCCTCCCTCCCAAATAAAGTTAACCCCTTCACTACCAGTGTATTTTTACAGTAACAGTGCATATATATAGCACTGATTACTGTAGAAATGTCACTGGTAACCCCAAAAGTGTCAAAAATGTCAGTTAAGGGTCCGATCTGTCTGCCACAATGTCGCAGTACCGCAAAAAAAATCGCAGATCGCCGCCATTACGCGTTAAAAAAAAAAACAACAAAAATGACAAAAATCTTTCCCTTTGTTAGTAAACGCGATAACTTTTGCGCAAACCAATCAAAATACGCTTTTTGCGATTTTTTTTACCAAACATAGGTAGCATAAAACAAATTGGCCGAAAATGTTAAAAAATTTTGATTTTTACATTTTTTTTGGGGGGAATTTCATATAAAAAATGTAAAAAATATTGCTATTTTTGCAAAATTGACGCTCTTTTTTTGTTTATAGCGCGTGATCAAAAAATCGCACAGGTGATCAAATACCACCAAAAGAAAGCTCTGTTTGTGGGAAAAAAAGGACGCCAAATTCGTTTAGGTACAGCGTCGCACGACCGCGCAATTGTACGTTAAAATCACGCAGTGCCGAATCGCAAAATACCCCCTGGTCGGAATGGGGGTAAAATCTTCCGGGGCTTAAGTGGTTAACCAGCATTTATTCATGGCGTCCCTGCCTATTGTGCATAGTTCTATTCAGTTGGAGTATCCCACTCATCCCTTCTCCTATCCAAGTTCCTAATAAAACATAAAAACCAAAGAAACTGGACTGATTCTTGTCTGAGGTAAAAACACTTGGAGAAATGCCAGATTGTTCTGCTGTTGCTAATGGTAACCCAGGGGAACCCATAATCAGCAGCCCCCTTTGGAGTAGTGCTACATTCATAATCCAAAAGAGTTTAGAATTCATTAATTCAACGTTCACTAAAATATGGTTCCATGAATGGGTTGCAGTAACATACCAACATTAGAATATACAATTACATGCAGACTGTGTACCTGGAAGGAACTGAACCTAGGACCCCACTCAACATGGTGGCTAAATGGTTTAACACTCTTGCCTTGCAATGCTGGAGTTCCTGGATTAATTCCCTCCAGGGACTTTGGATACAGTTTGTAGGCTTTATGCATGTAAATTGTTATTGCATGTATTAATTCAAAACCAGGATGCATCTCATACAGAGATAATAATGAAAGGAAGGAAATACCCAGCATCTCAGCTTCTAGAGACTAAGTACTTTTGATGTGGTGCAGACTATCAGTATTTTATCCTGGAGAGATGGTTTGTCCCTGTCTGTGATGGCTTCTAACAGATAAACAAATGAGTTTTTGGCAGTGTAAATTAAATCTTTATAGTGCACAAGTACCTCTTTCATGAATAATTCGGAAAGTACAAAAGCACTTTTAACACAAGTACATCTATAAAACAAGTCAGTGCATGCCTTAGTAAAGTATGACTACAGCTTTATAATAAATTTCATTAAATAAATCACTGAGGTCATTTTATGCAGTTTGAGACTTTGTGGTTTCATTCTTTTCTTCAAAAGCTGATTGAAATTATATTGATTTGTTGGCATCCAGCCACACATATTGTAGACCAAGCTCACCATGTCTTTTTAACAGCAAATTAATGTGACAGGGAATTTCATGTCTATATATCAATAAACCACTATTTAATTTTAATTACAAGATTATTAGTGAAAATAATAGCCATTGCTTGCTTTTTAAAGTAAAGTTTTCAACACTTGTCTTGGAATGTTTATTTTATAGTTTAGCTGAAATCATTTAATCATCATTTAATCGTATATGCAGTCTGATAAACATTGTACTGACAGTCTCTATTTTCGAAGTCATGTGGTTTGTGCACACAATCAGAAAATCGTACGAAAAATACCACTTTCAAAGTGACCGTTTGATAATCTGATCATTAGTACAGAGCTTTTGAGAGCCGATCACAATTCATGCAAAATTTCCCGATGGGACAAACACGATTTTTACATAGTTACATAGTTAGTGAGGTTGAAAAAGACATCAATCCATCCAGTTCAACCTATGATGTGTGTGTGTGTTTGCTGTTAACCGTACATTGTGTACCCCTGTATGTTGTGGTCTTTAAGGTGCCCATCTAATAGTTTTTTGAAAATATCAATGCTCCCTGCTGATACGACTGTTTGCGGAAGAGAATTCCACATCCTTACTGCTCTGACAGTAAAGAACTCCCTACATACTTTTAGGTTAAACCGCCTTTCCTCTAGTTTTAGTGAGTGGCCACGTGTCTTATTGTATTCCCTTTCTCTAAATAGTTTGTTCCTTATGCTAGGGTCGCCAGTACAGTATTTGTACATTGATATCATATCCCCCCTCAATCGTCTCTTCTCCAGAGAGAATAAGTTCAGTGCTTGTAGTCTTTCCTCATAGCTGATGTCCTCCATTCCCCTAATTATTTTTGTTGCCCTTCTCTGGACTCTTTCCAGTTCCAGCACATCCTTCCTGAGGACCGGTGCTCAGAACTGGACAGCATACTCCAGATGTGGCCGGACCAGAGTCTTGTAAATTTTCATTTATTCAGTGCATTTTTTGTACGAAAATGGAATACAAATACAATATAACACATGACATCACTTCCGAATTTTTATTCTGTCGTACGAGAATTTTTGTAACTTTAGTAACCCTTTCATTTTCGACATGAGACTACCATGCAAAAAAACAAACAATCATTCGTCCTATAATCTCATCATATGTACCAGGCATTACCTCCTGTTTGAGCAGTTTTTCACGGTGTCTGAAACGACTGTACAACAGGCACCAAAGTGTGACCTTGTAGTGTACTCAATAGGCAGCACTAAGTAATAGAACTAGTGTGAGCAAAGGGTATTTTACAGCATTTCCATGCAAAATTCAGTCACATATAATAAGCAGAGGTACAGAAGTGTAAAAAGATAAAAAAAATTAGAGATTTCAGTTGGGTTTTAAAGTTAACAGACTTGCTTTAACTTAGCCCTACACATCAAATAATACTTACTATCCTTTCCCACCATCACTGTTCCTCTCAGCTCCCTGAATTGAAGGAAAGGACTGTAAGCTACAATTCCAATGAGTTACATAGTTACATAGTTAGTCAGGTTGAAAAAAGACCAAACCAAGACAAGTCCATCTGGCTCAACCAATAAAAAACAAAGACAGTAAAGAAAACCCAACCATACAATCCCATATACACAATCCTATACCCACAGAGGAAGGAAAAATAACCCCAGCAAAGCATGATCCAATTTGCTACAGTATGGGGAAAAATCCCCCAAGAGGCAATTGGATATTCCCTGGATCAACTTTACCTATAAATATTAGTACCCATTTATATTATGTACACCCAGGAAAAAAAGCCAGGCCTTTTTAATAGCAATCTAGTGAGCTGGCCAGAACCACCTCTGGAGGGAGTCTATTCCACATTTTCACAGCTCTTATGATAAAGAAACCTTTCCATATTTGGAGCCAAAATATGTTTTCCTCTAGACATAAAGAGTGCCCCCTTGTCCTCTGAGTTGTAGCTTACACAGAATAATATGAACAATCCATGTGGCAGAGCTCATTGGTCCATCGCTGTCACGTGTACTGTAGTAAGTCACGTGCTCCTCCATAGCATGAATTACCAGGCATTTGCTTTAGTTCGAGGAGCAGAAGTGTAGTTAAGAAAAGTTTGGTTTCTGCTGGGGAAGAGGGAGATTTAAAGCAAACCTGTTTCTTTTCCTAAATATGCTTTGCTTTAATTTTAATCTATGTAACAGTTTTAAATACTGAAAAAAATCCTTACAGCTTCCAGAACCTAACCCTGGCAATCCCAGGGATATTAGCCAGTTAAGGGCCACAGGCCTGCAATGTACTGCGGACAGGCAGCCCATGCAGGCAAAGTGACACAAAGATAAGAAATAAAAGGGTCTGTTAGTAAAAGCAGCACACATTACACATTGTTAGGCACACATTTAACCCCTTGATCACCCTAGATGTTTACCCCTTCCCAGCCAGTGTCGTTAGTACAGTGACAGTGTATAGGTATCAATGTCATTGGTAAGGTCAGTGGCAGTTAGTCAGTCCCCCCCCCCCCGCGTTAGTTAGTGTCAGATTGTCCACCACACTATCTCAGTTTTATTATAAGTCACTGATCATGGCCATTAGTAGTGTAACCAGAAAAAAAAATCCATTATATATACTATAGTTTGTAGCGCTATAACTTTCATGCAAATCAATCAATATACACTTATTATGGGTTTTTTTCTTACTAAAGACATGTAGCAGAATACAATTTGGCCAAAAGAAATATTATTTTTTACATTTTTTCATTGGATATGTTTTATAGCAAAAAGTAAAAATATTTGTTTTAATATTCGGTATTTTTTGGTTTATATAGCAAAATATGAAAAACCCAGTGGTGATCAAATACCACCAAAAGAAAGCTCTTTTTGTTTGAAAAAAATATTAATTGGATACAGTGTTGCATGACTGCGCAATTACCAGTTAAAATAGCTCAGTGCTAAATAGCACAAAATGGCCTGGTCATGAAGGGGGGAAAACCTTCCAGAGCTTAAGTTGTTACACCATATGTGATATTTTTCATGTATATGCAGGTATATTTGTAGATAAAATTATATTAGCTATCTATAGCTAAAGTAGACCAAGGTTATTGATAGCAACATGGGTTACATTATTAACTAAGGACCCAGAGGTAAATATTAAAAATGTTGACATCAAATACCCATACTGATGTTTTCGAAGGAATAATGGCTTATCCAAATACAGAATAATAATAATAATAATAATAATAATATTAATAATAATATTATTATAAATAATAATAAAAATGTGCAAATTAGCAGTGACATTAGCAGCAGTAGTAGTAGTATAGATATGTAGGTCTGTAGTAAACCGGGACATGTTTTACCTTCCCAGTTTAATGGCCATTAGCAGGTGGTTGCATGGCATCACATAAAAGAGTGCAATAATTTAGGTTTTACATTTTTGCAATAAATATATTGTTTGATGGTCACAGCCCATATCAAATAAATACTATTCTAAATACTATTACAACTAAATATATTGTTTATTTTACTTCATGCTAATAAGAACGTATTTATATACTGTAGGTGGCATAACGAAAGCTTAAAATCTGCCTTACGCAAATTCAAACGAAAACCACTTTGGTTTTTTTAACTGCATTTTGCTTTTTTTTGTTACATGTCTAAGGCTGTGAGGCAAAATCAGGATATGGAAAATAATTAGGAAGAGTCTCTACAGGGTGGAAGAAGTAGAAGCTCATGTGGTAACACAACAAGGGGGTGCCACATCCCATAACGAGTAGAAAGATACTTTTTGAAATACATTTTTGGACTTTATTGGCACAACGTCAAAGAGCACAACATTATGTAGAATTATGCAGAATTTATGGCAAATAAAAAAAATCATAAAAACAATCCATAAAAGTGAGATCCAAATACACATTGGGGTTGATTTACTAAAACTGGAGAGTGCTAAATCTGGTGCAGCTGTGTATGGTAGGCAATTAGATTCTAACTTCAGCTTGTTTAATTACGCAATATACACAAAAACTTCCAAACAAGTACAGGTGTGTGAACTATGCAGGGAGCTCCACTGTCCTCTTTCTCAACATGTTACATGGATTGCCTTCCTCAGGAAGTTGAAGCTATCATAACAAATACATGTGTATGAATATAAATGTTAGAAAGAAACCTACAAACTGAGAAATTACAAATGAAAACAAATGAACATCTATTTAGCTATGTCTTACTACAATGGTGACCATGGAGCAATTCAAAAGAGTATTAGGTGTGTCAGTGTCCCGGGGCAAGCGTGGGAATGCTCCAAGGAGATTACCATATATGTATTAACAATCAGATTTGGAACATAATTAGAGGTATTAACAGCAAACAGAGCCAGTATGGTCAATTCCACAACTGGTTCAAAAGTACGCATGTGCACTGCTAAGAGTACCCACCTATGCATACTCTGTAAGTCCACACAAAGCTTCAAGGGAAGTTAAAAAATGAGCACTCTACTACATTCAACCTCAGAGAGTCCATAAATTCAGGGGAAATCATGTAAGAAGAAATAGGTCCTGGCCATGAAAAAGTTTGAATAACCATTCAAACAACAAAACCATATTAACACCCCAGTCACACCGACGTGCTACATTATTTGTAGTAGCACCATTTCAAATTAGCATTTCAGTGCTACTTCAGGTGCGACTTGGAAGACATTTGTGTGACTCCATGCACAGATGTCAATGCAAGTCGCACCTAAACTTGCAAAAAGTAGTGCAGGAACTACTTTCAAACACGGTATGACCCCGTCTCTGTCAGAGTCAAACCAATTTGACCACTTCCAATGCAGACAATAGGGTATGACTTGTCATGCGATTTAAAACTGTCAAATCACATGACAAGTCGCACTGCTGTGACCGGGGGCTTATAACCAAACAGAAACCAAACTACACAGACATCACATTATATATCTGTAATAATAACAGCATAACCATGCCTGAACTTTTCTGTGACAAGTAATCTGTTATCTGTTCAATGCACATGGCTGGATGACCATGTGAAAAAAAACATTAATTGCAAAAACAGAATTAAAGAAAGTTTGACAGTCAAGTAATTATTTAATGCATAGGTGGAAAACGCGGGAGATGACTAGGGTTAAAAAATATTTTCAAGATTCCACAGCTGTTAGATTGTATACTGTTTGTATATCCTTCATTAGCCCTCTTTTTTTTTGGGGGGGGGGGGGTGGTTATGAGAAATGGCCCTCTCAAAACAGGAAACCTAAAATAAGAAAACCAAATCCTTTGGTGTAAACAGAGGGGAGTCCTTTTCTGGGAAGTTGACTAGTAACCTAGTCAAAATAATTTGGAGCAGAAAAACTACTGCAATTAGCATATAACATTAATTTTGCAGCAAAATACAGTTTCAGGGGCCCCTGAGAATGATGTAGTGCCTGTCTTTGTGTCAGAGACCTGAAAGCAAAATCAGCGGTCATAAGAATATCCTCCAACTGTTGTCCGACCAGCCTGGAATGGGACTTCTCACCAGCAGAAACTGTGGTGTGGCACTTACATTCAGGGTCAGCCTATCTACTCTGAGCTTTAGTCCTTTCTAGTAGTGTATAATGCTCTCTTCTGGTTTAGGATTTAGTAGCATGGACAGGAGATATGGCTTAGACTTTCTATCTCTCTCCGCTTCCTCCTTCTGGGGCTTCCAAGCCAACAGTTAGGGGCAGAAAGTGCAAATATAATATATTTACAGGCATTTACAGGTTCAGACAGTAGAGGGCTGCAGATCCCTACACATGCTTTCAATTATGTAAAAAGGACATTGCAGCTAAAGTTGAGACCTTAAAGTGATACTAAACCCGAAACCAAAAATGTTGTATATTGCAGCTTATTAATAGTTAGACGTGATGGCTGCATCAGTTTTCTTTTTTCAGCTTTTTCTCCACCTGTTGATCTAGCCAGTAACATGCCTCATGTATTAAAGTGTTCCCAATCTGGATAAATGAGCACAGGAGATGCCTTTGGACAGCAGCATTGTTAGAGGGGAGTGTTAGATGTAAAAGCAAATTTAAATATACAGTATTAACAAATTGAAGTCAAACTTCAGCAGTTACAGCATACTCTTTTGTTACATTTCTGTATTAAAAAACTTTTTTTTATTGGTCTTATGTAATATTCAAATTTACTGAGATTCTGAATTTGGGGTTTTCACTAACTGTAAGCCATGGTCAACAAAATATATCACTTTGTGTGTAATGAATCTATAAAATATACACTATATTACCAAAAGTATTGCCTTTACATGGACATGAACTTTAATGGCATTCCAGCCTTGGTCCGTAGGGTTCAATATTGAGTTGGCCCACCCTTTGCAGCTATAACAGCTTCTTCTGGGAAGGCTGTCCACAAGGTTTAGGAGTGTGTCTATAGGAATGTATGACCATTCTTCCAGAAGCACAATTGTGAGGTCAGGCACTGATGTGGATGAGAAGGCCTGGCTCGCAATCTCCGCTCTACTTCATCCCAAAGGTGTTTTTTTAATGTGTTGAGGTCAGGACTTTGCAGGCCAGTCAAGTTCCTCCACCCCAAACTCACTCATCCATGTCTTTATGGACCTTGCTTTGTGTGCTGGTGTACAGTCATGTTGGAACAGGAAGGGGCCATCCCAAACTGTTTCCACAGAGTTGGGAGCATGAAATTGTCCAACATGTCTTGGTATGCTGACGCCTTAAGAGTTTCCTTCACTGGAACTATGGGGCCAAGTCCAACCCCTGAAAAACAACCTCCCACCATAATCCTCCCTCCACCAAATGTTTTGGACCAGTGCACCAGACCATAAAGACATGGATGAGCGAGATTGGGGTGGAGGAACTAGACTGGCCTGCACAGAGTCCTGATCTCAACCCAATAAAATTAATGGAATGAATTAGAGCGCAGACTGCGAGCTAGGCCTTATCTTCAACATCAGTGCCTGACCTCACAAATGCATTTCTGGAAAAAAAAAGTCAAACATTCCCATAGACACACTCCTAAACCTTCCTTTCCAGAAGAGTTGAAGCTGTTATCGCTGCAAATGATGAACTGACTCAACATTGAACTTTACGGACTCGGATGCCATTAAAGTTCATGTGCATGTAAAGGCAGGCATCCCAGTACTTTGGTAATATAGTGTATGTAATTTAATCTTTGAATTGAATTACTGAAATAAATTAACTTTTTTGATATTCACATTTTTTTAGATGCACCTGTACTTTAACCAAGATTTAATTTAAAGAAAACCCGGGCTAAGAAAAAAATAGGGTGTACTATTGCTGACTCATTTTGAAAATACTAGCTTCTTGGCAGCTATTGTTCAGTGCTAATGGCATATTATTGCTCTGAATCACTGACCTGGAAGAAGCAGGAAAATTAGGAGTACAGACATAAGGCTTCTTTCACACGGTCCGCCTCCGTAGGCGGATCCATGCTGCTCAGCGGGGGCTCGATACACAGATCCCTGCTGAGCAGGCAGGTGACAGCTCCCTCTCTGCTCTGTGTGCGGAAAGGGAGGTGTCAGAGCCCCATGCATCTCTATGGGGGAATAGGATGAGAGCGGACCGCCTGTCCGCTCTCATCCGATACCATCCGATCCCCTGGATGGATGAAAAATAGGGTTTCCATCCGTCCGGATTTCACGGACAGGATCGGATGCAGATGGCAGCGGGTGTCAGCGGAGATGTCTCCTCTGACATCCGCTGCCCCATAGGGATGCATAGGGGATCCGATCAGATCCGCCTAAAAAACTGACAGGCAGATCTGATCGGATCGCTCGTGTGAAAGGGGCCTAAAGCTTAATTTGCTGCAACCATGCCTGTTGCAAGTCATTGATTTAAAATGTTCTGAAATTAGAGATTTTCCATTACTGTTAGGCAGCTAGCATTTTCAAATGGAGGCCAACAATGGCACACCAGCAATGCATGAGAGGTATTTTTCCTTTCCATTGAGTATGTAGTAACATGAGTTCAATCCATAGAGTTATCCAATTTGGCAGTTGGTTCTAGTAACACCAAGCTATAACACAAACTTCATGAAAAAGATAAATGCATCAGTGACCTTCTCATCACCTTCAGTAGTAGACTCTCATTAGCTACAGAACATCAGCTTGTTTTTTCCTTGTTTGGTAAAGCTGTGCCGCTCGGTGCATCTCTGCCTCTGGAAGTCTACAACTGCTGTTTGCTTATCTTCTGCTATCTGCTAAACGACACACAGCAAAGCTCTCTATGTGCTTTAAAGTTTAATGTTGATCTGCTGTTTACCAATGTTAGTGCCGAAATCACTAAACACCATTGTGCTTGAATTATTCAGGATGTTCACAAATGTTTTTTTCAGTAGATACACACCAGAATTCCCCAGTGATCGAAGTTATATTTAATCGGTTACCACTGATAATATTCAGATTCAAAACAATCATGTTTGCTGTAAAATCTATTTATAATTCATATTGTGCCTAGAAAGTCATCAGAACTCCCCAGGATAAAAGCAATTTCAACTGCCATGCCTGCAAATTATGGAAATGAAACGAACACCAATAAAAATAATAAAATATACACAGCCATATTTGAATTGGGATTGTACATATTAATGTTTTATGTGCGGAGAAATCTTTCCACTCTTAACAATTACTTTAAAATAGCATGGAAGAGAAGAATGATCTCCAGAAGGAAATTACATTTCAGCCTTTACAGGGAAAATGTGGTGCTTAGACTCTATACATTTGACATTGGTGCCTATTTCTAGGATCTTTATACATGAAAAAGAACAGTGCTTCCTAAACTTTAAAATTGCACCATTAGTGGTAGCCCTACTATTCTGGTTGGTACAACAGGGCTAAGCATTAAAATGGACAGCCAATAGGAAGGCACGCTCTCATTCTATAATTTAAATATTTGCATTCCCTTTGCTGCCTGGTAATTATTATAGAGTAAAGAGACTGTACTGTACTGTGTCATATTTGGTCATTGCTGCAACCCTTCTCTTCACTTGTTTTATACAAAAGGTAAAAAGAAAAAAAAAAAAGTGAAAAAAAAAAACCACAGCATGTTTGCTTGCATGTGATTGGATGATAAAAATCAGCAGAGCTTCACCAAAGTCAAGCTCTGGGGAAATTGAGTGCAACTGCACTTGAAAAGTGTACATTCTATTTGCTTTTAGTAAACGCTTGAGGTGATTGTAACCGTATTAGTGCACTTGCGACAGAGACAAATTGAGTACTGTCCGTGAGACTTTTTTTATTTGCACTAACATACAATTTTTCAGGACAAGCTTTCAGGGTATGTCCCCATTATCAAGGTCCAAGCAGTACTCAAGTACTGCTTGGACTTTGGTGAAGGGGACATACCCCGAAAGCTTGTCCTGAAAAATTGTATGTTAGTGCAAATAAAAAAAAGTATCACGGACAGTACTCAATTTGTCTCTTTTAGTAAATGTTTTACATAATGTTTTCACTCCTGTAACAGCTAGCAGTCACTAGAGAGAACAAAGGGATTTCAAGAGTATAAAGCCGAAATGTTTATTTTAATTTTTGGATAGAGCAGTGAGAGGTTAGTACCCCTGTCAGCTCTTATTGATGTGTGTTCCAATAAGGCCCCTTTCACACATACAGTCCGTTCAGTTCATCAGTTCAGTCACGTCAAATGTATCAGTTTTTCATCCATTTTTCATCAGTTTTTCATCCGTTTTTCGTCAGTTGTCATCAGTTTTTCATCCGTTTTTCGTCAGTTGTTTATCCGTTTTTCATCCGTTTTTCATCAGTTGTTATCCGTTTTTCATCCGTTTTTCATCCGTTGTCATCAGTTGACATCAGTTTTTCATCCGTTGTCATCCGTTGTCATCAGTTGACATCAGTTTTTCATCCGTTGTCATCCGTTTTTCGTCCGATCCGCTTTTTTGACGGATGAAAAATAGGGCATTCATCCGTTCAAAAAAACGGACATTGACGGAAGTGGATGAAAACGGATGTTAACTGATGATCATCAGTTGTCATCCGTTTTTACATAGAGATGCATTGATGTCCGTTTTTCATCCGTCAACGGATGGATGAAAAACGGACAAACGGACAGCATGTGTGAAAGGGGCCTAAGGATTATGCACACTTTTTAGATGATCACCATCTCTGGGAATGATCACTAGGGAGGAAACCCACATTTTGGTTGCCACCAGAAAAGTATTAAATGGGGAATCTTCCAGTAGGAACTTGTTCCAGGGACAGCTTTCTACAAAGGAACTTTATCAACAACGGAGAAATTTCCTCTTTCCTCCATTGTCTCTACAGAACAGAAAGTGAAAGGTAATGTCCGCAGGGACACAGAGGAAAATGTGCAGGTTTTCACCATTCCCTACTTTACCAAACATAAAAAGAAAACAGGTTTGACTTTAATTATACTTTAACTGATTTGCTGTTGTGGTCTGCCTCCGATTTTCCCCAAAAAATGTTTCAGATTTAAGTTCCCAAAGTTCTCAACCCATATATTTACTAAATAAAAAGGACCAACAGAATGAATGGGGGATACTTCTGATTTTTATTCCCTTTATAGCTGTGCAAAGTGTTTATCCAAAAGATTTTTTTTCTTAGTTCCACAACAACTTTATTAAAATGAGGCAAATACATAAACCAGGGGTTCTCAGCCGTTTGAGGAGAGTGGGCCACTTAAGTGATTTGGTAACCGGTCACGTGCCACAATGAAATTAAATGGTTCAGAATTTTACGTTTTTTTTTATTTTAAATAGCATAACGAAATTTTTAAACAACAGTCAGGATCATTTTTTTCCATGAGGCCAATCCGCTGTTTAATGACAAAAATCACATTTTTATTAACCAGATCACCATTAATTCTATTCTCATGTTCAGGTATGACCAGCCAAAAAAGCTCTGAACCAGTGTTGCAGCCTTTACGATATCAGGGTCTTTGCAGCTATCCCTTGAATTGCCAAAACACTGGAAACTGGAAAAAACAACGGACTAGGAAACAGAGTTGTATAAAGTACTCGAAACCCATACTTGAGTAAAAGTACAAGTGCTCGATCAAAAAGTGACTTGAGTAGAAGTGGAAGTGCTCGATCAAAAAGTGACTTGAGTAGAAGTACTAAAGTATTCAACATTTTTTGTACTTAAGTATTGCAAGTAGTTTTTTTAAAAATTTTGCTACTCAAGTACTGAAAGTAAAAGTACCAGTAGTTTTGAAAAAAAAAAATGATACTCAAGTACTGAAAGTAAAAGTACAAGTACTGTGTTATGTAGTCATTAAAGAAAGAAGTCAAAAGTTTGAACATCATATTGTTTTTTATTATTTCAAATGCAGCTTTTATTTATACATACAGTAGCTTTTATTTTCGTATGCGCTGATAATACACATGTTTTGAGCTTCATGAAACCTGCCATCTACTGTTCTGGCAGTGGTAATTTTTATAATTGTAACGAGTAACTATGTAGCACAAAAAAAAAAAATCGGAGTAGAAGTATTGAAATCATTGAAAAAATGTAGTGAAGTAAAAGTGGAAGTAGGAGAAAAAAATTCTACTCTAGGAAAGTACAGATACCGCCTTTCGGTACTTAAGTACAGTAGTGAAGTAGTTCTACTTAGTTACTATACATCTCTGCTAGGAAAGCACATACCCTAGTAGTACAATAAACTTCTTTATTAAGCAAAGATAAAATTACACCTAATGCACTCACATGTTTCCGGAATGACACCAAGCTCATCACACAACTGTGAGAAATGACCTTCAGAACCCCTGTACCCCTGTGTCTCTGTATTAGGAAACAAAGAGAAGAGCATGGAGCTAGCTGCAGTATCGGCTTGTGTATGGAAGCCGCCAGGATTATGGAGGATATGCAATGATTCAGTAGAGTAGCGTGCACTCGAAGGATGCTGTGAGGGTTGCCATAGGTTTGAGGTTGCGGGTCACATCAGATGGCTCAGTGGGCCACATTTTGCCCATGGGCCACTGTTTGAGCATGCCTGACATAAGCAAAGACCCAGAGGATCATGAACAGCATCATAACAATTGAACAGAAAAGAGAAGGGAAGGTAAATATTCACAATACCATACATTGCCGAAAGAAAGATTTTTTAAAAATAATAAAAATAAAAAACACTACTAAAAATAAATTATACCCTACTAAATATAATGTTGAGTTAATAAATGGCAAATATATGCAAATAGAAAATTGTGCCTTTTTATCAAACAGAGAAAATTGAAGGTGTATTAACTGTAAAAATAAATGGTCACTAAAAACCTTGGCTAGTTAATCTATTTAGTATTATAAAAAAATCTTACTCTTAAAATTAATTCTAAGCTTCCCTCATTTTTGGGAACGCCCAAAGTGTGTTACACAAAATTATATATTTGTGTCCTAGCTGTATGTTACAGTTTGTGCATGTTGTGAATGACTTTTTAAGCTTGTGCATGTTTTGAATGACTTTTTAAGCTATTGCGTTTTGTTAATTTTGGTTGATTTTATGTTTTATGTAGATTAACAAAAGAATGCATTACAGTACAGAAGGTAAATGAAAATCGAATTAAATTTTCTCTCATGTGAGTTTGGAGGGACTTATTGTCAATGAAGAAATCAGGAAGTAAAATTAAGTTTTAGTTACCACTTAGTTCCAGCCTCATACAGAAATTTCATGTTCAAAATAATGATATAGAAGGTAGGGAGGAGTGATAAATGGTAAGATTGTAATTCAAATAAAATGTTTACCTGAAATTAAAAAAATAAAAATAATGGAAGTTGGATTTCAAGAAAATGCCTGCTGCGGTGGGTGTCTTAGTGTTTAGCTTCCTACTTCCTGTCAGCCCAGAAGTGGGTACCTACTCCCCTTTTACTGGGAACATACACAACGTGCACAGTGCCTCTAGAGGCCAAATGACTGACCTTTACATGCTGCACTGAGGAGGGGCTGATGTCACCAGAGAGAGGAGGAAATGGATAAAGAGACAGGAAAATCCAGGTGTAGCCTCTCCTCCTTACTTCATGTTCCAGCAAAGGTAAAAGAGGGAAGCAGGGACAGAGGGGCAATGGTGGATTTTGCAGTGGCTGAGTTGCTCATTGGCAGAAACGTGCAGTGTCTGGGGTGTTAGGGTTCAGTGACAGGGGTGCTTGGAGCCAGGAAGGTTCAGAATCAGGGGTGCAGAAGTGTTCAGCAGAGGGAGTCCCGAGTGAAGCAGGGAACACTGCATCTGGAGTTAAATCTGACACCACTCGCCACCATGCCTGCAACCACCCCCTCCCAACCACTGTGTCAGTAACTCACCACCCTCTGTCACTACTGTGCCTGCACTCTCAGTCTCACTTTCTCAATCTCTGTGTCACATTAGCCCCAAGAAGCTGCATTGATGTTCATGAGACAATGACATTCAACCAAGCGGGCACTAGGTAGGAATTTAAGGAAGTGTGACAACTGCAGAATCAAAATTTGGCCTAGAGCATTGGTCTCCAAACTGCGGCCAGAGGGCCAGATGTGGCTCTTTGCTTGCCTTTTTCTGGCCCTTGGGGCACTTTTCCTTCCACTGATACAAGACACCATTCCTCCCACTGACACCAACAATGGGGCCCTATTCTTCCCACTGACACCAATGATGGGACACTTCTTCCCGCTTAAACCAATGATGGAGTATTATTCTTCCCTTTGACACCAATGATGGGGCACTATTCTTCTCAGTGATACCAACAATGGAGTACTATTCCTTCCACTGACACCATTGATGGGGAAATATTTTTCCCACTGACACCAATGATGGGGGCACTATACTTTAAACTGATACCCACCATGGGGCTCTGTTCCTCCTTACATTGCTTACTCCCACTGACGCCAGAACAATGTCTACTCCCAATGACCAGAGTCTGCCCCCCCCCCCCAAGTCTGAAGTACAGTAAAGTGGCACTTTGTTCAGAAAGTTTGGAGACCCCTGGCCTTGAGGGATGATATCAGGGTCAAGTGACATTTGTTCAGTTATCAACTAAGCGGAGTTCCTTATAAATTGGGGAGCCCATAGCCTATTCTTGGTGTGCAAGCAGGCAAACGATCTATCTTGCAGTCCAGAGAGGAAACTAGTATATATTTTAATAGTCACACTAAGGCTTTCAATGAAATTTACAACATATTGCTAGTTAGTGTAATAGTTAATTAAATGAAATAGGTGACATTATACCCAGAGTGAACTTTTAGCTGATAAAAAGTTTGAACAGTAATCAGAGACATTTCAATTATGACTTTTATAATTCCCACTCTAATATCTCTTTATTTGATATACCCTGGAATGGTTCAGTGACCCAGATGTATCCTACACTGTATGAGGGGTTGGCAGTTAAAAAAGATGTAATTCCCTCACAGCAGGGGATTCCACAATAGCGTTGTTCTACATTCAGATATAGATCTCCAGTATGTCTGCACAATGCATTACTGACTCCCCCGACAGTTTGCAGTTTAATAGAAAACTGAGGCAGTCATACCAGTTTGATTCTTCTTTCAAATTAGATTTGACATGTGTGATTCAGTGGGAATAGCATTAGTAAAAGATCTACCCAGTCTAAATAGTCAGAGCTCGCTCTAGAGAACTCCATAGAATTTAGTCATGAAAAGAATTAGCTAGCTTCGAATATTTTAAAGTTCCACTCTTATTTATGTTTAAACTGCACAGTTTGTGCTGCACAAACACATACACGGTATACAGTATATCTTTACACACCAGAGAGCATATTTCAGTCAATGCAAATAGCACATTATCTATAAATGATTGCTATGGGATGATCAAATACAGGATAAATCTACAAGGATTTGGAGTATATAACATTATAGGTAGGCAAACTGAAGTCGTTTTTTAAAGCATATGCATTAAACATGAATACTATTCCCTTCTATATATTTAGCCACCACCATAGAGCAGTGGTTTGTTTAAAGTCAAATGTGGACCCTATCATCACCAAAGGCGGTTGTTTTACAAAAGACAAATATTATGTTTACTTTCAAAGGGAAGTTGCACTTTGCAAATTAATTTTCCGTTCAGCTAAGTGAATGCGATAAAAAAAAACAAATAAGGTTCACCTTATTTACCAAGTTCTGGGGAAAAATCCCCTTACAGCGTGAACAGCTTGTTCGCCTTTAGTACAAAGTAAATCAACTCCTGAATGTTCTAGACATGTTCAATTTGTTTTGATCCAAATAGTCAGACAAATTTTCGGTTATTCGTAGATTCAGATACATCCAAATCTCTGAATGAAATAGTAGCACATTTCATTGAAATTTGTTTAACTTTGTACTGTACATTTTCTAACAAATTCCAAATTTTCAGAACTTTTTGAATTTGAATCATCGAAAAGTGATCGAATTCTGTGTGAAGAATAGTTGGTTGTCCAGGAGTGGGGCGGGAAGCCGGCCACTGCGTCCTTAACAACCGATGACTCACCAGCTGTCAGCAGGCTTCCCAATGGCAATAGAAAATTCAGAAAAAAAAATGCAGCCTGGCAGGTCAGAAAAGAGAGGGGATGAGCAAGTGCCCCCTCCTTAACCATACAAGGCAACATGCCCTCAACATGGGGGGTGCTTTGGGGTTGATGGGGACAAGGGTCTCTTCCACACAACCCTGGGGGTGGTTTTTGGAGTCTGCGAGTGGGAGGCTTATCAGAATCCGGAACCCCTTTTTAACAAGGGGGTGCCCCAGATCCCAGCCCTCCCTTCCATGTGAATGTGTACCAATTTACAAAAAATGTGTAAAAAGTGAATAAAGACACTACACACACAAGTTTTTGACAACTCCTTTAATAAAAAAACAGTGCCCCCCCAATGTAGATCCATCGTCAATTACGATGCCTGCCATACCCTAAAAAATTAAAAAAAAACTCCAGTCTCATTGAAGGGTCCTGCCGTCTACCTGCTCCTCCATCTGACATTTCTAAAAACATTCTATGGTAGATGAGGTCACAAAAAGGCAGGGCCACCCAGTCTCTTAGTTATTTAAGAAATGTCAGACGGAGGGGCAGGCAGATGGCTGGAGCATTTGACGAGACCGGAGGATTTCTTTTTCTTTTTTTGGGGTCCGGCGGTGCAGTGGGTGTCATGATTGATGAGGAATCAACACTGAGGGACATTTTTTAATTAATTTTTTACTAAAGGAAAACTTGTGTAGTGTCTTATCATCAACGAAACAAAATTAGTAATATAACAAATCTATCTAAAACTAAACAAATTTTTCAATTCTGCAAATGTCTAGAATTTCAGTAAATGTAATGCTATTGAAGGTTGCAGACATGCAACATGAGATAGTCAAAGTCTGTGGTCAAGCTACAAGAAAGAGTAAAGCCCACACAGGGTGAATGTCAGAAGACAACAGTCTGTTCAAAAAGTAACCCGTGTGTATGTCGGTCTGTCCAATAGAAGTTTGGCCGGCTTCTGTCGCCTGTGCATGCTGGAAAAGCAGGATCTGACAACTCCCGATAAGTGCTCTTAGCCAATGGCAGAGTTCTCTGATCGGAGTGATCGGGGGGGGGGGGGTTGGGACACAACAGCTCAGTGGGGGAGATCGCTGAACTAACCTTGCATAGTTAGCACAGTGCCTCCGACCAGAGCTGACAAATGTACGAAAAAAAAAACAAATAGTTTTTACCTGGCTTAAGAGACTCTGAACACGCAATAGAAATCATTGGATACAGAGGAAAGTCATAAACTGTAGACATTTTATATTAGACTGCTAGAGATTCAGTGAAAATAGCAATGATAAAAGATCTACTTAGCCAAAGGCCTCATGCACACTGGATGTTATCAAAATGTCAGTAGAAAGCTGTAGCTGTAGAAGGTGTTTTTCAGCTTTTTTGTAGTAGCATTTTTCAGCTTTTGTTTTAGCTTTTTTCAGCAGTAGCATTTTTTTTTAGCTTTTTTTTAACAAAACTATACTCTCACAAAAGCTTATGGCTCAAAAACATTGATAAATGCAGAAAAGCCATGTTTTTTGGCATTTTTCAACATTTTTTAGCTTTTATCAGAGTTAGGCCCCATGCACACTGGACGTTATAAAAATGCCAGTAGCTTTGTAGTAAGTTTTCAGCATTTTTCAGCTTTTTTGCATTGCCATTTGTCAGCATTTTTCTGCGCTTTTTAGCGTTTTTAGCTAAAAATCACCTCTCTTCTATTTTAGTAACTCCCACTTTCCCACAATGCAATACTTGCCAGACAATGCTTGCCAGAATTGCATCACATGGGTGTCCACACTCATGTGATAAGATTTAGGTGCAGGGAAAAAAGGGTCCTACAACATTTTGGTGCCAATGTGGACCCTTTTTTCCCCGCATCAAAATTGCATTGCATGGGTGTGAGCACCCATGCAATGCAATTCTGGCAAGCTCACTGCATTTTGCAATTTGTTTTGGGGTGTTGTTCATAGAACATTAAGCCCCTCTTTACATTGGGCAGATTTGACATGCCAAATCGCATGCCAAATCAAAGCCTATTCCCGGCAACGTCACTGTCCGAATTGGTGCAACCCGCACCAATTCCAAAAAGTAGTTTCTGCACTACTTTTGGCGACTTCGGGGTGATTTCAATAGACATCTGTGCATGAACCCATACAGATGTCTGTCAAATCGCCCCCATGCAATGCGTTTAGGTGTGGAGAAAAAGGGTCCTACGACATTTTGGTGCAAATGTGATGCAATTTGAGCTATCTAAAATATATGGCTCAAATTGCATCGCACAGACATCACATGTTATGTGCCCAGGAATGCGATGTGTTTTTGATGCAAATCACATGTGGTTTTCAGCATGCAGAAGTGTGAACATAGGCTATGTTCCATAAACGACACCTCGAAACTGAACCCAGGCTTAAAAAAGCAATAAAATCAAAAACGTCAAAAAACGCCAGTTAGCAGCGTTTTTTGGCATTTTTTTTTTGTGTTTATCGGCGTTTATCAACATTAGAGCATTTTTACAGATGTAAAACGCAACTCAAAACCCACTAGTTTATGGGGGTTTTTTACAGCCAAAAACTGCCCCTGCCAAAACCTGCTGATAACAGCCTGTGTGTGTATGGACACATAGGATAACATGCTGGGGCCTTTATTGGCTGCAGAAAAAAAAGTCTGATGCCAAAAACAGCAGCTTTAAAAATGTCCAGTGTGCATGAGGCCCTAGAGCATTTATACAGCTGAAAAACGCCTCCTAAAACCCACTCGTTTTGTTTGTTTTTTTTTTACAGCCAGAAAACTCCCCTGACAAAAACTGCTGATAACAGCCTATGTGTGCATGGACAAATAGGGTAACATGCTGGGGAGTTTACTGGCTGCAGAAAAAAAAGGTTTGATGCCAAAAACAGCCGCTGTAAAAACGTCCAGTGTGCATGAGGCCAAATAGTCAGAGCTTATTACCCCATGGAATTAAGTAACTAGCACTGAATTTTTTAAAGTTCAATTTTAGTATATTTTAAATTGCACAATTTGCACTTGTGTCCACTCCCTGTCCTTAAGCTCTGATTGACAGTCCACATGAAATCTGCAAAGCTGTAGTAGAAACGAATGATAGCATATTAGCAATGAAGATTATTAATGACATATTTTAAAAACTTTTTTTAACCTACCTACCATGCAGGGTAAATAAAAAGGTTCAGCTAACATTTCCCTCCGCCCCCAAGCCTTTCATGTACTGTACTTTCCTTTTCTCGCTTCTGCCACTGGGAGCAAAGTGAATTATTCAGCACTTCTGGAGGTGGGTAAACATTTGACTCACTCACCCTCTCTCATATGATAGTCCTGATGCCTTGTGATTGGTCTATCACAATCAACATAGAAAGTCCCAAACCCTGTGTAAGCTCCAATATGTCAGTTAAGAGCTTACACAGAGCTTTCTCCTCCCCAATCCCAATGCTGAGCGGAGCATTAACCACTTAATGCAAACCAACAAAGGTCTACGTCGGCTGCAATTAAATGGTTGTAACAGGGTGATGCCTGCAGCTAGAGGCATCATCCTGGTACCATTTTTTAGAGCCAGCGGTCGGCTTTCAGGTGGTAATGACTGATGCGGCTTGGGAGCCACTAGATCGTTACCCCAGCGAGCAGGAGGGACGCCCCCCTCCCGACGCCTTCCGTGGCTCTTCCCGGGTCTCCCGTCCCACTTGGAGACCGGAGCAAGCAGCCGTCCGCCTGCTGGTTGGAGTCCCGATCAAAGCCAGATGTGGCTTTGATCGGGTCTCTGATGACGTAACCCGGAGGCAGCATCCATGACGGCACGTCTGAGTTACTCGGCTGCTAAAGGCGCCGAATTTAAAAAGTAACAGTATTCAAAAATGCAGTTTTCGGTATTTTGAATACATGGAAGTGCAGTGCCTATTGCTGTCACAAGGGAGTTTTACTTTGTTTGATACAGCAATAAAAGTGATCAGATTTTTTTTTTTTTTTTTAAAAACCTGTGCTAAAATTAAAAAATAAATAAAATAAATAGGAAAGAAAAAAAAAAAATAATTAGCAGCCACCCCCGTCGCCGTGAGCTCGCACACAAAGGAAAACGCATACAGAAGTCGCGCCCGCAAATGAAATCGCTGTTCAAACCACACATGTGAGGTATTGCAGCGATCGCCAGAGCAAGAGCAATAATTTAAAAAAAAGAGCTACTCTCTAACTCTAAACTGGTAACTGTTAAAATTTTTTGAAGCGACGCCTATGGAGATTTTTATTGATCGTAGTTTGTCACCATTCTGCGGGTGTGCGCAATTTTAAACCGTAACATGTTGGGTATCTATTTACTCAACGTGACATCATCTTTCACACTATACAAAAGAAAAGGGGTAATTTTACTGTTTAGTTTTTTTTAAATGCAGTGAAATTAAATTTTTCCAAAAAAATGTTGTTTGAAAGACCGCTGCGCAAATACCGCATGACTAAAAATATTGCAATGACCACCATTTTATTTTAGTCTTTGCTAAAAAATATATATATAATGTTTGGGGGTTCTAAGTAGTTTTCTAGCAAAAAGTACTGATATTAACTTGTGAACAACATGTATCAAAAATGGTCTCGGTCCTTAAAGCTTCCTCCCCCCCTCTGGTGCCACATTTGACCCCCTTTAGGGGGGAGGGGGGAACTGGTACCACTTTCGGGATACCCCCTCCTCCCTCCTCCGCCGCCGAGCCAATAGGAATGTGCACCGTGTTTTGCGCATGCACAGTAGGGACCCGCCCGTGAAGCTGCAAGGCTTCACTGCCGGGTTCCCTTACCGGCAATGGTGGCAGCAGCACCCGACAGCCCATAGAAACATCGGCTGCGGTGCCGACATCCCTGGACTCCACGAGAGGTAAGTGTCCTAATATTAAAAGTCAGCAGCTACAGTATACAGTGTAGCTGCTGACTTCTAATTTTTGGAGGGGGTGGAGGGGGAGGCGGAACTCTGCTTTAAGTGGTTAAGGAAGTGAGGAAAGTATTTGTTGCTGCTCAAGAGGGATAGGTAAGTAAATATTTTCAATTGCCCGTACATGAGCATAAGAAATGTTCACTTTAAGGCTTTAAAGGTGTTCTAATACATATATAGGCATCAGGATCTGCCTGAAATCCACCCCTACAGGGTGTTTAAGGGAACCAAGCCATAGGCTTATGTTAGGACTTTTGGAGTGTGGTGTCAGTAACATGAGCTGGAAAGGTTTTGCTCATTTGCACTCTCCAGTCTCAAAAAAATATGTAGAGGAGAAGCATTCAAACAGTCAATATAATAAGGCAAGAACATCATTTTTGCTTCATTTAATATAAAGCACAACAGGCTTATTTGATAAGCAAATGTTTGATTCCATCTTTAACGACCATTAAAACCTTATAAGAGAAATTATAGTTTAAAATAATTAATTTTGACAATCTATTTTTATTATGTTACAGTTTACAAATATATTTAAAAAAATGAATTATATGGGCTCTTTCCAATTAAAATATTTGTCTACATTTCGCTCACTTTTTTTAAGTGACCAATAAGCAATTCTGTCATTTGTTGCATAAATAAACAGGAAAATAAAAAAAAAGTTCATTGATTTGAAAACGCTCTTTGAAAAAGGAAGGAGGAGACCTCAGGCACAACCTTTGTAGCTGTGACAAAGATAAAAGTCGAATCTTGCTGCTGGCCCCAATCAGCAAAGCTTTGACCATTCTGACCATCTTATCCAGTTATTACTGATTAGTGGTCAGAGGCTGAAGTTGACTTTGCCCCAAACCTAGTGTGATTATTTTCTCAAAAAATGTAATTTTCTCAAAATGTAATTAATCTGCTGGCATTCTTATTATGTGTGCCACCTTTACTGGGATTTTTTTTTGTCATTTTTCATTTTATTTTTTTCTTGGATGTAACTAAACTTCCAGCTGTTTCAAATTGAAAGTAGAAAATCATAACTTTTCCCAGGGAAACTAAGACAATTATGAACACCATTTACAGCACTTTCTTTGTGGTGTTCATATATAGAGTATTTATGGAAATTGTTGGTATAATTAAAGTTTCTATGTGAAGAAATGTTCCCAGAGAAAATTACAGACAAAAAAAAAAAAAAATCACAGTATACTTTATCAGCTTTAGTGCAGTCAAGTAAAATGGCTCCCACCTGTTTTTATGCTACACCAAGTTTCTTAAATAATATCAGTACATTACAATGTGCCATAAAGGTAAAAATATATTAAACAATACTCATGACTTAAGTTTCAACTAAATCACTATTTCACGAAGTGAAGAAATTTATTTGGTGCTTGTACAACTTTATTTTATTGAATATTTATTTTTTATTAGAGTAATTTAGTACTACTGATATTATACAATGCATGAGTATATTTAATGCTGAATTTTAAGATAAAAATGGCAAGTACCACAGGGAGGAACAGTTCCATTGTAGATTTACTATATTTTACATTACAATTTCTTATAAATATACCTGGCTCTTTTAACTTGAGATACGTTTGTGGTTTCTGGATTACTCCTCCCTTTCTCCTGATCCCCCCCTTTTTTTTGTCCCCTCCCACTTCTTCTTTAAATTCTTCCCCCTAACCACCCCATTCCTTTTCAATGTCTTGTATAATGCGAGCACCACAATTTTTTCCTGCATTTATGTTTAGATACATCTTGAGTGGATCCTTGACTGCTGTACCTAAAACTTTTTAACATTTCCTCATAGCCCCACCCTTTGTCCTCTCCCCTTTCTGCTGCTCACATATGTCTCTGGGTAAGGCCACCCATTATAGTGGTGGTCTAAAAATAACATTTATGAAAGTGGAATGGGGCAGGATTAGTGTTCAATGTAATCCTTTGCAAATAAAGATCTAAAATATATATAAGCAATACTTAAGATTATTCTTACTAAATACACATACGCATTACATTCACTCTAACCTTTTTGCTGCCAGAGCCATTTTTTACTTTGCACACGCATACTAAAATATGTATTTTTTTACATTAAATGCATAGGAAGCCTCAAAACATATTTTCTGAGACCCTGTAGAATAAAATAATAGTAGATGCAATTTTTTATGTTTTGTACGATATTAGTACAACTTTTTTTTTACTATGCTCTCATTCGAAAATACACTCAAAATAATTTGAGGGCACATAAGCACAATAAAATCTCCAGATTTCTGTAAACCAGTCAATAAATACAAAATATGTCAAAGCTCAAAACTGCATGCACACGTGTCATGGTAATAAACTAAAATATTCAAAATTGTCCATAGGCAACACATTAAAAGCCTTTACAGCTCATCAATTAACCATAAATGATGGTCCTGGGATTATTGCTTTCATTCCACTGTGTGTATCGATACCCAGTATATGTTTATATTTAAACATTTTCTTTAGCTTTGTACTTTCTTACAAATTTTTGCTTTTACTTCATTTTAATGCTACCATAAGGGGCCTGATAAGCCCCGTTATATGTCATTGGGTACTCTTTGTGAAAACACCAGAAATCTCTTGGTCCTCGGATGCCCCTCGCTCCCCCGCACTCAAAATAATTCCAAATTGTAAACAAATAAAGAAATATATAAGGCTCCATTCACACAACCTTAAGTGGGGTACAAACTATAAGAAAATTGGACAAATGATCGTCTGATTTTTTTCGTTGTTTCACAGCAAATCGGAACTGATGAACGAAAATTCATACGAAAATTCTCGTACGACAAAGGCTATTTTTTTGTTGTTTATTGTTTCTGATCACACGCAGTCTTTTTTTTTCAGATTTTTCTTGTAGAAAAACTGTACGAAGATGGTACACATTAAACGAAAATCATTTGTTTTTTCCCATACGAGAATAATTTTGGAGTTTGTCCCTTCAAAAATTTGCGTACCAAAATTAAAATCGTCTGTCGAAAGTTCTGTAAACACTATACGAAAATCGTATGAAAATGGCGCGAAAATCGTACGAAAATTCTTTGGACGAAAATGTTCGCCCAAATTAAAGTGTGTACTAGCCTTTAGAAAAGCTTATATCCATGTGTTTTTTAAACAACAATCTGAATACCGCTGCAATATTTTCAAAAACGCCATTCACATAGGTGTGTAAACATAAAATCCGTAACATAGAGTAAAATAATCTGTGTCTAAGCGCATGCACTTTACATGCTTACGAGTGTTAAAGCATGCATATGCATTTGTAAACACATACATTAAGTCTAAACATGGGAGAAAAATAAATGATCATAAAAACAAGTTGAGTACACATATGCTTTTTTATGCATTTAAAGGCATCTATACGCACATAAAATATGAGTTTTTGATATATTAACCTATGAGAGGCCTATCTCTGCTTTTTTCACTCATACTATACCCCGAGTATATGCGCTCTGCTGCTGTGTGAGGGTCATATCGATCTGGTGAGTGTCCTGTGCATGTGAATGTCGGTAGAGAAGAGATTCACAAGTTCACGGGTGACTTCTTGGCTGTTGTTGAGCATTGTTTAATTTTTTATCATTTAATTATTTGTTTAGTATTGTTCACTGTGAGCGCGGTCAATTTCACCTATATTTTGTTTGCTAAGCTTTTATGCTTTATGATGTGCTGCCACATTATATTAATTTAAATACTGTGATTTTAGAATTAATCCTCTGCGCAAGTGTAGGGGTGTTTATCACCTTACTCGTTCATTTCATCTATACACAAATGATGCTGATCATTACGCAGGAACTTTTGTCCCAGAAATTACACGTGCATTAACATCAGTAATATTTTTACTGCCATGTGACTGAGGCATAGCATTATATAATGTACACATATTTGGCATGCTTGTACTTGGGAGAAATAGGAAAGTCATGCTTTAGGTTATTTTCTCGGGCTGCACTTTATAGAGTAAGAATATTTTGTGAAACAAGCATTGTTTTTTCACAAGTTGCATTTGTGAAGTTCAATAAAAATAAAAAGATATTGGGAGGAATTACCAAAGTGTGGCACAATTCTCTTTGTTAGTTGGAACTGATTTGCTCCATGTTCTACACTTTGCCTGTCACAGTACAGAACAATAGCTGGAGCTGCATGTCTGTAAAATAGATATATTTGCTTTACTAATATGTTGCACACCACTCCAATTAGTTTCCTTCACCAGTTTCTTGGGTTAACTCATACAGCACCCTCTGATTCTGAATAATCCTGCAGTCTCCTGGGGCATGCAACATCTCCCAAGAGGATGTGGAAGGGGAGAGGACAGGGAATGGGACCTTGTCTGGGAATATGCAAGGATTGTGGAAGTGGGAGCAGGTCCAGTAAAAATTGTTACTGCCACCCCCTCAAAAAAAAAACTGTAACGTAGTTACAGGCTTGGGGGAGGGAGCGAATCAGTGGGACTTTGCTTTTGCAGTAAAGCTCCACTTTAAATCTGATCTTTAATAATAAGTCTACAATTGAGTGATTACCAAACTCAAACCATGACTGCAGTTGGACAGAGCAAACTGAACAGCTGCCAATCTTCTCCTTAGTAGCATGTTTGGGGGTTTCCAGTCTCCATTTGTTTATGTATAGTGGTAGGAGGTGCCACACTGGGTTCTGGCACTCATCACAATCAACATCTGCCTTTCCATAGTGATTGGATTAAGGTTCCTCTGCTACCTTTGTGGATATAAATACTGCCACTGATCAAAACTGATCAGAAAAGTAGGAAAACTAGGAAAAGCTACAAAACATCTACATTACAAAACAGGTCCAGGTTAATGTTACTAATTACTACTAGATATACCATGAACTGGATAAATGAGAAACATCATAGACTGTAAAGGTCACACAGCTACAGTGAGGAGGGAGAGAGGTGCAAATAAAGGTATCGGTGGAAAGGGGGGCGGGGGTTGTAAAAAGCATGGCAGATGTACAGGAGGCAGTATCTTATACACTTCCTCTGTGTTACAGGAACTGTTAGCCTACTTTTATCCTAGCCATTCTTGCCTTGCAGTATCTAAGATCCAGCTTGGAAATTTTTGTAAAGAAGCATCAATGAACTCCTAGATTTGTTGGATACATTCTAATACATATCATAGCTGCCCTCCTTTACACCCTTGACAAGTCAGCATTTTGTGTGTGTGCAGTCATAAATCTCAGCATTCATCCTGGGACTTGTGGTCACACAAAGATAATGCAAATTGGATGCACCTGACCAGAAGTTCTTGGCTAAACTAAAACGGGTGGTCATTTTGGATCCTTCTCAAGGAAACTGCATAATTTAAAATGAAGTATTTGAATCCGGACAAATAAAAGAAAGATTAAGCACTATAAAAGAAAAAGAATATATTAATTAATTAAGCACTATAAAAGAACATATACATTGAAGATTTTTTTCATAGTTTAAATTTGGTGTCAAAAAACAATTCTTATACAGCATTTTGAATTCCTAAAGGTAGGCTGTTATGTCTTTGGGTCAATTTTAAGGCCTAATGTTCACTGGAAGTTATAAAAACGCCATTTGCGTTAGCTTTAGAATGATGCGTTAAAAAATGTGAGTTTTTTCCAAGTTTTGCAGCATTTTTGCATTAACTTTTTGCTGCTTACTGTGGTTATTAGTGTTTCCTAGCAAAACTATACTCCCACAAAAGAGTGAGGCTCAAAATTGCTGGATAGCCACAATTTGCCACATTTTTCCAAGTTTTTCAGCATTTTTCAGTGTTAGAGCGTTTATACAGCTGAAAAACTTCTCTTCAAATGCAGTAGTTCTGTGGGTTTTTTTTTTTCCCAGGCTGAAAACACTCCTACCAAAAAACGCTGATAAAAGCCAGTGTGTGCAAGTACACATAGAATAACATGCTGAGGAGCTTAATGGCCACAGAAAAAAACACCTGATGCCCAAAATAGCAGCTTCAAAAACACGCATTGTGCATGAGGCCCAATACTTTTAATATTTTGTTAAAAATGTAAATGTTTTTAAAGGATATTTTTTATATAATTTATAAGACATATTTTTTTATATCTTTTATTACCTGTTTTGCAAATAATACATGTTAAATAATTTCTAGAACACCATCAGTTATATAAATAGCACAGCAGTAGCTGTCCTATCCTTATCTGATTAAAACTTCCAACTGAGTCATCTGATAAGGGAAATGTCACTGCGGTGAGTAAACAGTAGCTTAACCTATGGAGCTCTGTAAACAACAGAAGCAGTTTCAAAAGATATAGCTGATGGCTAAAAGAGAAACATAAAATTTGAATATGCACTATATCATATATACTTGACTGAAAAAGAAAATGTAAATGTGTTTTTTCCCTGTTCATAATAAATACAGATAGAAAATATAAATGTAATACATAAAGGAATGAATATGTCTTTATAATCCTGTGGTGCAGTAACAGAATGGTGATAATGATGATCTGGAATTCTGGCTTTGTTGCCAATAAAAGGTCAAAAGGAGTGCTTTTGTGTGTGAAATACATTATGCTGGGACATCACCATGTCTGTATATTTGGCAATGGCTGATTACGTTTTAGCTATACATTACCATATCTTGGTGATTGTCACTGATTTTTCTCTTCTTGCTAAGCAATCAACACCCACACTAAAACAATCAAGTACATGCTTGTCTGGTATCGTTGAATATGATTAGGCATCAGAAACTCATTAGGTAGAACATTACAGAGAGTCAATTAAAGACCTTAAAAGCAAGCCTTTCCAGTTAATTTGATTGTTTGAGTTTTTTGAGTGTCCTGTTTGAAATAAGAAATGCTTGAAATCAGGCACATATTGCAAAGGGAAATAATTTAAAATAATGAAGTCCACTTAAAATAAGGATGCTGAGCTGTTTGAAAGTAAGTTGTGAACCTACTGTATATAGTAGCTAAGTAAGACCATCAATTAACAAATGTCTCACAGAGAATGACAGGCTGAAACATCCGTCTTCAACTGTATTATCACTGTTTTGCAACTTACCACTTTGTTCTCAAAGGGTTTTTGCATAACAGGATTAACGTAAACAAGATTCAAGTGGTACGAGGGACCAGTGGATAGGGCAGGAGCAGGTGATAGGGTACATAGGACTCAGGTGTGAATGGGGAGTAGCTGTGTTAAATTTGATATTATCGTTCTCACTCTCTCATACTGGTCACTGGAAGTTCAACATGGCACCTCATGACAAGGAACTCTCTGAGGATCTGAAAAAAAGAATTGTTGCTCTACATAAAGATAGCCTAGGCTATAGGAAGATTGCCAAGACCTGAAACTGAGCTGCAGCATGGTGGCCAAGACCATACAGCAGTTTAACAGGACAGGTTCTACTCAAAACAGGCCAGGTTCTGTTCGACCAAAGAAGTTGAGTGCATATGCTCAGCATCTTATCCAGAGGTTGTCTTTGGGAAATAGATGTATGAGGGCTGCCAGTATTGCTGCAGAGGTTGAAGGGGTGGGGGGTCAGCCTGTCAGTGCTCAGACCATACGCCGCACAATGCATCAAATCAGTCTGCATGGCTGACGTCCCAGAAGGAAGCCTCTTCTAAAGATGATGCACAAGAAAACCCACAAACAGTTTGCTGAAGACAAGTAAGGACATGGATTACTAGAACCATGTCACGTGGTCTGATGAGACCAAAGGTAAATTAATTGGTTCAGATTGTGTCAAGTGTGTGTGGCAGCAACCAGGTGAGGAGTACAAAGACAAATGTGTCTTGCCTACAGTCAAGCATGGTGGTGGGAGTGTCATGGTCTGGGGCTGCCTGAGTGCTGCCAGCACTGGGGAACTACAGTTCATTGAGGGAACTATGAATGCCAACATGTACTGTGGCATACTGAAGCAGAGCATGATCCCCTCCCTTTAGAGACTGGACCGCAGGGCAGTATTCCAGCAACATAACGACCCCAAACACACCTCCAAAACGAACACTGCCTTGCTAAAGAAGCTGAGGGTAAAGGTGATGGACTGGCCAAGCATGTCTCCAGACCTAAACCCTATTGAGCATTTGTGGGGCATCCTCAAATGGAAGGTGGAGGAGAGAAAGGTCTCTAACATCCACCAGGTCTGTGATGCCGTCATGGAGGAGTGAAAGAGGACTCCAGTGGCAACCTGTGAAGCTTTGGTGAACTCCATGCCCAAGAGGGTTAAAGCAATGCTGGAAAATAACGGTGGCCACACAAAATATTGACACTTTGGGCATTATTTGGACATTTTTATTTAGGGGTGTACTCACTTGTGTTGCCAGCGGTTTAGACATTAATGGCTGTGTGTTGAGTTATTTTGAGGGGACAGCAAATTTACACTGTTATACAGGCTGTACACTCACTACTTTACATTGTAGAAAAAGTGTAATTTCTTCAGTGTTGTCACTATATATATTAAATATTTATAAAAATGTTAGGGGGTGTATTCACTTTTGTGAGATACTGTATACTGTACTTCCTTTAGTCCTTTTTTCCGCTTTTAAAGCCTAAGTGAAGTCAAACGTTAAAAAAATAAATAAATAAATAAAAAATCAGTACAAGGGACAGTACACACATTTAATGCAAAGTGAAATTTAAGTCTTCTGCTCCTCCCAGCAAAGCCTACGACCATAATCTTCAGGTATCTGTGGGATTTAATGTTAGCACTGGACCTGTGACAGGCACTCATAGAAGCTTTGCTACAAGAAGAGGACCACTTCCTTTATTCATAGATTGCTTTTCATTTATGAATGCTGAAATGATAACAAGGGGTTACTGGCACATGTCCAATTTACCCAGCAGCCTCAATTTACACAAAAGTCAGCTCCAGCATCCTAGCAGTATCTAACCTCTACCATTCCACAGAGCCCTGAAGAAGGGTATGTCCTGGTCTCCCAACTTTCAATAAAAGTTATATCTTACTAAACTGGAGCAGAAGAATCTGAAGCAGCTGTGCATAGTAACCAATCCATTTCTAAATGTATCTTGTTCTGTTTAGCTTTGACAATAAAAGCTAGAAGCTAATTGGTTGCCAGACACAGCTGTTCTAGTCTTACCTTAGCCTTCTACTTACTGACATGTCCCCTGCATGATCAGTACAGATACTCAGGCAATGATTAAGGGTCAATTATCCAGGCTCTTTTACTACTAATTTAAACTAGCTATGAAATGGCTGAACTGGCATTCCCCCTTAGAATAGAACTTTGTGCAAGGACTCCATTATATGATGCATAGGACAAGTTCTATGCACCACATAGTGGAGAGTAGTTTATTTAGGCTAGCCATATAGGGCAGTGGTCCTCAACCCTGGTCCTCAGGGCCAACTAACAGGCCAGGTTTGCAAGATAACTGAAATACATACCAGGTGATATAATTTGCTGCTCAGTGATTGCAGTACTCTAGTCTGCATCTCCCCAAGGTAATACTTAAAATCTGGCCTGTTAGTGGGCCCTGAGGACCGGAGTTGAGGACCACTGATATAGGGCATTGGCACCAATCAAAACTTTTGCCAAAGAAAGATAAAAAGAAAGGTGTGCAGTTTACAGACCTGTTTATTTGCATTCTAGATGTTAAGCAGTTCAGTGAACTGCAGCAATCTGCATAAAATGTCCCAGAGTGTTTGGTTTATGTATTGGAATTAGTCATTAGAGCAGAGTTAAATGGCATCTTGTAACAAATTTGTGTTTCTGAAATATGAGATCCATCTATTTAATCACTGTAATTTCATAGAAAAGTTATACTTTAGAAAATCCATGCTGTCTGGGGTCAGTGATTAATTCCTTTGCAAAGGAGACACCGATATATGATACTGAGGTTGACATAAAACATGTGCAGAGTGTGTCCAGTTTCTTTTAAGTATGATCTTTATACACATAACATAATAGTTTTGGGTCAAATTGATTTTAGTTTTTATTTTCTTAAAATGTATATACACTGCTCAAAAACAGCAAAGGAACACTTTGAAAACACATCTGTTGTCAATAGGGAAAAATATAATGTTGGATGTCTATACTGATATGGACTGGGTAAGGTGTTAGGAACAAAAGGATGCCACATCGTTTGATGGAAATTACAATTATCAACCTATAGAGGGCTGAATTCAAAGACACCCCAAAAATCAAAGTGAAAAAATGATGCAGCAGGCTAGGCCATTTTGCTGAAATTTCCTTGCAGCAATCCAAAATGGTACTCAATAGTTTGCATGGCCCCTGTGTGCTTGTATGCATGCCTGACAACATCAGGGAATGATCCTAATGAGACTACAGATGGTGTCCTGGGGTATTTCCTCCCAGATCTGGACCAGGGCATCACTGAGCTCCTGAACAGACTGGGGAGCAACCTGGTGGCGTTGGATGGACCGAAACATAATGTCACAGGTGTTCTATTAGATTTAGGTCAGGTGAGCATGGGGGCCAGTCAATGGTATCAATTCCCTTATCCTACAGAAACTGGCTGCATACTCTCACCACACGAGACCGGGCATTTTCATGCACCAGGAGGATCCTAGGACCCACTGCACCAGTCTAGGGTCTGACAATGGGTGGAAGAATTTCATCTCGATGAAAGGGTGCCATTGTCTTGCCTGTAGTGGTCTGTGCATCCTTCCATGGATATGCCTTGCCAGACCATAACTGACCCACCACCATACCGGTCATGCTGAACGATTTTACAGGCAGCATAACACTTTTCACGGCTTCTCGAGACTCTTTCATGTCTGTCACATGTGCTCAGGGTGAACCTGTTCTAATCTACGAAAAATACAGGATGCCAGTGGCGGACCTGACAATTCTGGTGTTCAATGGCAAATGCCAATTGATCTCCACAATACCGGGCAGTGAGCACATGGCCCACTAGAGGATGTCGGGCCCTCAGGGTGCCCTCATAAAGTCTATTTCTGATTGTTTGGTCATAGACATTCATGCCAATTTTCCTTCTGGAGGTCATTTTGTAGGGCTCTGGCAGTGCTCATCCTGTTCCTCCTTGCACAAAGGAGCAAATACCGGCCCTGCTGATGGATTAAGGACCTTCTACCGGCCCTGCTGATGGATTAAGGCCCCGTCCAGCTCTCATAGAGTAACTCCCTGTCTTCTGGAATCTCCTCCATGCTCTTGAGACTGTGCTGGGAGACACAGCAAACCTTCTGGCAATGGCATGTATTGATGTGCCATCCTGGAGGAGTTGGACTGCCTGTGCAACCTCTATAGGATCCAGGTATCGCCTTATGCTAGCAGTGGTGACACAGACCCTAGTCAAATGCAAAACCTAATGAAAAACAGTCAGAAAAGATGAGTAGGAAAAATAGTGTCTGTAAAATCATTCCAGTTCTTCGAGGTTGTCTCATTGTTGCACATCTAGTCGACCAGTTGTTAATTGTATTAACACCAAAGCAGCTAAAACTGATTAACAACCACCTCTGCTACTTAACTGATCAAATCAATATCCCAAGAGTTTACATGACTTGATGCTATACTCTGATTAAAAAGTGTTCCTTACACACATATATATATATATATATATATATATATATATATATATATATATATATATATATATATATATATATGTATATATATATATATATATATATATATATATATATATATATAGTATATACGATAGATAGATAGATAGATAGATAGATAGATAGATAGATAGATAGATAGATAGATAGATAGATAGATAGATAGATAGATAGATAGATAGATAGATAGATAGTTTGCAATTACATAGTTAATCTGATTAAAAAAAATGAAAACCAACACACTCAAATACTCAAATAGAAAACCTCTATATACAATATTCAATACTCACAGGTGATCCAGAGAAATGATCCAATTTGCTCCAGCAGGGGAAAAATCCTTCCTGATCCCCCAAAAAGTAATCTGATATTCTCTGGATGAACATTACCTAGAAATATTAGTATCAATTAGTAACTGAGTTAACACCAATAGTTAAATCCTGAAGGGCCTTATAGTTTTATCTATTGATCAAATCAGCTTACACATACCACTTTGAATATTTAAAAGTGGTCATTAGCTGCTTACCTAGAATTGAGGATAACATGCATTCAATGAAAGTTGTCCATATGCTGAAGAAACATTTTCTTCAATTAGAATTATATTCTATGTGTTTTCAAGATAATCTTGTTTGTAGTTAGCAGATAAATATGTATCCACTTTTTTTTTTTTTTCATTTATATATAATATGGATTTTAATGTGTTTTTCTTCTCCTTTTTTTCTTATTTTCTATGGGTTATTAATGAGACTGTGATGTATTTGGATGGATAAACCCACTTTAAATTCTCAATAAAAATTATATTTGAGAAACGTGTATCCACTGATACATCTCTTGTGCTAGCACTCCAATTTTACAGCTGAATAATAATAAGATAGGATCTTTCCGTATGGTCTTACTAGTTATATCAAAGATATACCTGTAGCTTACAACCTGATCCCAGAAAGTGAAAAAAAGTACAAGGCAGCGCCTACATTTCATCTTGAGCTACTGGGGTCTGTATAGAACAGGCTTTTCACATTACAAGAGCTAACTGAGACTTTTAAAATGAGAACAGAAGCATAATACTCTACTTGCGGGATTATAAAAGTAACTTGGCTTTAGAAAGAAAATTATTTTTCTAGTCTTGACCATAATAAGGAAGGCAGCTATTCTCAACCAGAGTTCCATGCCATGAGAGCTTGCATAGTTCCTGGGCTAACGCCATTTCACAAAGCCAGCTGCATGACACCAATGATTTTTTTAGCTGTCTGCAAGAGTGGCATTCTGACCACCACTGTAAATGGCTATTCTTGTCAATGGCCACCAAAGTAAGGAACATTTCTTCCACTGATCACCAATAAATAGCCTTTAGCAGGGGTTTCCCAGGTCCTGAAAATTACTTCTAGGGTTCCTCTGGAGTAAAGCAGGTTTAAAAAAGCAGAAATAAGGAAAGAATTGTTGTATGCAACTATTCCACAATACATTCCCTTGTTGTGACAAATCATTTCCAACATACTATTTGACTTTTGAAGTTTGAAAACGAAATGACCTTTGTCGGCATGGAGCGATGGCACTTTTCACTGCCCTACAAAGGCAGCAATTTTGGGACCGAAAATTAGTTTGGGCACTTGAGCAATTCATGTATGTAAGCTAAAGGGTTTGTTTTACAGAAAGCTAAAATAAGAGCAAGAATCTGATGTCTTCCCACACATGCTGCTTCTACCTTCACTATTACTCTGATTGCAAAAACTGTAATCAATAAGTGGCAGGCTGAGAGAGATACTGCTACAAGGTCCCTACTGTGAGGACGAGCACAAAAGCAGTACACATTCTGTTATGAGCTACTGGACAAGAATCAGCTGCTGAGAATCAATAGTGACTCTGATCATGTATATTGGATGGAGTGAGGCTTTCAAAGTGTTTACAGTTTTGAGAACTCTGCTGGATGAAAATGATGCTGATTCTCAGCAATTTTCATGACTGCTAAGATGCAGTCCAGTTCTGGTATGAAGTGGTTATAATGCCATTCTCTTTCCTGGCACTTAATAGGGTGAGCAGAATCATGAGTTCTAAAAAGTATTAGTGAAAGAAAGGTGTCACTGACAACCATGGCTGACACAATTTCTTCCTAGATAAACCAGCATTAAAGTTAAAGCCACATATATTGATTTTAAATCGAATCTCTAGTACAGTGGTTCTCAACACCTGTCCTCAAGACCCACTAACAGACAAGATTCTAGGTATTACTTTGGGAAATGCAGACTAGAGTACTGCAATCACTGAGCAGCAAATGATATATATCACTTGTGATGTATTTCAGTTATCTTGCAAACCTGGCCTGTTAGTGGGTCCTGAGGACAGGGGTTGAGAACCACTACTCTAGGTAGATATTGTACATAATTAATGCATTTCTGTACCTATTACCATATAATAAGATTCATTTTTTTCAAATGCAAGGCATACCTGAATTGACTTGCTATCATCCTCTGGCAGTTCCTGTACAACAAAGCCCCGACTGTAAGGGTATATTCCCACCAGGTGCAGTGGGACTGCGTTGGGCAGCTATTCCAGCCCAGTTCCAACAAGACAAGGCAAAATGCCTTGTCTCCTGTGTGCTGATTCACATCACCGTATTGCAATTGTGTGTGGGTGGTGTGCGATGAAAAAAAGTATGGCGTGCCATATTTTTTTCTACATCACAGTGGGAAGCAATCTACTGCCTCGGACCACAGGGTGGCCGAAACATCTTAAAGAAATGTCATTAAAGTTGGCTTAGAAAAAAGTGAACAGCACGATGCACCGCAATCAGCACATTGGCCCTGCAGAGGTCCCACTGCACTGGACCGCACGGCAGCCACTAGGTTGCAATGCATTAGCCCTAACTTAATTAGCCCCAACAGTAAGAAGAAGAGCAGAAAGCCAATCGATTGAAAACATGAAGCATGCTAATAGGAGGAGAGAACAGAGTGACAGGGAGATGAACCTATCAGTCTAATGTTTCTAATTTCACGCTCCAATCTCAGGATGGGAGGGGGGCAAGACCCGTGTTACCCTATTGCATTATAAATAAATTAGGTTTCCTACCCTGCATGGTAGGACTTTGTTGCTTGGAAAAGCTGTTTAAATCACAGAGATATAGTAGTAAAAGAGAAACTCCAAAGACAGAACAATGTCATTATCCAAAGTAGCTATCTAAGTTCTTCAGATACCAACTAAAAATAAATAAATAAATATTGGCTGGCTTGTCCTTTCAATGGAAGCTCGTGCTGAGATAACTAAGGGGTTTGCATTGCTGCCCTCCTTAAAAAAAAAAAAAAAAATCTAGTTTCCTGGCTGTCATAATGATTGTCTCATTTCACTACTTTTTAAGATGCTGATCTCCCTCAGTCCCTCAATGGCATACTTGTTCTGGGGAAATAAGTCAACATTGTAAAGTCCTTGGATCAGGACAACAGCCAGAGAACTAGCATATTTAAATATAAATGTGATGAAAATGATTGCCTTCACTTTTCCCTAAGCACAGTGTTCCTTTAAGGTAGATATTTCTACATTTGCAATTTATAGTGGAACTTGTTTTCTCTGCAAATAGAAGAGTTTGTTGCAGTAGCAGACACCAGTTACTTTTGTTTTCTGCTTTTCAAGCAAATAATTATGATTGGTTCTGATCAGAATTATTCTCAGGTATCTTACCTGGGGTTAAAGCCTCTGTGAATTGAATTAATTAAATGGTTGACTCTCACTGCCTATTTCCCGCTGCTAGAATGTTAGCAATAACGGTATTACATTCCGTTTTGATAGAGGGAAATCCTGCTATATGCCTTGACCTCTGGCCATGGTGCTGAAATGTAGTCCCAGTTCTCCTAGCTTACTCTTATGCATTCATTCCTTTTATGCAGGAAAGGGTTAGAGGAAATATCATACAATCACTTTTTTCATGTCATTTGCTACCAGTGCTTTCAACATGCACTTGATCATTTCCGCGACCTGTCTCAAATAATTAACTTCTGCACTGATGAATGAAGGGAATGTACTTTTTCTTTCAAGGGGGTATGCCATATAAATCCATGCTTAGGACTTGGTTCCTGCACCAAGAAAAGCACTGTTGCTAGTGTAAATTGTAAGATCTTTCAGCTTTAGGATCACACAAATGTGGATTAAAAGCAAAGAAGTGGATAGGTGGGTTATGTGACTATTAGCTGGAGCAATTTGCGAGTAATAGTCCTGTCTTGATTATTAGATCATCATTTTGCTGGTGCTTTAAGATGAGAACCTCTCTCAATCACCAAAAGCTGAATGGCATTCAGAATAGTAATATTATTAACATAACAATGAGGTCACACGCCCTCACTTGCTGTGAGATACCAAAGCATACTGTATATCTGATGTATATCTGATGTGCTTGACTAGTGTCATTAAAAGAGCTTTGAATTTTTATTTAAAAGAGAAGTATGGACTTTATTTATTTATTTTTTATTTGATACACCTTACCTAGGTAGATGCAGCATCAGTCCAATTCTGCATCTGTTCTCTGCCAGCTCGAACACTGAGAACTGAGTGATCTAATATCGCAGATCGCTCAGCTCTCACAGCTCCCCAAGCAGAGAGCTGCTGACTTTTGGTCACTGCTCTCTTCTCTGCCCCCTCCTCGCTCACCGGAACCCTGGGCTGTTGAGGGCACGTGATTGGCCTGCTCAGGCTCTCAGGCTGAGCCAGGTGTTGATCCAGGCATGTGGGTGGATCCAAACTCCATGGTCATGATCTTGCCCGAGCCTGGACCAGCTCTGTGACGTCAGCAGACAGCGACTTCAGCCCGCTCTCTGCTGAAAACTGGGTCACAAGATTGCAAAACAAACTGCTCTCCTGTGATCCACAGGAGAAGTACAGTCAAATGAGCTTTGGCTATGCTTCTCTTTTAGCAAAAATATTGAAATCCAGAAATGGACCTGGGAGCCACTCTCAACTAGGGATGATCAAACTTTTGAAAAGTTTGGTTCGACCAGAACACCCCGATTTCCCAAAAGTTCAGTTTGGATTCTCGAACCCCATTGAAATCAATGGGACCCGAACTTCAGGAATCAAAAAACACCATTTTGAAGCCCTAAAACCTAATAAATGCCCCTAAAAAATGCCTAGGGTTCTGGGTCATGCCCCAGGGACTATGAATCAGGCAAAAAAAATGTTCAAAAATTTGTCGTTTTTGATATAGAGCCAATTATTGAAAAAAATATTGCAAAAAAAATGAGATTTCTTTGGATTGTGGGGGGTCTAAAAAGTGTACCTGTGAAGTTTCAGCTCTGTAGCATGTCCAGAACCAGAATTATAGCATGCCAAACCTTCAAAAATGACTTTTTTGCTTAACCGCTCTTTTGCTGCTAATAAAGCAGATGTGTGTGACGCCTTTTGCAGTGGACTTAAAGCTTACAACAAGAACAGGCTATAACTTGTCACTGAGGCTTTAAGTCCACTGCAAAAGGCTTTGCTACTCTGCGTCACACACCTCTGCTTTATTTAGCGACAACTTTGGGTCACATATCAGTGTGCGTCTTGCAGGTGATTTTCACATCGCACAGTTGGTAAAGCCTCAGTGACAACTATACATAAATTAAAATTCATCAAAAAAATATATATATTTTTCTTAGAATTTCAGTGGCGCAGGGATGGTGTTACCCTCCTTTCATAAAGTGCAAATAAATAAAGTGCATAAGTTGCATAAATAATCTCAACCATCCAACTAAGCAAGAACAGAGTCCTTCAAAAGTCTTTGTTTATGTAGTGCCAGAGCAATACACAGTGCCTTTAATGCAGGGTCATTGGTGTCAGTTATAGGAATCACCGTACAATGTCACCACCACCAGCTCTGGCACTGCCATGGATTGCAAACAGTAGCACAGTGCTCCAAATCAGTTGCAAATTCATTTTCCTCTCTTTGAGCAACTGTGATTATTCTCGTGTAGTTTTTTTTTTCCTACATCTTTAATACCTTATACATTCAAATGACATTAATCATTTCTTGATTGTGTGGGGTTTTTTAGTCACGTGGTCAAAGCTCTAGGTGAAATTTGCCTTTAAGTACCATAGTCATAATGAAATTGTACTGAAGGTCGAAACTGAGAGCTTTTTTTTCCCCCTTTGTTTGAAATTACTTTTTAAATCGTTTAACTCTGCTATCAAACTAGCGACCCCTATGACATTAAGCAGATTTTAATCAAAGCACTGTCCCTGTTTGTGTCCATGCCCCTGGGAAGGGTCATGCAATATCTGTTATAAAGACATCGATATTAAGATGGATTGGAATACAGGTGTTGCAGGTCTATGGCAGTGGTTTTTCTTTGTAATTTGTTATTGACTGATATGGAAGCTGAAATCAATAATAATAGGAGGTATCAGGCACTCTGATGCCTACTGTGCAGTTTTTAGCTTCAGAGACAAATGACAAAATGTAATACCTTTGCTAGAAAAAGTATATATATTAATGCAAAAGATTTCTAGAATCAGAACACGTTTGTCCGCATAGCATATACGAAGATTAGATTACTCCATGGGAGTTTAGTTCTCGCTACTTTTATACTTTTATTTATAATTTATAAACTTTTTTCCTCACAGACAATAGAAGCAATTAACGAAAACTGCTATTCTAAATAAAAACATTTCTCATTTTTCTTTAGGCAGAGCTTTAAATATAACCTGCTAACAATGACGTCTCACTTTCTGTGTGCAATGCATTTGTTGTCTGTGACGTTTTCCTTTAAAGCAGGATTGTACACAGATATGAACCTGTTATGAATTAGTTATAAAAATACATTAAATTTAATTTGATCAGTTTCTACACAGCATGACTTGGAATGGAATGGAAGAAAAGGGGCACCACTGTAAGCTAATAAGGCTTGCTTGACTGCAATCCTCAGTACATAGGAAGATGGCTGCTAGAAGGAGATAAGATAGGGTTGACCTCTTCAGTGTGTTGCTGCTCCTTCCCTATCCAATCACACAATAGGACAATCATTGACCTGGAACCTCTGTCACATTTTATTTGTAATCTGTTTCCCTGTTGCTGATTTTCCTGTCTTCACTTCCTGTCTTGTAAGCAGTAGAAATGATAAAAGTGAAGGGAAGTACACTACATTGTCAAAACAGCTGGGACTGTTTTATTCACTCTCATTAACGTTAATGGCATCCCAGTCTTAGTCCATAGGGTTCAATATTGAGTTGGCCCACCCTAATTTTGAATGAGAATAAACATTTGGATAAAAACAATTATATTCAGTGTATCTTGGTTTTTGGAGTTTTTAGATTATGTGCTTGTTTTGAAAAACATAATGTGTAAAATACTGAAAAATTAGAGTTTTAACATGTCACCACAGGATGACACTGTGGACACTGAAATATACCTGGGCCTCGTCCTATTCATATAGAGGAAACTAGAAAGAGTGATTCAAAATGGACTTTGTTGGCACGACAACAGGACACAATGTCATAAAATTTCTATATTTTTATTCAAAAACATTAAAATTTGTGATGAAAAAATGTACAAAACATTGTTAAAAATAATAGTCTGACAACCATTGCCAGTGAATCCCACCCTACCACACAATCCAAGGTATAAAGCATAACCCAAAAGAGGAATTGTATGTTTCTCAATACTGCAAAAACAAACCCTGTCCCATGTATTATTTCTCAGTTAATTCTTGCGTTTGTTTTGACTGTTTTCTCTCCATTTGTATATGGATGAAACGCCCTCTTGTGTTGCACAGTTTTAACAGCCTCTTCCAGTTTGATAAGCTATGTCTGTTCCTGGATGGCCATTTTACTGAGTAACCAAAAGACACACAGGAGTCTGAGCATTACAGATCATTGGAGTGCTCAATTTCTTGTGTTGTTTAGGGTATTTCTATTACTGGCAAACCTGGTAGACATAACAGACTACAGTATATGATGACTGAAGTTATTATTCCTAATAAAAGTTGGTTAAAGCCTGCAGTAGTCAAGCTGTCAAGTACAATTGGTAATCAGATCTGGCTAATATAGTAATTGCAAATTACTTTTTGTGTTTGTGTACAACTATCCTTAGCTATTCCTAGTCATTTAATTTACAAGGTCGGATGTTAATGAGCAATTTCAGAAAAATGTAAAAAGGAAACTACAAAGTTATCCTTTAGGCCAACTCTACCCTGATCTTTGAGGCTCCACCGCCCATTTACTCACCATGCCCAGACGCAGAAGCAAGCCCCTTTGACTAAATTTTTCAACTTCTTGGGTTCTTGGACATACCCAGGGAAGATAATTCCTCAGCTTCCCTCTCTTAGCAGCTCAAATATTCCACACTTGATAAGGCAGAGAGAGCTGGGCAAATGATCTGCAGCCAGGTGAGAGGGACTCCACTGTCAGAACCAGCATGCAGGCAGCAAGGGAGCCTTATAACATGCAGCTTCACAGGAAGACCCAGAGTACTGCCAGTGGGAGGCCATATGTCCTTGTAAGTTTTACTAGAGGTAACCTGGACTTAACTAAGAGCAGTGCTACAGTATCTATCAGGATAATTGTAAGTGGTTGTTCTTGTTATAAACTGTTTTTCCGAAGTAGTGACTCTCAGATTATCTTTTGTTATAGAGTCTTATAGAGACTGTGCTATGCACCCACGTTACCCTGATTGAGCCACAGAGTTTGTGCGGCTTTTATAATCTCTCTTTTATTATTCGGCAGTGTATATATAGGTGAAAGAAAGCCAGCAGCTTGTTCTTCCACAATGAATGAGTTTATTTATCCATTTGTAGTACAAAGCATTACAGGGCTTACGCATTTCAGCGTGTAGCCTTAATCATAGGCTATGATTAACTACTTGCCGACCAGGCTTTTTCTCACACTTTTTTTCAAGTTTAAATCAGTATTTTTTGCTAGAAAATCACTTATAACCCCCACACATTATACCTTTTCTTTAGAACAGACCCTAGGAAATAAAAAAGTGATTCTTGCAATTTTTTATGTCATACGGTATTTGCGCAGTGGTTTTTCAATAGTTACCCTAATTGTTTTGTATAATGTGAAAGATAATGTTATGCCAAGTAAATAGATACCTAACACGTAACACTCTAAAATTGCACGCACTCGTGGAATAGCGACAAACTACAGTATTTAAAAATCTCCATAGGCGACGATTTAAACGCCTTTACAGATTGCCTGTTTAGAGTTACAGAGTTATGATTTATGATTAAGCTCTGACATATGAAACATGCTGGAGACATTACTCTAGCACTAAAATGATTGCTCTTGCTCTAACGTTTGAGGCAAAAGCTCTCATGTGTTGTTCGAATACCGTTTACATATGCTTTTTGTTTCTACGCGCAAGGGATGGAGGTGCTTTAAACTTTTTTTATTATTATTATTTATTTTTATCTTTTATTTTTACACTGTGTTTTTTTTTATCACTTTTATTCCTATTACAAGGAATGTAAACATCCCATGTTAACTCTTTAATCGCCTATGAGAGCAGACAGCCGCACAGTCGTTTCTTGGACAAAACCGTTGGTAAGGGGGGGGGGGGGGGCGCTCATGAGCCATTTTTACCTTCCTCATGAGAAAGCTGGCCGTGTGCTGAAAAAAAAGGTACTGGGGTTATAGCTGATATCTTCAGCCAAAATCCCTGTAAACCACTTGCAATCCGCAACGTATATATAGGTATTCAACTAACTACACAAACTGTTAACAGTAATGTCACAACCTCTCACACAAAGGTGTTGTTCTTATAAAGAAAAAAGTTTTAGTTTGACGTGCACTATAAAATTATTAAAATACACCCTTCTATTTTAGCTTGCAGGTAGACTATCATCTGTTTTCTACATTTCCCAGCCTATATAACAAGCTTCCTTTTTTTTTTTTTTTTTACATGATTTTGTATTTGCTTTGATCCAATCACACATTTCTTACTGGTTTTACTGTATGCTTCCCAGCCTGTATCCTCTCTTGGTAGGGCCCCAGTCAGGGCCGGTACAAGGGGTGGGTGGGAGGCGCTCTTGCCCTGCGCGGTGTCTTAATCTGTGGTGGGGGGGTGCACTAAGAGCTTCGGTTGCCTTATATTCACTGTATATCTACTGATTCCCCGACTCCTCCGTTCATCCGAAGTCTCCCTTATCTGTTTACTGCAGCTACTAATCACTCTCTCATCCCACACTCCCGCCCTCACCTTGCTTTCCTTCCCAGGACACCTCAATTACACGCACTTGTCCGTTCCATCTCCACTCCGCCCCCCTACATCTCTCTCTACCTTTCCTGCATGATCACAAAGTAAGTCAGCACCGATTCTCCTTGCTTCTCTGCCCTGTTGATTTTTTGTCCTTCTCTTATCTGTTCTGTCTATAAATCTCTACAACACTTGTCCTGCAACCTCTGGTCTGAGCTCAACATTCCACACACTGATCTTGCACCCTTTCCATCCCAGTTTGCTTTTAGCTCTTCTAATATTCAAATTTTCTCTGCACCCCATCATTTTGCTCTTCACTAGCACATATTCTTACCACCCCAACCTCCTCATTGATTCACTATTTTCTTATCCCTAATAGTGGGTTCACGTACGGGTTGGCCGCAGCGCAATGGTTTGTGCAGTTTACCCACAATTGTAAGTGCGCTTCCATTAAATTCTATTAGCGTGTTTTCATGAAAGCAAATCACAGTCTTGCATGCTGCATCTTTGATGCACGTTTAGAAAATGCACAGTCCATGATAAATCATTGGGAGCGCACCTAAATCTGCAGGCAAACCACCGCACAAAAGTGTGAATTTGCTTGCATGTCAGGATTTTGCACAAAATTGTGGCTTTCCTGACAAACACAGAAGTGTACTGTCCTTTAGGAGACCTGCAGCAGTGGCATTGATAGTGAAGGGCACCCCGCACATCTGCTAAACACACACACAAAACCACATGGTGCCGTAGCAAAACATTTTGGGATGCAGAGCATCACAGCTGCATCATGGGCATACCCCATAGGGATGCCTTTGAAGCTTAAAGGGGTGGAGACAGTAAAACGGCAACTCAACCTCCTTATTTTATGGCCCACCCCCCACCAGCACAAGTGTAAGCAATGCCATAGGGCTCATTCACACAGGTTAGAGGGAGGTAAAAATAGACAGTTGAGCTGCATTTGTAGTGCCCCAACCACCCACCTGAACAAGGAGGTACTGCCAGTCAGGGCTCTGCACATGGCAAAAGTGAAATGGCATGTACTGCATGCATCAGAGGCGCAGTAGGTCAGCATTTTTAGGGATAAAACAGGTGGAAGCAACTTATGGCCCCCTCGCCACCTGTCAAACACCAGCAATGATAGCAGCATGTTTGAATGAGACCTTTCACCCCCCTTCCTCCCTCAGAGCCCTCCTAGAGCCCTTTAGGTCCCTGCACCCATCAGAGTCCACTTATCCTCCCTCATCCCACTGACATAGAGCCAAATCAGTCCTCCTCAGATTGACACAAACAACATGCTGTAGCAGTATCATTTCCTCCCAGTCATACCATCAACACAGGGAAATTTTTTCCTTCTGGCGACACTACACACCACTACCCTATATGTGTGCACCAATTTTTAACTCTCTAGGTTGCTGCAGTGTAACATTAAGTGCTATTTCAGTGCATGTCACAAACATTGCAGGCCTTCCACCACTATTAGTCCAATCCCAATCCCGTTCCCGTGGGGGGGGGGGGGGGCGCAGTTTACCATTTTTGCCCTGGGCGCTGGATGACCTTGTCCCAGCACTGGCCCTGTTCACACCTGAGCATTTTTCAGCTCGTAAAATGCTCATCTCTTAAGGCTCAAAACGCCCAACAAGCAAAATCCCATTCATTTCAAAGGCCCCTGTTCACATATGAGCAATGTGGTGCCTGAAGCAAAACGCCTAAAGCTCAAAAAGTACATGTTTTTTTTTTTTTTTTGTGGATTGCAAGAGTTTTGGTCAGATGTCAATGCCTGCCTCTAAACATCTGCAAAAAACACCCAAAAAAATGCCTGAAAAATGCCCGAAAATGATACACTTAGGTGTGAATGGAGCCTAAGAAAAACCCCATACAAACAAGTTTCCTTCTATATTTTTTTCTTCTGTAATGGTTCAGAGCAATCATAAAAGCACAGTCAATTTTCCAATCCAAGTCAGCTACGAACTTGAAGAATTCATTACATGCCTCTTTTGACACTAAAGGATTTGTAATACTTTAGATCATCTGCTTTGACATTTTTATGTACACATCACACCTTGCGACCTGTGAACGTGCAAAGTCTGTGCACTGCTGCCTTTTTTATTTGCACCCTTCCCCCCTTTAATTTTATATTTCCTTTTTTTGCTGAGAAACTTCTTGTCAAACATCCAACTTGCTCTCAAAAACTTTATAGTAATATAAGTAAAGAAACTAATACATTTTATTTTATTTTAAAAAACCTGTTCTATGAGAAGCAGTCTGTGTTACACTACAAATAGTTACAGCTTACCAAACATCAAAACGCTAAAGGTCTGTATGGTCAATGTCACCCAAAGAGACTAGCATGCATGCACTGACTAACCAATGTGCATATTGAATGAAAAATATATCTTCCAAGCCTGTGATTGGTTATATACACTGCTCAAAAAAAAAAAAAATAAAGTAACATTTTTAAATCAGAGTATAGCATTAAGTCAAATAAACTCCTGAGATATTGATCTGGTCATCTAAGTAGCAGAGGGGGTTGTTAGTCAGTTTAAGCTGCTTTGCTGTTAATGAAATTAACAACAGGTGCACTAGATGGGCAACAATGAGACGACTTCCAAAACAGGTGGTGGTCACTGACAATTTTTTCCCTACTCATCATTTCTGCCTGTTTCTCACTAGTCTTGCATTTGTCTAGGGTCAGTGTCACTACTGGTAGCATGAGGCAATACCTGGACCCTATAGAGGTTGCACAGGCAGTCCAACTCCTCCAGAATAGAATATCAATACGTACCGTTGCCAGAAGGTTTGCTGTCTCTCCTAGCATAGTATCAAGAGCATGGAGGAGATTTCAGGAGAGAGGCAGTTGCTTTAGGAGAGCTGGACAGGGCTGTAGAAGGTCCTTAACCCATCAGCAGGACCGGTATGTACGCCTTTGTGCAAGGAGGAACAAGATGAGCACTGCCAAAGCCTTACAAAATGACCTCCAGCAAGCCACTGGTGTGAATGTCTCTGACCAAACAATCTGAAATAAACTTCATTAAGGATGACCTGAGGGCCTGACATCCTTTAGTGGGACCTGTGCTGCACCGTCAAGCTTGATTGGCATTTGCCATTCCACACCAGAATTGGTAAGTCTGACACTGGCACCCTTTGCTTTTTACAGATGAGAGCAGTTTCACCCTGAGCTCACGCTACAGAGGGGAATGTGTCTGGAGAAGCCCTGGAGAACGCTACACTACTTGTAACATCGTTCAGCATGACCGCTTTGGGTCAGTGATGCTCTGAGGAGGCATATCAATGGAGGGATGCACAGACCTCTGCAGGCTAGACAATGGCACCCTGACTGCTAGAAATCCTTGGACCCATTGTCAGACCCTGCACTGGTGCAGTGGGTCCTGAGTTCCTCCTGGTGCACGGCAATGCCCAGACTCATGTGACAACAGTATGCAGCCAGTTCCTGGAGGATGAAGGAATTGATACCATCAAATGGCCCCCACGCTTGCCTAACCTAAATCCGATAGAACACCTTTGGTGTCGTTTCATTAGGAGCATGCCCCGAAGTTGTCAGTCATGCATACAAGCACATAGGGGCCATACAAACTACTGAGTACAATTTTGAGTTGCTTAAAGAATTATATGCATTTTCTGATATTCTGTTAAAAATTGAGAAGCAGGCTATGCATATAGAAAATGTGTTCCAACGGCTCATCAAACATCAGATCATTAGGAGAGAAGCATGGGCAAAGCTCTTTTTGTCATACTTCTCATGTGGTTCACAGGAGTGCACTTACACTGAGCCATTCCAGTCTTTGGATGTATCCCGACAATAATATGGAGATCCACCCAGATGCCTGATTGCCAGCTGGTTCAGCCTCTCAGCATGCTGCTAAAAGCCTGAATCAACCGCTCCCGCTCCCTCTCCTTCAGTGAGCACTGGAGGGGCAAAATGATGATTGACAGTCACTGTTCTGTGCTCAGAGTGGACCCAAGAACTGAGCAATCACCGATCACATAATCACTCTGTTCTGTGTTGTTGAGCCAGCGGGGAACAGTTGCAGCACCACACCTATGCTTCAGCCTTTTAGGTGAATTTGTTTTTTTTTTCCTGCACTTCTCCTTTAGTTGGCCTAGATGGTAAACATCAGTCAAATTATAGCCTCAGAGATGTCACTTTCAGTCTGGTAAAAAAAAAAAAAAGAACAGATCTCTGTACACCTAATGCCAGGAGTCACCAATTGGAGATTGGATCAGGCAAAGGGAGGCATTAACTAGACTTTTTTTTATAAATGAACATGAACTTAGGAAGGTGAGTAACATGCATGCTATATCTCAGCATATGTACAGTACCTGAAAAATACTGCAGAAAGATTAGCACTGCATCTTGAAAAGAAGAAGAACTGGTGGAGTATATCAAGGAAGGATTGATTGTTCCCAGGCAGAAAAAGGAGAGGGTATCAGGTATAGACTTGGGATTAGGAATGGGCTTTATGTTTGAGTTGAACGCAATTTGGACTCGAACGTCGGGTGTTCATGTGTTCACTGAACACACAAACACCTGGGGCACTCAGTGGGAACTTTGACCGCTGAGGAGTGCCCCATAATTCACTGCATGATTGCAGTGCATTAAGTGCTTGTGATTGGCCAAAGCGCGCACATGACCTGTATTCTTTGGCTAAGCACAACACAATGTCCTGTGAGAGCCATGATTGGCCAAAGGCAGGGTGCCTTTAGCCAATCATGGCTCAGGGGCTAAGTCCACGCTCTTCACTATATAAGGCTGTTGCTTACATGGTAGCCATGTATAGTGTGTGACAATGGAGATTAGGCAGGTAGTTAGTGGATAGTGAGTTCAGTCAGTTTAGTGCAGTCAGTGTAGTGTACAGGCATACTCCACTGTATGGATATGTTGTAGTCCTGGTTCCCCTCTCGGTGCTCCCCAAGTTTGGTGTCCTTGTCACTTATGGTTTGTGAGCAGTGCCATGTTGAGCTCTACCCTCTATAAGGACTGTACTTATAGAATAAGTGTGAGTGTGTGTTTTATGATTGCATTTTTTGCAATTCATATATATACTGCTTCTGTGGTCAAGGCAGGGTAGGCAAATCTGACTGGTATCTCATGTAAAGGAGATCTCAGGTGCACCAATTTGACCCTCAACAAAATATGAGGGTTAAGGTTCTAAAAAAATGTGTTTCAATGTATAGCTTATGATTGTATATGAACATAGGGACAGCCATGTTTCCTCCTTACCCACATACAGTCAGGTCTACTTACTGGTTTGCAGTGCTGTAAAATAGTTGTGCTTTACTGCTTCTTTTCACAATAAAAAGTCTGTAAGTCAGATGACCCACTAAGGTTACTCTACTAAAGAAAAAGGGCATGTTAGATAATAACATGTAGTTGAGTTGAATTTGAATTACCCAGCCATGTGCAAGGGAAATTAAAAAATGAGAAGTCCTGTGAGATATTATTTTAACACAAACATGACAATAATATCTTAAATATGTGTTCACTGAAAATTTACTATCCCAAGTTGCTTCTACTGGAATTATTAATACTGCTAATTAATGAGCTCAGACATCTCATTTGTATTACACATAACATAGCATACAGCTGAAACACTTTCCCACAAACCTTACCTAGTAAAATGACAATTAGAGAATTAACATGCTTTTAGAGATGCTATTGATGCAAACAAAGCATTTTATAATTGCTTTGTCTATATGAGTCATTAATGATTAATGCTAGGTTGCTTCCAGCTCTTTTCATAGTTACGAGAATAGATCCTCCTATAGATAATTAACGTACATGTAACATTTTCTTTGGTAGGTTCATCAATGATTTCTTATAAATATATTTAGTTCAAAGGTGTCATTCAAAGTCTAAAAGTGCAAAGCAAAATAGTCGTTATAATTTGCTTGACAAATTCCTAAAAAATATATTTTGCGAAATGAATAGGACATCAGGACTGATAACTAAGACATTTATTTTCTTGAGTGATTTCTAAAACATTTCACTAATTAGATTAAAAAATTTAAATAAAAAAAATATTATAGAAAAAGGAATAAAAAAAGGGTATCACTGGACATAATCAATGGACTAAAAATGTGGTGATATTACAACATTTGTGCTCCATTGAGTCCTTCTGCCGTGGTGACAGAACTTGTTGTCTTCCATGTACAGATCTGTAAATGGATGACGTAGCTGTATGCACCAAATTCAAAAGCTAATAGAATGCGGTGGGGTTTAGCACCCCATGATTCAAGTAAGTAGAGGGACAGTTTAAGGTTGGAGCCATGTTTCCCGTTACACCCTAAATATGGGTGTAATATGGGTGTAACACGAAATATGAACATTGTCACACACACAGATAATGTGTAAGGTTATGTTTACAGGCCTGGAAAAATCAGTTTGTAAATGGATATAAAACTGGCTAAAAGATCATATTCAGAGAGTAGTGGTTAATGATTCTTACTCTGAATGGTCTAGGGTTGTTAGTGATGCACACCGAGGTTTAGTTTTGGGATCCTTACTTTTTTAACCACTTTAAGACCAGAGGATTTCCTGCTTAATGACCAGGTCATTTTTTTTCAACTTGGCACTGTGCGACTTTAACTGACAATTGCGCGGTCATGCAATGCTGTACCCAAACAAAATTTATTTTCTTTTTTTCCCCCACAAACAGAGCTTTATTTTGGTGGTATTGGATCATTTTTTGCGATATTAATAAAAAAAAGAGTGAAAATTTTGCGAAAAATTTACATTTTCTACTTTGACAGTTAAAAAATATCCAATATATTCAATTTTCGTCATATATTTAGGCCAAAATCTATTTAGCTACATGTCTTTGACAAAAAAAATTCTCAATGAGCGTATTTTTAAACACTTTAAGACCGAAAGATTTTACCCCATTCCTGACCAGGCCATAATTTGCGTTTCGGCGCTGCGTTACTTTAACGGACAATTGTGCAGTTGTGCGATGCTGTACCCAAATTAAATTAATGTTCTTTTTTTCCTCACAAATAGGGCTTTCTTTTGGTGGCCTTTGATCACCTGTGCGATTTTTAATTTTTGAAAAAAAGAGCGACAATTTTGAAAAAAAAAAACAATATTTTTCACATTCTGATATATAACATTCCCCCCACATTTTAGGCCAATTTTTATTCTGCTACATATTTTTGGTAAAAAAAAAATCACAATAAGCGTATTTTGATTGGTTTGCGCAAAAGTTATCGCATTTACTACGGGAAAGATTTGTAATTTTTATTGCTAACTTTTTTTTTACTAGTAATGGCGGCGATCTGCGATTTTTTTCGGGACTGTGACATTGCGGCGGACAGATGGGACCACTAACTGACATTTTTTACACTTTTGGGGGTACCAGTGACATTACTACAGTCACTGTACTAATGACACTGGCAGGGAAGGGGTTAACACTGTTGGTGATCTAGGGGTTAAATGTGTGCCTCTTACTTACGTGTGTGGGGTAGGGGGGTTGTGTGACACAGACTGCAGGATCAGCTATGCTGAATCCTGTGATCTCTCCCTGTCTGTCACAAGCGGGCGGATTTCCTCAGTCTTTCCCCGACGATTGGGGAAGAGCAGTGGTGATCACCACATCTCCTCCCCTGGTCCGACTCCTGCTGTGTCTAAACACAGCGGGAGCAAACCTCCCGCAGCGCGCGCGCGCCACAGAGAGAGGGAGGAATCTGGTGACGTAGGTCTACGTCGCCAGACCCAGGGCTGCCACCTTGCTGCAGCAGCAGCAACGTGAGCAGTCCGGAAGTGGTTAATATCTTTATAAATGATATAGGATCTGGGATTAAAAGTACAATTTCAGTCTTTGTAGATGTCACCAAGCTATTAAGTGGAATAATGTCCTTACAGGATGTCTCCAACTTACAAGCCGACCTCAATGCACTGTTTAATTGGGTAAATATATAGCACATGAGGTTTAATTTTGATCAATGTAAAGTTATGAAATCGGGGGCTAAGAATATACATGCATCATACAAACTAGGGGAAGTACAACTTGGGGAATCAATGGTGGAGAAGGATTGGATGATCTGGTAGATCATAAATTTAACCACTTTCAGACCGGAGGATTTGCCCCCTTAATGACCAGGCCCTATTTTGCGATTCGGCACTGCGTTACTTTAACGGATTGTGCAGTCATGCAACGCTGTACCCAAATAAAATTGACGTCCTTTTTTTTCCACAAATAGAGCTTTCTTTTGGTAATATTTGTTCACCTGTGTGATTTTTATTTTTTGCGCTATAAACAAAAAATAGCGACAATTTTGAAAAAAAAAAACAATATTTTTCACATTCTACTATGTGACATTCCCCCCCAAAAAATGTAAAAATCAAAATGTTTTAACATTTTAGGCCAATTTGTTTTCTGCTACATATTTTTGGTAAAAAAAATCGCAATAAGCGTATTTTGATTGGTTTGCGCAAACGTTATTGCGTTTACTGACTACGGGAAAGATTTATGTAATTTTTATTGTTTTTTTGTTTTACTAGTAATGGCGGCGATCTGCGATTTTTTTTGCAGGACTGCGACATTGCGGCGCACAGATCGGACCCCTAACTGACATTTTTGACACTTTTGGGGGGTACCAGTGACATTACTACAGTTATCAGTGCTAAAAATATGCACTGTTACTGTAACAATGACACTGGCAGGGAAGGGGGTTAACCCTGTTGCTGATCAAGGGGTTAAATGTAAGCCTAGGGGAGTGATTCTAACTGTGGGGGGGTTGGGCTTGTGAAATGATCACAGAGACATGCGATCCTACATAGCAGGATCGCATGGTCTCTATGATCATTGCAGGCAGAAGGACGGACGGCTGTGTTTACATCAGCCATCCGTCCTTCTCTGTCAGCGGGGAGAGATTGAGAGTGTCAGGCGGCAATCGGAGCCGCCTGACACACGTGCGCGCCCGTCCCCTAGCTCCTACCAGACAAGTGACATACCGATGCGTGACTCTGCCTGTGAGAGCCACTCTGCCGACGTATATATAAAGTCTACAGTCGGCAAGTAGTTAATAATAGCATGCAATGCCAAGCTGCGGTTTCCAAAGTGAGCAAAATCTTTTCTTGTATTAAGAGAGGTATCGACAGCATAGAGAGAGAGATACTGTATCATTTTGCCCCTGTACAAATCATTAGTAAGACCTCATCTGGAATGAGCAGTCCAGTTTTGGGCACCAGTTCACAAAAAGAATATCGGGGAACTGGAGAAAGTGCAACAAAACTTATAAGAGGCATGAAGGAACTCAGCTATAAGGAATAAGGAAAGATTAGAGGAAGTGAATGTATTCTCTGTTGAGAAGAGGAGATTAAGAGGGAATATGATCAATAAGGAAAGGCTTCTTCACAGTCAGAGCTGTGAAATTGTGGAAAAGACTCCCTCAAGAGCTGCTTGAGGCCAGCTCACTAGATTATTTAAAAAAAGGCCTGGATTCTTACATGTATAGGTATAATGGTGAACCAGGGAATATTAGACCGATTCTTGGGGGATCAGGAAGGATTTTTTTTCCCTTTCTGGAGAAAACTGGATAATGGTTTGCTGTTTTTTTTTTTTTTTTTTACTTCCTCTGGATCAACTGTGGGTATAGAATTGTGTATATAGGATTGTAACATTTTTTTCCCTTTTATTGATGGAACTGGATAGACTTGTGTCTTTTTCCAACCAGACTAACTATGTAACTATGTCACAAAGGTGGACTTTGTCAGCAGGGACCAGACTAATTGTGATCAGTGTGTGGCCATTCCTGCTTGACAGAAGTCAAATGTTTGATCGATTTCTGTCGAAGGAACATGCTTGAAATCTTTAGCTAATCAGCGTCTGCTGCCAATCAAAGTCTGCAGATATCTTTGTGTTTTAGGTTCTGTAAATGCCCAGTGAACACATACAGTATATATATATATATATATATATATATATATATATATACACAGTATCTTATATTTTATTATATCTTTCATGTGACAACACTGAAGAAATGACACTTTCCTACAATGTAAAGTAGTGAGTTTTGCTGTCCCCTCAAAATAACTCAACACACAGCCATTAATGTCTAAACCGTGAGTACACCCCTAAGTGAAAATGTCCGAATTGGGTCCAAAGTGTCAATATTTTGTGTGGCCACCATTATTTTCCAGCACTGCCTTAACCCTCTTGGTCATGGAGTTAACCATAGCTTCACAGGTTGCCACTGGAGTCCTCTTCCACTCCTCCATGACGACATCATGGAGCTGGTGGAAGTTAGAGAACTTGCGCTTCTCCACCTTCCGTTTGAGGATGCCCCACAGATTCTCAATATGGTTTAGGTCTGGAGACATGCTTTACCCTAAGCTTCTTTAACAAGGCAGTTGTTGTCTTGGAGGTGTGTTTGGGTCGTTATCATGTTGGAATACTGCTCTGCTTCCCAGTTTTCCGAATGGAGGGGATCATGCTCTGCTTCACTATGTCACAGTACATGTTGGCATTCATGGTTCTCTTAATGAACTGTAGCTCCCCAGTGCCGGCAGCACTCATGCAGCCCCAGACCATGAAACTCCCACCACCATGCTTGACTGTAGGCAAGACACAGTTGTCTTTGTACTTCTTACTTCGTTGTTGCCACACACGCTTGACCCCATCTGAACCAAATAAATGTATCTTGGTCTCAGACCACAGGACATGGTTCCAGTAATCCATGTCCTTAGTCTGCTTGTCTTCAGCAAACTGTTTGCAGTCTTTCTTGTGCATCATATTTAGAAGAGGCTTCCATCAGGTATGACAGCCATGCAGACCAATTTGATACAGTCTGACAGGCTGACTCCCCACCCCTTTACCCTCTGCAGCAATGTTGGCAGCACTCATCTGTCTATTTCCCAAAGACAACCTCTGGATATGACACGAGCACGTGCACTCAACTTCTTTGGTCGACCATGGCGAGGGCTATTCTGAGTGGAACCTGTCCTGTTATACCGCTGCATGGTCTTGGTCACCGTGCTGCAGCTCAGTTTTAGGGTCTTGCCAATCTTCTTATAGCCTAGAAAGTAAAAACATTGTGGGACTTTATATGAGGTGTGACCAGCTGCGAAGTAGATTATGAATACATGATAAGAGAGACCAGATAGATAATAATGTTATCAATTGTTTATTAAAAGTCTATAAACCAAATATTGGTAAAACCAAAGTGCTCACTAAAAGCATGTAACCCATGGTAATGGGGTAAACATGAATGATACACATATGGGTACAGTTGATTACATTATTATCAATCTGGTCTCTCTTATTATATATTCATAATCTACTGCACAGCTGGTCACACCTCATATAAAGTCCCACATTGTTTTTAATTCCTGCTTCATTGCATACAGGGATGGAGACTCTGTTGGTCATGAGTCTCATATAAAATCACAAAATGTCCTCCCCCATGTTCTTATAGCCTAGGCCATCTTCATTTAGAGCAGGGGTGGGGAACCTTTTTTCTGCAACATCATTTGGGGGCCGTACAAAATGTATGCATAAATGTAATAAGCATTGCTTAGCGGCAAAAAACGCTGTAAAAAATGGTGTGACTTTGAGGTAAAAAAAATGTGAAAGGGGCCTTCAGTAATCAACGTATAGTGTGCCCCCTTTAATGCAGACTGATCACAGCGTGCCCCCTTTCAATGCAGACTGACAACAGCGTGCCCCCTTTTAATGTAGACTGACCACAGCTTGCCCCCTTTCAATGCACACTGACCACAGCGTGCCCCCTTTCAATGCAGACTGACCACAGTGTGCCCCCTTTCAATGTAGACTGACCACAGCGTGCCCCCTTTCAATGCAGACTGACCACAGCGTGCCCCCTTTCAATGCAGACTGACCACTGCATGTCGCTTTTCAATGCAGACTGACCACAGCATGCCCCCTTTCAATGCAGAGAGACCACAGCGGGCCCCTTTCAATGCAGACTGACCACAGTGTGCCCCCTTTCAATGTAGACTGACCACAGCATGCCCCCTTTCAATGCAGACTGACCACAGCGTGCCCCCTTTCAATGCAGACTGACCACTGCATGTCGCTTTTCAATGCAGACTGACCACAGCATGCCCCCTTTCAATGCAGAGAGACCACAGCGGGCCCCTTTTAATGCAGACTGACCACAGCGTGCCCCCTTTCAATGCAGACTGACAACAGCGTGCCCCCTTTCAACCCCCTTTCAATGCAGACTGACCACAGTGTGCCCCCTTTCAATGTAGACTGACCACAGCATGCCCCCTTTCAATGCAGACTGACCACAGCGTGCCCCCTTTCAATGCAGACTGACCACTGCATGTCGCTTTTCAATGCAGACTGACCACAGCATGCCCCCTTTCAATGCAGAGAGACCACAGCGGGCCCCTTTCAATGCAGACTGACCACAGCGTGCCCCCTTTCAATGCAGACTGACAACAGCGTGCCCCCTTTCAACCCCCTTTCAATGCAGACTGACCACAGTGTGCCCCCTTTCAATGCAGAGTTACCACAGCGTACCCCCTTTCAATGCAGACTGACCACAGCGTGCCCCCTTTCAATGCAGACTGACCACAGCGTGCCCCCTTTTAATGCAGGCTGACAACAGCGTTCCCCCTTTCAATGCAGATTGACCACAGCATGCCCCCTTTCAATGCAGACTGAACACAGTGTGCCCCCTTTCGATGCAGACTGACCACAGTGTGCCCCCTTTCAATGCAGACTGACCACAGCGTGCCCCCTTTCAATGCAGAGAGACCACAGCGTGCCCCCTTTCAATGCAGAGAGACCACAGTGTGCCCCCTTTCAATGCAGACTGACCACAGCTTGCCCCCTTTCAATGCAGACTGACCACAGCGTGTCCCCTTTAAATGCAGACTGACCACAGCGTGCCCCCTTTCAATGTAGACTGACCACAGCGTGCCCCCTTTCAATGCAGACTGACCACAGCGTGCCCTCTTTCAATGCAGACTGACCACTGCATGCCGCCTTTCAATGCAGACTGACCACAGCATGCCCCCTTTCAATGCAGAGAGACCACAGCGTGCCCCCTTTCAATGCAGACTGACCACAGCGTGCCACCTTTCAATGCAGACTGACCACAGTGTGCCCCCTTTCAATGCAGATTGGCCACAGCGTGCCCCCTTTCAATGTCGAGTGACCACAGTGTGCCCCCTTTCAATGCAGACTGACCACAGCATGCCCCCTTTCAATGCCGAGTGACCACAGCGTGCCCCCTTTCAATGCAGACTGACCACAGTGTGCCCTCTTTCAATGCAGACTGACCACAGCATGCCCCCTTTCAATGCAGTGTGACCACAGCATGCCCCCTTTCAATGCAGACTGACCACAGCGTGCCCCCTTTCAATGCAGAGAGACCACAGCGTGCCCCCTTTCAATGCAGAAAGCCAGTGCACTTACCTGCAGCGGCGGCTTCTCCTCGAGTCCTTCCGCCTCCTCCTCTACCAATGGCATAGGTTCGCCTTTCGGCCAATCAGGAAGCGGGTCTCGGACCCGCTTCCTGATTGGCCAGGAGGAAGATCCGTGTGACAATAGCAAATTTTCATTCACTATTGTCACACAAATGGGTCGGCTCGGGGCGCACTGCTCTGCGCCCTTGGTCCACCCTTTTCTGAAGCTTTTCTGTGACTCACACTGTCAGGACGGAGCCATCGGCTCCTTCTGACAGCTCCGCTGGCATACACAGGCACGGGGGGTGGACACAATTATTGTGCAGGCCGCATGCGGCCCGCAGGCCTGCAGGTTCCCCACACCTGATTTAGAGTAATAATTATTTTTTTCAGATCCTCAGAGAGTTCTTTGCCATGAGGTGCCATGTTGAACTTCCAGTGACCAGTAAGAGAGAGTGAGAGCAATAAAGCCAAATTTAACACACCTGCTCCCCATTCACACCTGAGACCGTGTAACACTATCGAGTTAAATGACACCGGGGAGGGAAAATGGCTAATTAGGCCTAATTTGGACATTTTATTTAGGGGTGTACTCACTTTAGTTGCCAGCGGTTTAGACATTAATGGCTGTGTGTTGAGTTATTTTGAGGGGACAGCAAATTTACACTGTTATACAAGCTGTAACTCACTACTTTACATTGTAGCAAACTGTAATTTCTTCAGTGTTGTCATATGAAAAGATATAATAAAATATTTACAAAAATGTGGGGGGTGTACTCACTTTTGTGAGATACTGTATATATATATATATATGCAATTTCCACTACATATGTATCTTTGTTAATGTGCTATTATTGTGACAATAAATATATCAATATGTAATTTCTATTTATTTACTTGTCATTTGCCTCATATAAAGTCCCAAAAAATCTCCCCCTTTATATGTCATAAAGGTCATCTAAGGTCTGAGAATTGCTGTCCTGTGCCTCACTTCAGACCGATAACATTCTGGCCTTTACTCCTCAAGTCATCCTCAGGCATATAAAACTAAATAAACAGTAAAATGATACCTTTTTCATGAGTAAGCTTGTAAGAAAAGGTTTATATCCCTTTTAGGGTGGTCTCAGCTCTAAATCCAATCAGTCTTGGCTGGACTTAATTTCTCAAGCTAGGGTACATAAAGTAACTGAGGAGCTACTCTGTGGAGTGGTAAATTTGAAGAGCTAGCCATAAGGAACCCCATTAAGCGGTGGCATGATAGCCACATGCTCTCCCTCAATGGGCCCCAACTTCAGTCTGCTTCAGCAGTGTCAGGGTAATGGAGTAAGAGAGTTGTCAATATATAGATTTAGGACACTGATAACCAATACCTCTATGCCGGATCATGTGTTTTCTCTCTGGGCAGAAAAGGGAAACAATTTGTCCTTAGAGTCTCCATGCTACTAGTTTGCCCACTCATGGACTGTGAGGGTGCAATTATTATCAGCCATGTAGCCATGGGCAATCAGGTAGGTACTGTGGATGGCAATGAGCCCCCAAGCGATATAAAAGTAGTGGTAGTCCAAGCTCTCGTGTCGCATGGTCTACAGGAGGCCTCCTGGTGCTACATTTTGTTTATCAATCACCACTAGGGAGTTCTACAAGCTTGCACAATTTTTTATTTATTTTTTTATGGCTGACATTCAAATTCTTGTACAATATAAGCCAATTAATAAATACTTATTTTTAGGTAATTTTAAGGAGGCCCCCACACATACAGTGCCTTGCAAAAGTATTCGGCCCCCTTGAACTTTGCGACCTTTTGCCACATTTTAGGCTTCAAACATAAAGATATAAAACTGTAATTTTTTGTGAAGAATCAACAACAAGTGGGACACAATCATGAAGTGGAACGGAAATTTATTGGATATTTCAAACTTTGTTAACAAATAAAAAACTGAAAAATGGGCGTGCAAAATTATTCAGCCCCTTTACTTTCAGTGCAGCAAACTCTCTCCAGAAGTTCAGTGAGGATCTCTGAATGATCCAATGTTGACCTAAATGACTAATGATGATAAACAGAATCCACCTGTGTGTAATCAAGTCTCCGTATAAATGCACCTGCACTGTGATAGTCTCAGAGGTCAGTTTAAAGCGCAGAGAGCATCATGAAGAACAAGGAACACGCCAGGCAGGTCCGAGATACTGTTGTGGAGAAGTTTAAAGCCGAATTTGGATACAAAAAGATTTCCCAAGTTTTAAACATCCCAAGGAGCACTGTGTAAGTGATAATATTGAAATGGAAGGAGAATCAGACCACAGCAAATCTACGAAGACCTGGCCGTCCCTCTAAACTTTCAGCTCATACAGGGAGAAGACTGATCAGAGATGCAGCCAAGAGGCCCATGATCACTCTGGATGAACTGCAGAGATCTACAGCTGAGGTGGGAGACTCTGTCCATAGGACAACAATCAGTCGTATACTGCAAAAATCTGGCCTTTATGGAAGAGTGGCAATAAGAAAGCCATTTCTTAAAGATATCCATAAAAAGTGTTGTTTAAAGTTTGCCACAAGCCACCTGGGAGACACACCAAACATGTGGAAGAAGGTGCTCTGGTCAGATGAAACCAAAATCGAACTTTCTGGCAACAATGCAAAACATTATGTTTGGCGTAAAAGCAACACAGCTCATCACCCTGAAAACACCATCCCCACTGTCAAACATGGTGGTGGCAGCATCATGGTTTGGGCCTGCTTTTCTTCAGCAGGGACAGGGATGATGGTTAAAATTGATGGGAAGATGGATGGAGCCAAATACAGGACCATTCTGGAAGAAAACCTGATGGAGTCTGCAAAAGACCTGAGACTGGGACAGAGATTTGTCTTCCAACAAGACAATGATCCAAAACATAAAGCAAAAACTACAATGGAATGGTTCACAAATAAACATATCCAGGTGTTAGAATTGCCAAGTCAAAGTCCAGACCTGAATCCAATCGAGAATCTGTGGAAAGAACTGAAAACTGCTGTTCACAAACGCTCTCCATCCAACCTCACTGAGCTTGAACTGCTTTACAAGGAGGAATTGGCAAAAATGTCAGTCTCTCAATGTGCAAAACTGATAGAGACATACCCCAAGCGACTTACAGCTGTAATCGCAGCAAAAGGTGGCGCTACAAAGTATTAACTTAAGGGGGGTGAATAATTTTGCACGCCCAATTTTTCAGTTTTTTATTTGTTAAAAAAGTTTGAAATATCCAAAAAATTTCATTCCACCTCATGATTGTGTCCCACTTGTTGTTGATTCTTCACAAAAAATTACAGTTTTATATCTTTATGTTTGAAGCCTGAAATGTGGCAAAAGGTCGCAAAGTTCAAGGGGGCCGAATACTTTTGCAAGGCACTGTATAATATGTTAACAGCTAAGTATATAAGGACATGAAAATTATCAAGGTGGAAGCCAGTTTTACTAGGATTATTCATAAACACTTTACAACTGCTCGCTAACTGTGGGTTATATAAAATGGCACCAGCAATGTCATCAGCAATACTTTTTTATCCTTTAGAACTTATTATGGCTTTAACTTCTTACCGAAAAATCTCTTCAGTTTCCAGGAAACCATTTTCGACTGATTATGCCAGGCCATATGCCACCTTAAAAAAATGTGTGAGCATAACATGTGGTAGTAAATGAGGATATTTTTTTCCAAATCATATAAAAACGAAAGGAGTTGTAAAGTCAGAAGGTTTTTTTTTATCTTAATGCAATCTATGCATTAAAATAAAAAGCCTTCTGTGTACAGCTGTCCCCTCAGCCCCCCTAATACTTACATGACACCCATCTCTCTCAAGCGATGTCCACAAGTGTCTCGGCCATCTGAGAGTATCCAGGCTCCCCCTGCTGTCAATAAAAATCAGTCAGCCAATCACCTGAATCGAGATGAGACTCAGGTTAGTATTGGTGGGGGGGGGGGAAGCTGTACCCAGAAAGTTTTTTTTACCTTAATGCATAAAATGTATTAAAATAAAAAACTTCTGCCTTTAGAACCACTTTAAATAAAGGTTTACTACGGAAACGGCAACCTGCTTACGATAAATCAAACCTTGAAAAAGAAAAACATTATTGAGTACCTCTATTTTTACTTCATCATGTGTGGGTGTTTTTTTTATACATACTGTATATTTGTGTTTTATTATAGTCAGACCCTTGAAAGTAGTATGTTGGCAGTTAATGTACAGAACATCATTCTATAAAAAGACAGGGCCACTGCCTTTGATTTCCCCTGCGTTAGTGGCATCTAATTAACGTTCATAACATAATCTAACAGACAATTGTTATTTTTAGTAGCTTACTAATAAATTCAATAGAACCGAGAGCTGTACATTAAACCTAAGGGAAAGTTGGCAGTGAAAATATGGCTTCTTCAAACCTGAAATTGTAAGATCCAGCTCAGTTGTATTTTGATCATATCTTTTATTGCTGGAGAGAACATTAACTGTCCTTATTTTTCATTTATCTATCTTGGTAATGGGACTTTTCCTTGTCAAGCTATTTCGCCTATCTGCTAAGGATAACAATCTTTTTCTAACAATGATATAAAGGTCTAAACTATATAGGGCAAGCAGGAGATCTAAATCTTATTTTACCTAAATAAATTTCACAAAAGAACAGTTTGGAAACTGTGTTTTCTGTGCAGTAATTTCTGATTAAATGTAATATGTATTTTAGTACTATCTCAATTTGCTGAAGTGCTCTTTCTTGCTCTGTAAAATGTTACCTCCAGATAAGAGACTAGAGAATGAAACTTTATGGCTAAGACTGTAAAGATTTTTTTTTTTTGTTTATGGTTACTGAAAGCATCACATAAAGTCATTGATTTAATAGGCTAAAATATGATGCAGCACTTATTTATTGATTAGCAGCATTAGTTCATGTGGTTTGAGTTTTTACTGTCACTGCAGAATTTTGATGATCCTCAGTAAAATAGTAAAAAATGTATGGTGAATATTCATATATTCTGTTCAAAGTAGAACCTTATTTGTCTTTTACTTTAGTAACTGGAAATTCTTTGTTTAATACAGTACTTAAAATAGTGACTAATACTTTGGTATACTATGAGCAGGGCTTTTTTTCTCAGAGAAAAAAAGGTTAGGTGTAGGTACTCATAACCCCCTCACCAATTTTCTCATCCAGGGGAGAGCCGCAAAGTGTACAGTGACAAATGATGGGTGTGGCCAAATTACACTAACAGCCGGAGGGCCTTGAGGGCCGGTGTACACTGGTCCGACATACGCTCTGACTGTTAGAGCACCCATCCGGTGATGTCACCATGGGCAGAGTCTCATGGTGACATCACCAGATGGCCACACTCTATGTCTATATAAGAAATGTCAGACACCAGAGATAACACAACCGCAGAAGCCAGTGTCTGAGGAGGAGGACAGACAGCAGTGGCGGAGAAGGCAGCAGTGGCAGAGAAGACAGCAGTGGAGGGAGAAGATTGGAGGAAGAACACATCACCAGAAGGAAAAGACAACAGCAGAGGGAGAAGACCGGAGGAAGAACACATCACCGGAGGGAGAAGACAGCATTGGAGGGAGAAGACCAGAGGAAGAACACATTGGTGGCGAAACCAGAGAAAGAAGACACGTTGGAGCTACGATTTTTTAAAAAAGGACTTGTCAAAAATCATCTCTTGTTATTATTTACACTACAATGATTTTTTGGGGGGTGGATGGGTGGGGGCACAATGTACCCCATACTCATTCACATTGGAGGACTGAATCTGGGGGCCCTCTTGTTAAAGGGGGCTGCCAGATTCCAATAAGCTCCCTGGCCGCAGACCCCCACAACACTGCCCAGGGTTGTTGTGAAGAGGTCCTTGTCCCTAAACATAGCTCAACATAGCCAAAGCCCCCACCCCACTATGTTGAGTGCATGTGGCCTGGTATGGTCCGGGGGGGGGGGGCATACCAGGCTGCATGCTCGGATAAGGGTCTGGTATGGTTTTTGAAGGGGACCCCATGCCATTTTTTTTTTGTCACTTGGCGAGGTGTTCCCCCTCAATAATTATACCAGACTCAAAGGGCCTGGTATGGTTGTATCAAAGTCGGATCCTGTTAATTGAATTTGCATAGAAGTCGGACATGAAGTCACAGGGGAAATTTGGATTGTAAATCGTCCAGCTTCCATGTCAGGGAAGTGTAAACCCAGCCTAATGGGACATGGTTAAATAAAGCTTGAGGCTACTCGCTGTATACATAGTGCACACATGCAGCAGTCTTTGTACCCACACAATATTATTTTCTGTGTTACAAGCAAGAGTGCAAGAGACATGAACAATACTCAACACAATTATTAAAAAAATATATAACTTCACTATTGCATATGCTTTTCAACCTGCCTTAAAGAAAAACTTTACAAAATTATCAGTCACTACTTAGCAACCAGCAACACTTTGGTCAGAAGTATGTAATGTAAAATATGGCATTAACCACTTTAACACTAGCCACTGTGCTGCTACTGCGGCACAGTGGCTCGTTATCGTCTAGCGACGTAGACCTACGTCGCTAGACTCCTCCCCTGTAGGCGGCGCTCATGCGCCGCCGGAGGCGCGCTCCCGCTGTTTTCATTCACAGCGGGAGTCGGGCCAGGGGAGGAGTGGCGGCGATCGCCGCTGCTCTGCCCCGATCGTCGGGGAATCCAGTTTGGAGATCGGCCCGCCTGTGTAAACAGAGCGGGCGGATCTCCTAAGTGACAGGGAGTGACAGATCGGAGTGTTCAGCATAGCTGGACATCCGATCTGTCCCTGTCTCACACAGTCACCTCCCCCCCCACACGTTAGTAAGCACCAGGCATACATTAACCCCTCCCTCTCCAATAAAATTAACCCCTTCTCTGCCAGTGTCATTTTTACAGTAACAGTGCATATTTATAGCACTGATTACTGTAGTAATGTCACTGGTACCCCCAAAAATGTCAGTCAAGGGTCCGATCTGTCCGCCGCAATGTCGCAGTCCCGCAAAAAAAATCGCAGATCGCCACCATTACTCGTTAAAAAAAAAACACCAAAAATGACAGAAATCTTTCCCTTAGTTAGTAAATGCAATAACTTTTGCGCAAACCAATCAAAATACGCTTATTGCGATTTTTTTTACCAAACATGGGTAGCAGAAAACAAATTGGCCAAAAATTAAAAAAAAAATTGGTTTTTACATCTTTTTTGGGGGGAATTTCATATAAAAAATGTGAAAAATATTGTTATTTTTTCAAAATAAACGCTCTTTTTTTGTTTATAGCGCAAAAAGTAAAAATCGCACAGGTTGTCAAACACCACCAAAAGAAAGCTCTGTTTGTGGGAAAAAAAGGACGTACATTTCGTTTGGGTACGGCGTCAAATGACCGCGCAATTGTCAGTTAAAGTCGCACAGCGCCGAATCGCAAAAAGTGGCCCAGACGTAAGACAGCAAAATGCTCTAGTGGTAAAGTGATTAAGAGTACACCGATCAGGAGTTTGTCTCATACAGCCCAGCATACCAAATGCAGTGGTCAGGAGTATGAAATATACAACAAATTGTATGTGGTGCAGGGCTCAGTAGTAAATAACTCACAGAGTGTAGGGCTCATGACCATTTATTGCTCAGAATTTAGTCAGGGTTCAGAAGTATGCAATGCAAAGAGTACAGGGCTCAGAAATGCATGATACCCAGGAATGAGTAAAACAAGACAGCATACAACCAAAAATAACCCTCTCCTCCAGTCCCTTACCCCAGTATAGACCCCCCCATAGAGAGATCTTCCCCTAACCTATTCATTACCAAGCTCTTCCCCCACCTCCCTCCTAATTCAGAGTTCCCTCCAGCTCCCCCCCCCTCCATTTGCAGCACAGAATGGCAAGGAGAGGGGCTGCTGTGGAAGAGCTGCTATTGCTCATTAGGAGAAGTCCTTAAGAATGGCAGAAAGGGGAGCCATTGACACAAGACTAGTAGGGCATAGCATGGTATGGCCTTATAAGTGAGTGTCAGATAGTTTAGAAGGCCCCCACCTCTCTTTAAGGACAGTTGTCCTGGTTTTACTTTCAAGGATTCTTTCATGCCTCTTGTGAACCAGTTCTCCTCTCTGTCCAAAATTTGGACCTCACTTTTCTAGAAAGAATGTCCCTTTTGCTTAAACTATAAGAGGACTGCTCCTGAATTCTGACCTGTAAAGGTTCATTCTCTTATGTTGGGTTGTTGGTCAATGGTTTGTTGAATAGTTATTTTGTTTTCTCAGTGTACAGTTATTTGCATTTCTTACTAGACTGGACTGTTTATTTTAGCTTATTTCACCATTCTTTGGGTGTTGGGTCTTTTGGATGTTTTAGAAAGTTGATGGTTTTAATACCCAGCAACACACTAACATCTTTCCAACAGGTTCAAAGAAAAAACAAAAATACATTTTATTGGAGAAGGGTTGGAACTCCAGATACGGTTTTTTATGCTGTCCATTTCCTCCTGTCCCAGGGACAACAGCAACTTCTCATCTTTGCAAAGGTTTCTAAGGTTCAAAAAGTAAGGGAAAATCCATCAAATAGGGTTAAAGAATGAACTGAAGACATAATAAAAACATTTGCTACAAATTGGATGAGTTTATGTTTTACTTTTTACTTACAGTTTTAATCATACACAATTTGTTTTTACAGTCAACATTTGCATTGTGATGTATTTTTTATACTTCTCATGGGATTGTACACCCCATTAACACCCATCATACCATAAGAACATACCTAAAATATAAAATAAACACACAACAAGGATTGTGGAAAAGTTTAGGCCGCGGCCCCTTTATTGGGTTTAAAACAATTTTAATTATGAAATGAACTTTAACTTTTAATATCAAACAGAACCGCTGTTAACCATTAATAGACCAACATGCTTAGTCACTAAGACTCAAGCAGCAATATCTTATACCAACCAAATAACAGTTTACCAACCACTGTCCACCCACAAAGTGGGCGACATTACCCAAAAGCCAGGTTATCAACCTGGCCCCACCCCACCATCGCTGCCTAAACAACCACTCTTTACAATCCAGCACTAAAAATTCAATTACCAATATTGGAGAAAATTTACTAAAACCATACCACCCAAATTTCTGAAATTATAAAGAGGGGACACCCTTTTACACAGTAAGTAGAAAAGAACACATACCTGGTTACAGGGACCTCAAAGATCTAATATGCAGAAAATAATCGACTAAACAAAACAAGTGATTTTTTCTTACCTCTACTTTTCTACAATAATGGCCCTCCAAAATAGAAAAAGCAGTAATCTATAGGCTGGATAAAAAGTTTAGTGCAGCATAACACCTTTGGCAGTAAAACTGTACATTTTGTATAGAGATGTATACATCAGACCAAAACAAGAGACAACTGAAACTGCATGAGAGACAGAGGGAGTGAAGGTTGGGCTCCATGCCAAACATTGCTAGATCTCTGATGAAACTCTTCAGTTCACAACAGAGAAAAATTAAGACACTAATAATGAGTATAGAGGAAATCAGCATATTAATTAATGTACATGTTATGGTAACTTTGCCATGAACTGAAGCCCAGGCCTAGAAAAACATTAATTGTAGACAAAACGTTTCCCTTTTATTTAGAAGGTCTAATATTTTGAATCCACCTAAATCATTCCCTTCCAGGTGAACAACAAGGATATCCAACACAGCACACACTTGCAAATAGGGAATAGGAGCATCCCCATATACCCTGCAGGAGAGCTGTAATTTTAACAGGAGGAAAAATAAAATCCTCCGCACCAGAAAACATATGAATATTAACTATTCATACTATTAATCTCTTGTATATATTAATATTATAAAAGATGGGGACGCGCGTAATAAATGCAAAGAGCAGGACGGACATAAAGAGCAGGGCACCTATCTATGTCCTGATGCACTCCCTATGTAGCAGCTGCATATCCTGCACCATCAACATCTTTTACGAACAGATTTAAATGATAAATTCTGATAGAGTAGAGACGTTTACATGGAACAGAAAAAGAAAGGAATGCCTTGCGAATAGTGAAAATTGCTGAATCAGCTCTATTGGGCAATGCAAATTGCCTAATGCATGAAGTGATAACTACCTATCTTTGTCTTGCTGATCCGATTCTGCAAACACTGTCCAGCAAGTTAACAACTTACCTCAACTAACCAGACTGAACGGAGTGGGAAAGAAGTACTGTTTTAAATGCAGAAGAAGAGATTGATTCCATAGCAGTGGTGAAATTACATGACATGTATTCAATTTGTGACCCAATAGCAGCATATAAACATAGCTTCTAAAGTCTGTTTCAGGACTTCTTACCAAAAGCGAGAATTATATTCAAAATCATTGTGTCTCAGACTCCTAACAGTTTTGATGAAGAGTGGAAACAACCACTTTGCTACACGTCATATAAAGGCCAAAAAAGTTCTGAAGAGTCCTAAAAGGAGATGCAACCAGTGGCATAGATAATGTAGGTTGTTTCAGCAAGGGGATTGAATATCAAATTGCATATAACTGCAAGCAAAAAACAAACTGGTGTTAAGGCATTTGAAGGCCTTTCCTCATTCCTGGGGTAACTGGTGTCCTGAAACACCGACTGGAACAAGGCAAACAAAGCATCTGCTATTAAATGTTTTGCTACCCTGAAAATCTCTTAATTTAACCTAAATATAAAATGAAGGCCAAGAAGGACCCAATATCCTAGACAGTTAATTGCATAACAACGCTATTCTAACAGTCTTCATTAAGAGGCTCTGTAAGCTTAACTGCTGGTACCAAAGTGCCACATCCACAACAACAAGGCCCAAGTGAACAATATTCTTAGGGATACCGTCTAAATACAATATTCTGGTCAAAATGCTGAACACTATTTACCAGAGCGGAAATTACCACATTCAATTGATTCTGTTGAATCTGTAGACAACTGGAAAATGCTCATCTAAAGCAAATTCTGACCTGCCACATATAGCTAACATTTTAAGTTGAAATCAATTTGTGCCAAAACCAGTAGATACTCTTTTACCTTCTAACATAACCAACATGCCAATAAGGGAATTAAATGCCTGAGATGACAAGCACCCATCCCACTAGTAAAATTCTGCTCATAGGCATAATGTGTCCTACAAACACCAAAAAACACAAAAATGGAATCATATAAACAGTATACTAATTTCCGATAAGGTGGTTCTGAATAGATACATTGTCTTTTGTAGGAGTCAAACTCTCTCCTGGCATATTCTATACCAACACCCAGGAAATAAACGTGGAACAAGGCACAACTGTGATTCAGCAGACAAAGGGACTTGATATGTTGAATGCAGATTTCTGTGGCTGAGCCCCACAGGGATCATTTAGCTACACCAAAAGCCTTCAATGCTTCACAATTGAATCTTCATCCTGCTTATTAAGAAAGCACATTTGAGATGAAGCGGGAAGAGAATGACCAGGGAGTTATAAGCTCCAGACCAAAAGCAAAGAATAAAGAAAAAAAAAAAAAAAATTTATGTCAGATTTGACTAACAGGGCATCTGGCCCAAATGGTCTAATCACAAAAAGAGCTAGATATACTGTAGATTTAGATATATCAATGAGAATAGGCTATCTACCCAAGCTTTCCTATTCTACCCTGCGCAGGCCTAGGAGCTGGGGGGGAGTGGGAATGCCGGATCTTAGAAGTTATCAGGCAGCAGCCCTCCTGGATCAGGCTAAGGAATGGTGTACTCCCCACTCCGATAAGTTGTGGGTTATCATTGAGAGGGCCCTGGTAGCTAATAGAGACCTTCCCTCCCTACTAATAGCGGCTCAAACTGGGCGGAGTCTCCAACTTCCTGGAGTTCCGGCCATTCAGGCTACAGTTCATGGGTGGGGGGCTCTGCGACAGGTGTCTGGAATTCCTACCTTGCCTAAAGACCTCACACTGGCTTCTTACGAGTTTCTCATTCCCTCGCTGAGGTGTCCCAGCCCTGGTGCCCAGCGCTCCCTTACCTATTCCCAGGTCCTGTCCTCCTCCACCCCCTATGATTTTTTTTTTCTGGCACAACTGCGACATTACCACCTGAGGTTCCCGGAACTGCAAATTCGGGTGCCTCAGGAGGTGTGGGAGTACCTCACCTCGGGGAAACCGAGAGCTGGCGGGTTGTCTTGGTTTTATAAAGTACTGAGGCAGCCTAAGGCCCAGTCCAAATTGAAGTGTATGTTATCATGGGAAAGGGACCTTGATGCAGAATATTCCATTGGGGATTGGCAGGCAGCTGTACAATCCTCTTTTAAATATACGCACTGCACTAACCACTGGGAAGGGGCTCTTAAAATATTGCATAGGAGCTACCTTACTCCATCCAGACTGGTCCATATGTACAAGGACTCTTCAGATGCTTGTTGGAGAGAATGTGGAGCGAGGGGCACTGTACTCCATACTTTTTGGGAATGTAGGAAACTACGGAGCTACTGGGTGGCCATCTACGCTTTGGTGGCCACGGTAACAGGACTAAAAATACCTATGACACCGTCATTGGCCCTGCTGAATTTAGGCATTCAGTCCGTCCCGAATGAACATAGATGTATTATCTCACATATTTTAACGGCGGCTAGAACTAATGTAGCGGCGGCATGGAAGTCTACCAAAATCCCTACGGTCTATGAAGTCATCAACCGAGTGAAAATAATTCACTCATATGAAAATTTTTTTTTTAGCTCGGGAAATAATTTCCAGACATTCCAGCAGCAATGGAGGGGGTGGCTAGATAAATACCCTAATTGAGCACGTTTGCTATTCACTTGCTTGTGAATTGGAATTGCTGATTGTTTATTGAATACAGGAGGTTTTGTTTGTTTGGACTGTCCAGTTGATAGTCTACTGGTTTTCAACATTTGAGTGTTATCTACTCCATTCTTGTTATGTATCCTATCACAGCAGAGTCTTCGGAGACCGGTTCTATCCCATGCTCCCGGTTGGCTGGGAGGAAGAGATAGGGGATATAGGACTAGTGTACTGGGGACCCATGGACGCTTGCTGGGGATCTGGCTGGGGGGGGGTGGGAGCCCGGGGGGCATGGGCACAGTATGCTCCCGAAGGGGTGCCGAGCTCCTTGGGTTTCCCGCCTGGGCCCTTTGGGGCAACCCGGCTATGTCGCCCGGCACGGGCTTGAGGTTCCCTAGGGAATTGGCTAGAACTCTGAGGGGCTCTGTGTAATGTATGTACAAGTTGTGATATGAGCTATATTTTCTCATGTTGTATTATCCTGTTCTATGCAATGCTAACGAAATATGTTATTGTATGTTGAAAATCTTTAATAAAAACTTATTGAAAAGAGAATAGGCTATCAGCATTAGATCAATAAAGAACAAGAACACTTAGGAACTAGCAAATTATTAAACTCATTGGACTCTTCAGGAATCACAGACAAGAGGTAATAACCTAAATAAACAACGGAGGAACTATATGAGATAGGATCCTCTCTTCATAAATTTCTTTTGAAAATTATAAAGCACAATCATGCCTACATGTCATGTTCTGTGACACATTGTGTACTGTGTGCTCTTTTACTTTTCCTAATAAAACAAAGTGGGAAAACTCTATAGCTATATAAAACACATCATGCAACTCATTCACAGATGTAAGGCTTCTTTCACACGGCCGCTCCGTGTGAGAGCTCCGCTGCGGTCTTTTTTTTTTTTCCACGGAGCGGATGACATTTGTGTCATCCGCTCCGTATGCCCGCATATCATCCCATCCGTTTGCGGATGATATGCGGACATAATGTAAGTATATGGCACTGCGGATGTCAGCGGATGACACCGCTGACATCCGATTTTCCTTCCTTTCCGTTTTTTACACGGAAGAAAAAATGGGGTTCTGTTCCATTCGAAAAAACGGAACAGAACTGAAAGGAGGAAAATCGGATGTCAGCGGATGGTATTCCGCTGACATCCGCAGTGCCATTCACTTACATTATGTCCGCAAAAAAATAGGATGATTTGCGGACACACGGAGCGGCCGCGTGAAAGGACCCTAAAACTGACAACCCTTAAACGCCCTAATTTCTGTAAAGGAAGTAAATTCAACCCTCAGACAAGCCAATGATGATAAACTGACTGATCAGGCTGCTAGGCACATGTGTAACCACACAATCTCCCCTAACAATGACAGCTTTGAACCCTGACATGCTGTATACTGGACAGGAGCACTAAACATTCTAGTGCAGTACCTGCAATAACTGCTGCAAATGAACAACAAAAACATTTCACAGGTCAGAAGTGTGATAAGTGAAATGTAACTTAAAGCACTAGAGACAGGAGAGTGAACTAAAGGGGGGACTAAAGAGCACACTAAGCAGGGAAGACACTGACACAGAGGAGACTAAAACAGACAGAATATAGTGAAGTCTGTACATTCCCAGCATTCAGAGCCTTCACTCACCCCTAGCCTGTGATGATGATGATGAAGGTCCTGTTGGAGAGGTGTTGATCACGCTGTTGGGCCATGGTAGAAGCTTCAGACCCGCTGCCTACCTGGCTCATGGTGGCAGGAACAGTGTCTCTGTGGGTGTCTAAAGAAAAGTAGGGGCTCCTCGTCCTGCATATTCTTTCATGGCAGCTCCTGCCCTGTCGGCCTGTACGCTGACATTTCCAGTCAGTGGTCCTCCTCTTCTGGTGCCTGCCAAGTCCCAATGGCAGCCCGGTGCCAGTGGTGATGTGATGCTCCTAAGGTCTTGCGCAGGTCCTGGTCTGCCTACAGATAGAGGAAAAGTTCCCTGGCTGACCTCAGGTAACCTATTACCATCAGTATACAGGGGGGAAATAGTTGAATTAAAAACAAAAAACAAAAAAAAAAACAGAGGCAAGCCTTCCTCCAGGGGAATTAGTCCTTTGAAGTAGTTCATGAAGTAGAATATCCATTCTGGGCTGAGAGCAGGTTAAAATATCCAGAAGGAAGGCTGAGGAGAATCCCAGCGGTGAGTCCAGCTGACAGACCTGAGGTAAATGCTGACTCCGCCCAGTGACAGGAGAGGATACAAGTAAAAGGTTACATTCATTGGCTAGATGTTTCCCGCCAAAAGATTTGTCACCAATACAGTGCTCAGCAGCTGAGGTAAATCTTCCTAGCAACAGCAGGCAGCTTGTCACCTGAAACAGAAAACAGAAAGAACCAGCAAAGCAGCCATAGAGAGATATGTACTTAACAATCAACATAGCCCTCTATTAAAAGTAAAATTTATTTATAAAACAAATGGGTGTTAGGAGTGACAATCCCATGGGGCCACTTCTCTATTTTATTCTTTCGTGGCCCTGACATTCAATCTTTGGCATTCATAACATATACCTTTCAGTAACTATCATTCATCCCTTAACATCCATAGCTTTTTATCTAAAGGAAAGTACTATTTAGCCCTCACCATCCATAGCACATATTCTCCAACAAACAACATTTCATCTTCACCATTTTTAGCATGTACTCTCCCTAAAGTACCATTCAACCCTCACCATCCATAGCGGAGACTTACTCACCAGCATATACTGTACCACCACCAAGCACTTTTACCTGAGTAAATGGTCTTTAGAACCAAGAAATCTATATATTTCTTGAATGACTTTATTGATTCTCATTCTTACCTCCCCAAGTGGAGCTCCTCCTTTTTTTCACCTACTTATGAGAACATAGACCTTATCAAGATTTTATGTTAACCAAACTTGTTTTCCTAACCAAAAGGTACACACACATATGACTTAAAGCTCAGAGTTGGCAAAGAGACACATTCTCCATATGCGTTTCTAGCTGCTGCCCATGATTAACCCCCAAAAAATATATATACTAGTATACTATATAGTATATACTATATGCTATTAACTATATATATATGTTTTTGTTTTTCATTTTATCTCTATATTTTGTTAGACTGCCTTAATTGCACATTCATACTTCTCAAGTGTCCCTTTGGTACTGGGATTGTCATAACCACCAGGCATATTATGTACAGTATATTTCCAAATTTTAAGCTAGTCAACAGAATTCCACATTTGACCAAATTGAACTGCTAAATAAAAGTCATGAAGAGTATCCTACAGTTTAACCACAGAAAGAAAACATTACATTATGTCCCAAACAGAATAGTAAACCAATATCCTCGCTTGTAACTAAGCCACCATCAGAATTAAAGAGGTTCTAAAAGTATAATTTTTTTTCTTAACCAGTTCTGGACTGGGAGGATTTGCCCCCTTAATGACCAGGCCATTTATTGCAATACAGCACTGCGTTACTTTAACCACTTAAGCCCCGGAAGATTTTACCCCCTTCCTGAGCAGGGGGTATTTTGCGATTCGGCACTGCGTGACTTTAACGGACAATTGCGCGGTCGTGCGACGCTGTATCTAAACAAATTTGGCGTCCTTTTTTTCCCACAAACAGAGCTTTCTTTTGGTGGTATTTGATTACCTGTGCGATTTTTTGATCATGCGCTATAAACAAAAAAAGAGCGTAAATTTTGCAAAAATAGCAATATTTTTCACATTTTTTTATATGAAATTCCCCCCAAAAAAATGTAAAAATCAAAATTTTTTAACATTTTCGGCCAATTCGTTTTATGCTACCTATGTTTGGTAAAAGAAATCGCAAAAAGCGTATTTTGATTGGTTTGCGCAAAAGTTATCGCGTTTACTAACAAAGGGAAAGATTTTTGTCATTTTTGTTGTTTTTTTTTAACGCGTAATGGCGGCGATCTGCGATTTTATTTGCAGTACTGCGACATTGCGGCGGACAGATCGGACCCTTGACTGACATTTTTGATACTTTTGGGGTTACCAGTGACATTTCTACAGTAATCAGTGCTATACATATGCACTGTTACTGTAAAAATACACTGGCAGTGAAGGGGTTAACTTTTTTTGAAAGGGAGGGGCTATGTGTGTCCCTAGGGGCGTGCTTTCTACTGTGATTGGCTGTGGCTTCAGATGTATGAACAGTGATCAATGGTTCTACATAGTAGAACCATATGATCATCCTTCATACACAGGGGAGAATGACAGGCAGCTTGTTTACACAGGCTGCCTGACTTTCTCCCTCTCCCCCGACGATCGCAGAGTGACCGGCGGACATCGGGTCCGCCGGTCACACACGCGGGGGGGCACGTGACCGCGCGGGAGCGTGCCTCTGGGGGCGCGCGCTCGCTCCCTAGACCCTCACAGGCTAGCGACGTAGACCTACGTCACTTTGCCTGTGAGGGGCTGACTGCCGACGTAGATCGGCGTTAGGCAATCGGCAAGTGGTTAAAGGAAAATTGCGCGGTCGTACAACACTGTACCAAAATAAAATTGATGTCCTTTTTTTCCCACAAATAGAGCTTTCTCCTGGTGGTATTTGATTACTTGTGCGATTTTTATTTTTTTGCGCTATAAACAAGCAAGCAACAATTCTGAAAAAAAAAACACAATATTTTTCTAATTTTATTTTGTATTGTCTTTTTTAAAAGAATTTCTTCAATTTGGTATTTTATGTTTATTTAATAATATGATGCAGCAGTGGCATTTACATACAGCTTAAACAAAGTGAAAGTCATATTTTAATACATTTGCTCTGTCAATGCCATATGACTTTATTACAGACAGTCAGAAAAAGCCAGTCTTTGTGGCATGTTGCCTAATACTGTGTATCTGAAATTCTGTCATTGAGACATTTGGGTGGACTTAACTACATACTCTATACACCAAACTCAATGTAATGTCCTGACAGATGGACAGATTGTAAATCTCATATTGTCAGAGAGTATTTCTTCTGTGTTTATAATTCTGTGGGTTAAGGTCTAATTGAATTAATCATAACATCTTCTGTCACAAAGATGACAGAAGTGTTTTGCACTTATGGAGGAAATTAGACTTTTCATTCATGAAATGTGTAGATGATGTTTAATGTTGTTATTGCTAATGCCAGAAATATACACCATGCGTTTTTTTTTCTTGGACAAATGGTACATTTCCAGAAAAGCCTGGTTAGTGTCAAATTCAATCATTTTTTTAAAGCTAACAAGACTCATATGTTCTTTCCTTCTGTCCTGGAACCTGTTTTCTATTATGTTCCATAAATATGATGATACATTATTTTGGCAAAGAAAAAAAAAAGTATTTGCAAAGGGATAATGTTTACAGAACTTTAGTTTAAAGCATGGTACACACTAGAAGTTTTTTCAGGAGGAGCTTTTGTACTAGCAATCTGATGTTAGTAAAGCCAATGGTTGAGAGCGCTGATCTGGTGCCGATCAGCAGACCTTTTTGGGTTGGACGCCGTACACACAGGTCGAATGTCGTCCTGCTTCTTTTTTTTTTAGAAAATACATTTTTATTAAATTTTCAACATATAACAATTAACCGATAAGTAACATGTATTATAAAGTACAACAAGATAATTACGACATAAAATGACCAGAAGAAGGTGAAACATATGATATGAGAACTTGCCTCCGTATGCGTCCACAACTGGGTGTAAAATGACCGGACCGGCGCACCCCCAGAGATCTCTCAACTACGGTCCCGGAAGGTGCACCTGACCAGGCGAGGCTATAGGACGCATGGGTGCTCTAGGTCGCAGTCGTTGAAGCAAATGAATATTATCAAAGTGTAAAAATGAAGTACAAACGAGAAAATACGGAAATATACAAACATTTCCAAAGGCAATAATCAGCAGCATTTAATATAGTAAAGGTAAGTAACTCTCAATAAAGTCATCTAACATAGTCCATTAGCCAGTGCGTTGTGCCAAGGTGACCAATTTGCATATAAGTACCGCGCGCTAACCGATTGCGCCACTGGAGCTCTATGTCGGCCTGCTTCTAATAAACCTGCCAATGCTGCCCGATATTCGGCCCGTGTGTAATGCTTTCTGAATATTTTAATAGAGCTGTTTGTGTTTCTAAATACATCCTATTGACAATTTTTTGTTCTTGCACCGAATGGTGTTAAAGCTCAATATTATCCATCATGGGACATTACAATAGCTAGTCACAGTTTGGCTGTTTGCCTCAGTTACTAAACTGTTCTTGTGTGGTGATTGGTGATGGTTATAGGTATTGTGCTGCAAAGTTATGACAGTGAAATACAATGTCATATAGCACGTGGTGTCATTATAGCAAACCTTGGTTGATTGCCGCAGGACTAGAAAGGAAAGGCTGAAAATATAGGGGTAGGATTCTAATGCTTTATTTATGTTGCAGATGGGTGTCTGAGGGAATGGGGAAGCACAGGTAGATGGAGGAGCAGAGTAAGGTACAGCAAGGTTAGTAGGTGACAGGAGTGGGAGAGTGAAGGGTGCAGGCAATGACAAGCATCCAAGGCAGTAGGAAGAACAAAGTTAGCTTCAGGCAAATGCTAGAGGTCTTGGCTCCTGTACATCTAAAAAAATGGTCAATACAGATTGTAGTAGGAAGGAGAGATGGTGGAGTGGTGAATACAGGACATCATCTTCTGCATTTGGCCAATAAGGTCCTCACATTGTCATTTATGGAAATTCAATTTCTTATTTGGCATGAGAGTCGGAATGTGAAATTGTTTTATTTTATCCTGGTGCTCTTTTTTTACCACTTATTTCTCTTTTTGCTACTTGTGGCTGTCACTTGTACAAGGGAATAATGGTGGCTTTTTTTTCTTTCTCATCTAAATTTGTTATTACAGTTAAAATCATATGTTCTTTTTTTTTTTAAACAGAAAGGGATGTTTTCCTGGCATTTCATTATTGTTATTTTTTTATTGTCACTTTGCTGACACTGCTTAGAAGATTTCATTTTAATAGCTAAATAAAATTTTTTACAATACAAATTTTATCATCAACTAGTCTCTTTTGCGAATGGTTTATCTCTAAATATGAGAAAAGGACATCCATGATTTAAAATATTGCACTGCAGGTTTTTAAGACAGCCAGTGTTGGTATCGCGTAGCAATAACTTTTTCATAAGTCTCCAAGAATATTTATCTATTTCTGGTTAAAGTAAATATAAACCTAATCACTGAAATCTATTGTAAGTTTTAAAGTGACACTAACCCATTAAAGTAATTGTTTCACAAAACCGTTATATCTAAGGCATGCCTCCCATGATAACTGCTGCAGTTGCCAGGGTGCTTGTGTCATCTTTGAAAATTTAAGTCTTCTAATAGTTAAAGTTATAGCTGATCACATGTGCAGCACCATGGTAACTGAAGATCTAAAAAGAGGCTAACATGCCTCTGTCTTCACCTGTGAAGAATAGGAGGCTTTAGTCACATCCTAAAATGGTAATGGTATTTAAAAGTAGACAAGAAAAGTAATTGTCATATTTTTAAATCTGCAGTTTTTATTAAGGGTATACCTAACGATCCTGCCATAAAGATCCTTGTTCAGTACAATGCTCTGTCCCTGTTTCAGTTGTGCTCCTGTGCTGTCATTCTGGCACCCAGTGGAATCTGCAAGTGCATTTAAATACACATACACAGGCATGTTCCACTACTGTCAAGAAACCCACCCTGAGAAATGCCATGCCGCCATCTCTGTAGTGCAGCAGTGCTCAGCTTGTGGCCTGCGGGCCACTTGTGGCCCACAAAGACCCTTGATGTGGCCTACAAAGTCAAACCAGGTAAGCACATGCCCAAACTCTGAGATAACAGGTCAGCAACCCTAGATTGCCATCAGCCAGTTGCCGACTTGCAATTCCAGAGCATCAAAGTGCATAGAGGCAACTCTGGGAGCAGAGAAAGCAGGTGGCTGAAGGGGAGCAGGAGCCACATAAGCTTATGCTTCCTCTGCAGCACCAACTCCTGCTCCAGGCAGAGTGATACCAAGTGCTCTTCACCTGGAACCTTTCTGGCAGCCTGGAGAGCAATGCCAGCAGAAGCTGAAAGAGAAAAGATTGTTGTATTAAACATCATATACACTGCAATTTTGCAAAGGCATATTAGCCCCTAATAATAACAACTAAGAACTATTAGGCTGCTTTTACATTGATCCATGGGTGTAGCGCAGTGCATCTGCGACTTTCCTGTGGGTTAGCTGCACTGAGTCATAGACTTCTGCTGTTTTCCACAAGAAGTTTTGGAGCGCCTTCAGAAAGTGCACCAAACTCACAAGATGTAATAGAAGGTTTGGGTAAACCACACCGGATCAGTGTGAAGCATAGGGGGCTTAGGACAGTAAGAGAAAATGTGTAGAAAAAGCCTATAATTAGTTTAAAATGGTGCTACCTCCCTACGTCCAAGATACCAGAGATGTACAGAGGGGTATATGCTAATGCCAGGAGCCTAGCTAATAAGATGGATGAGTTGGAAATGTTAGTACATGAGGAGGACATAGACCTTGTGGGAATAACAGAAACTTGGTTCGACCCCTCACATGACTGGCTGGCAAATATCCAAGGGTATTCTGTGTACCGGAAGGACAGGGTAGGAAAAAGAGGGGGAGGGGTATGTCTCTATGTCAAGAACAATATAAAGGTGCTAGAAAGGAGTGACATTACGGATGGGATGAGCATGGATTTCGAATCTGTGTGGGTTGAACTCGATAGGGAAGAAGATAAGGGAAAAGTAGTTGTGGGGGTTTGCTATAGGCCACCTAACCAAGGGGAGGAGGTAGAGCTGGAATTTTTAGCACTAATAGGTAAAGCGGCAAAACTGGGATCAGTCATCATATTGGGGGACTTCAATTATCCCGACATTGACTGGGAAGAGGGGACTGCACACTCGCATAAGGCCCGTCTATTCACGGAAACCTTACAGGATAACTACATGTCACAGTTGGTGGATTCCCCTACTAGAGAGAATGCAATCCTGGATCTATTGATCACTAATGACCCAGACATAATCTCGGAGGTAGGAGTCCAGGACAATCTGGGCTCTAGCGATCACAGGATGATCACATTTAGTATAAATAACAATATAAAAAGGCAAGTGGGGAACATAAGAACCCTAAACTTCAGAAGGGCAGACTTTCCAAAACTGTACTCAATGATGGAAAGGGTAAACTGGGACCAAACCCTGGGATCCCTGACCACTGAGGAAAAATGGGAATGCTTTAGGAACATATTAAGCAAAGGCATCTTGCAGTGCATTCCTATGGGGAATAAATTTAGAAGAGACAAAGCCAAACCTGGCTGGCTAAACCGTAGCGTTAAAAAACTTATTAGGGGAAAAAAATTGGCCTTCAAGAAATATAAATCAGAGGGCACAGTATCGGCCTTCCAGCAATACAAGGAGGAAAATAAGAAGTGTAAACACGAAATCAAGATGGCTAAAATCAACTTTGAGAGACAAATAGCGGAGGATAGTAAAAAAAACCCAAAGAAATTCTTTAAATATATCAACAGCAAAAAAACTAGGGCAGAGCATATTGCACACATAATTAACGATGATGGGAGGATGGTTACAGAGGACACTGAAAAAGCAACCGTGCTGAATGCTTTTTTCTCGTCAGTCTTTACGCAGGAAAAGGAGGGGTACACTGACCATGACTGTATGGTTAGTAGTAATACACAGGACTTGCCACTATGGCTAACAGAGGGGGAAATCAGGGAAAGACTGGATAAACTTAACACAAACAAATCACCAGGCCCGGATGGCGTACATCCGAGAGTGCTCAAGGAACTCAGTATGGTTATATCTAGACCACTGTTCCTGATCTTTGCTGACAGTATTAGGACAGGAGATGTACCAGGGGATTGGAGGAAGGCTAACGTGATTCCGATATTCAAAAAGGGCCAGAGACATATCCCGGGAAATTATAGGCCTGTCAGTTTGACATCAATAGTATGTAAACTTCTGGAGGGGATGATAAGGGACTATATCGTAGAGTATGCTAAAGACAACAACATCATCAGTAGTAAACAACACGGGTTTACAAATGGGCGTTCTTGTCAAACCAATCTCTTAGCATTCTACGAGGAAGTGAGCTGTGAGCTAGATAGGGGGAGACCAGTGGATGTGGTGTACTTGGATTTCGCTAAGGCATTTGATACAGTTTCCCACAAGCGCTTAATTTATAAAATAAGGTCTGCAGGTATCGACAGCAGGGTTTGCTCTTGGATACGGAACTGGCTAAAAGGCCGTGTCCAAAGGGTGGTAATAAACAGCGCATACTCAGACTGGGCTGAGGTAGTAAGCGGGGTGCCCCAGGGCTCAGTCCTGGGACCAACCTTGTTCAATTTATTCATAAACAGCATTGAGGACGGGATCAGTAGTTCGTTATCAATTTTTGCAGATGACACAAAATTGGCCAGGGCAATAACTGCACAGCATGAAGCAGATATCCTACAGAATGACCTGGACAAAATTACGGAGTGGGCAACGACATGGCAAATGAGGTTTAATGTGGAGAAGTGTAAGGTTTTGCACTTGGGGACCAAAAACATAAAAACACAATACATGTTAGGAGGGGAACCCTTGGGGGACTCAAAAATGGAGAAAGATCTGGGAGTCTTGGTTGATGATAGATTAGGCAACAGCATGCAATGCCAAGCGGCAGCTTCCAAAGCCAACAGAATATTAGCATGCATAAAGAAAGGGATGTATTCCAGAGATAAGACTATAATCCTTCCACTTTATAAAACTCTGGTCCGACCGCATCTGGAGTATTCTGTCCAGTTCTGGTCGCCAGTCCTCAGGAGGGATGTGTTGGAGCTGGAGAGAGTCCAGAGAAGGGCAACTAGACTAATTAGGGGATTGGAGGACCTTACCTATGAAGAGCGGCTGCAATCGCTCGATTTATTTTCCCTGGAGAAGAGACGTCTGAGAGGGGACATGATAGCAATTTATAAATATCTTAATGGGGATCTCAGCTTAGAAAAAAAGCTGTTCATTCGAAGGAATTGCATGAGGACTCGAGGACATACAATGCGATTAGAGGAGAAGCGTTTTAACCTCAGGCAACGTGGGGGGTTCTTTACTGTTAGGGCTACAAGATTGTGGAATTGTCTACCACAAGAGGTGGTTTCTGCGGGTAGTATGGTGACTTTCAAAAGACTCTTAGACTTACATCTCAAGGATCAGGAGATAAAGGGCTATGTTAGATGATTACAGTCACACACACCTACACAGGTTGAACTGGATGGACTATTGTCTTTATTCAACCTCACCTACTATGTAACTATGTAACTATGTAACTTGCTAGAATATCCTCGGTAAAGGTTCCACCAGATGCTATCCTGGTAGGGATTGATGTAGAGTCACTATAAACATTGATACCCCACACCTAGGGCTTAGCAGACAATGCACATTTTCTGAACTACAACTTCCCATTGATGGGAGCACAGAATTCGTTTTTACTAGAGCTGTTGCAGTTTGCACTCTGTAACTACTATTTCCAGTTTACAGGGGCAAGTTATAAACAGATACGTGGCACTTCTATGGGAGCCCCATGGGCACCTGCCTATGCGTGCCTCCACCTGGGTTGGTAGGAGGAGAAGATAGTCTACTGTTACTTGGCCATACTCAGTTATGGCTTAGGTAGGTTGACGACGTGTTACTGCTATGGCAAGGGACCCTAGAGACCCTGAAAACTTTCATGTGTGAACTGAATTCCAGCAATAGGAACATCAATTTTACTTTCACCTATGACAGCCATCAGATTTCATTCTTGGATCTTTGGGTAAGCATAAATAATGGCATGCTCACCACCAAGACATACAGGAAGGAGACAGCTGCCAATATCCTCCTGGAAGTAACCAATCATCATCCACAATCACTAATAAGGAGAATATTGACCAACCAGTTCTTCCAGATCCACCTTAACTGCTCTCAAGAATCTGATTACAGGGAAGAAGCTAATGAGCTATATGGGAGATTCAGGGAAAGGAAATACCCACACAGAATGTTGAGGAATTCAACAAAAACAGGCATCCTTGAGACCAAGAGAGGAGCTACTCCTGAAGCAAATAAAACCAGAAAACACGGGTCTTTCTTATCATGTGAGGATCATTATGCCCTTTGGCACACAACGGGAAGAGGTGCGTGATATACTAACTGGCACATACTCACCCGCTAATCACAGTTAGCGGATATCATTAGGCCTAGACCCCTGATGGTAGCCAAAAGGGCAAAAAATCTGTCAGATGAGCTTGTACAGTCAGAGTTTATAAGATCCATGCCAAGGAACTGGCTAACGGACCTGCCAGAACAAAAGGGCATGTACCCCTGCAGAAAATGTCACATATGCAGATACGTAGAAAGAACTGATGTATTCACAAATGCGGAGCGGTCAAAATCTTATAGGATTAAGCAACTCATTAATTGCGACACAAGCTGGGTACTCTACATACTAGAGTGCCCGTGCCATAAATATTACGTGGGTAAGACAAAACACCCCTAAAAAAGATAATGATGTCAGTACTAGGATCACTTTAGGACCCAGCGAACCTCACCTTACACAGCCTTTGCCTGCTAATTAACGGTGATTGGGGAGCTCACCTTTAAATCACCTGTATCAGCACACCACCAGTGCTCGTGATAGTGTTGTTACCTTGTGTGCTCCTGCTTGACCCAGCTAATATATGCTATAGTTATATTGTGTATGACCCGGCTAGTTTTGACCCTGCTTTGCTCGCTTCTGATTCTGTACTGTTTGGACTCTGATCTACCTTTGTATGACCCAGCTTGTCTAGACTACACTTTGCCTGAACTACAAGTACCAGCCAACCTCCTGCTACATCTGAAGCAGTGAACCACATGTACCAGCCAACCTCCTGCTACATCTGCAACGGTGAACCACAAGTAAAGATGTCCCGAACTATTCGCCGGCGAACAGTTCCCGGCGAACATCGCTTGTTCGCGTTCGCCGCGGCGGGCGAACATATGAGATGTTCTGTCCGCCCCCTATACATCATCATTGAGCAAACTTTGACCCTGTACCTTACAGTCAGCAGACACATTCCAGCCAATCAGCATAACCTCCCTCCCAGACCCTCCCACCTCCTATAAAAAAGCAAGGACAGCATCCATCTTAGATTCATTCTGAAGCTGCAGTATTAGTTAGAGCAGGGAGAGTGCTGCTGCTGCTGAATTAATAGGGAAATCGTTAGCTAGGCCAGTGTTCTGTGTCCACTCCTGCTGTAAGAAAAAAGCGTCATGACAGCACCCCAAAAAGCCCTTTTTAGGGCTGGTATATCAGTCTGCTTTTATTTTTTATATATATATATATATATATATATATACAGACTGTACTGTGTGCACACCACTCACATCGAGTGGCACAGTACCTTGCAGATAAAAAAGTCATTTAATTTTTACCCTTAATATAATTGCAGTTGCCTGCCAGTGTGTGTCAGGCCCACTGACTGAACTGTGCCCACTGCCAGTGCCCACCACTCATATAGGGTGGCACAGCACCTTGCAGATAAAAAATTCATTTAATTTTTCCTCTGTAATATAATTGCAGTTGCCTGCCAGTGAGTGTCAGGTCCACAGACTGTACTGTGCCCACTGCCCACCACTCATATAGGGTGGCACAGCACCTTGCAGATAAAAAATTAATTCAATTTTTCCTATAATAAAAAATAAAGTTCATCCAGAAAAAAAACAGGAACTGGCTTTTTCATTCAAATTTCAGTAGCAGGGATGGTGATAACCTCTTACCAAATAAATAAGATGATAACATATACCAAAATATATGAATCAGATGTGATAAATATAAGCATAAAATCATAAATACATAAAAGCATGAAATCACATCAATAGGAGTCCATAAAGTCCATAGGTATAAAGTGCATAGAGCAATGAAAGTGCAAACATGAAGGATCACAGGTGCGACTTATGGGGACCATCCTTGCTTGCCACTACCACACAGTGCTGGGAGAAGTATCTGAAATTCAGACTCACCAGACGCCTATGCCTAATCACTCTCATGGACTATAGTGCACTATAAATTTACCAGGAAATCTTTTCAGAGGAGTCTTTGCAGCACAAATCAGAGATCTGGAGGAAACCTGATTTTACTATATGCTGTTGTTGCCCAGTCCATGAGAGTGGTTAGGCATAGGCGTCTGGTGAGTCTGAATTTCAGATACTTCTCCCGGTACTGTGTGGTGGTGGCAAGCAAGGGTGGTCCCCATAAGTCGCACCTGTGATCCTTCATGTTTGCACTTTCATTGCTCTATGCACTTTATACCTATGGACTTTATGGACTCCTATTGATGTGATTTCATGCTTTCATGTATTTATGATTTTATGCTTATATTTATCACATCTGATTCATATATTTTGGTATATGTTATCATCCTATTTATTTGGTAAGAGGTTATCACCATCCCTGCGCTACTGAAATTCGAATGAAAAAGCCAGTTCCTGTTTTTTCTGGATGAATTTTATTTTTTATTAAATTTACTCATTTAAGTAGCAGCAATTTGTGTTATTTGTGTTATTCTGTCAGGTTTGTGTTACCTGTATTTCCTAAAGCACAGTGGATTACAACATCGTCTATTAATTTAGTACAACTAGTGATATTTATATATTACATTTTTCCTCTGTAATTTAATTGCAGTTGCCTGCCAGTGAGTGTCAGGCCCACAGACTATACTGTGCCCACTGCAAATGGACTGTTTGCGGTTGTTTGCGGTGCGTTAAACGGAGAGTTTGGTCTGTCAGAGTTTGGTCTGTCACTGTGAAGCGGGCGTAACCCTTACACTACCTGTTCGATACAACATCATACCTGATCGTATTCACACACTGGATGTTTTAAAGCACGTTATTCCAAACAATTTAGGAATGTAAGGTGATTTATGCCCTTTATGGATTAAAACCTGACTCTGCGTCAACTACGTAATTTTCCATGGGAGTTTTGCCATGGATCCCCCTCCGGCATGCCACAGTCCAGGTGTTAGTCCCCTTGAAACAACTTTTCCATCACTATTGTGGCCAGAAAGAGTCCCTGTGGGTTTTAAAATTCGCCTGCTTATTGAAGTCTATGGCGGTTCGCCCGGTTCGCCCGTTCGCGAACATTTGCGGAAGTTCGCGTTCGCTGTTCGCGAACATAAAATTTTATGTTATCGACATCTCTAACCACAAGTACCAGCCAACCTCCCGCTACATCGGCAGCGGTGAACTAAAAGTTCCAGCTGACCTGCTCTGCTCAGAAATGCTCATGGTATGTGTTCTTTTTTATTGAACTCTATCTATCTATACTCTAAGCTATCTGCTCCTAGCCTGACAGATGAGTCCCCACTGGCTCAGCATTTCATGCTGTGCCATAAGGGCCACATGAAAGGATTAAAGGTTAAATGATTTTTCGCCCTAAAATGATCATGTAGAAGAGGCGATTTTGATACTGTACTTCTTCAACGTGAGAAAGAATAGATCTTTCGACTGGGTACTTTGGTGCCCAGGGGCCTGAACACTAAAATGAATCTGCAGGTATTCCTGAGACCCTTATTCCCATGAACAGCACACTGAACCCCAACCCCCCTTACACCACCCATTTTTCTGCACCCCCACAGAAAGAATGCTGAGCCATGGGGGTGAGATAGATATACACCTATATCTGTGTCTGTGCTGTACCTTCCCATCACCTACCTTCTAACTAAATTAAATATTTTAACTAATATGTGCATGAAATTTACTGGAAAATCAGTGTATCTCTGTCTTTATAAATATCTGCATAGATGTATATGACCATAGATGGTCACAGACTTTTATCTGTGAATGTTTCTGTAATTTAAATTACCAGAAGATGGTGATACTGAAATGCAAACACACTGCATAGGACCCTTTAATGGATTAAAGATTTGGTCAGGTGTGACATCATAGGATATCTTGTTAAGGAGACATCATTCATGCTATTTAAGGCAAGGGAAAGTTTGTCACACTACCCTGAAGAAGCCTAGTTGACCACTGGGTGAAACGCGTAGGTATGATCGCCCCCACATGCCTGTGAACATGACCACACTCTGCGCCTGATGACATCCTGCTGCTTAGTGCCACCACCCTGTGGTCTGGATATTGAGGGTAACACATTGACTCAAGGCTCCCATTGTCAAGGCTACCACCCTGACTCGAGGCTCCCACTCCCGAGGCTACTACCTTGACCTGAGGCTCCCACTTCCACTTCTCCTGATGCTGGGAAACAGAAACACAGGAGAAATGATTTACTACATAGTGGAGAGTGTGGACTGTGCACTGGTGTCTCTCTGCGGCTTATCCAAGAACCGTGAGTTATCCGCAGCAGGGAACCGCGCTACCTGTCCACACATCAGATTAACATGAACTGACGGTTACATACATTGCCAGTGTGAACTTGATCAGATCACTCACTGCACCTGACACTGCGTGGATTTGCCCCATTCAACAAGGAATTGCGTGTATCTATATGCACAACACATATTGCCATAGGTTAAACTGAAACCATCACTCACATTCAACAGAACTGCAGATACTTGCACTAGTGAATTGTTCTAAATAAAGAACCTACAGATCCGGTCCATTCCAGCTGCTGCTCACGCATTCCAAGGACGTCACCTGACATCTGTAAGAACCTTAGTTCATGTGGTCACCTACCATTTCATGTTCCGCTCATTTGGTCCACTTGGGGAAATAAGAAGCCCAAACGTCGACTGTGCGCAGGGCCACTAAGCGCTGACACCACGGTGGTTACCTGGGACTCCTTCAGACCCCATATACTCTACCCTTTACCATTGAGCTGGTATAATCGTGACCTTTGCTTTATGTGGTATTACAGTGTGTTAACCTAAATGTGGTTATATATACCCAGGCATGCGTTATATCCCACATGGAAGAAAAATATATTTAAAATATATTTTTTAAAAAATAATTTTTCCCCCAAATATATTGGAAATATATTTGAAATGCTACAATTTTGGCCATATTCAATATATTTCTAAATTGTTTTCCCTAAATATATTGGAAATATATTTGAAATGCTACAATTTTTGCCATATTCAATATATTTCTAAAAATTGTTCCCTAAATATATTGGAAACATATTTTTCTTCCATATGGGATGTATGACAACATTGTCAGTCTTTTAACTATTGTGTATTGCCTATCACCTGTGTATAATTTTTTAATTTTTCTGATTAATAAAGTTTTTCAAGGAGAGACCTCTGGTTGCTCTATTACCTTTTCACAATTTTGAACTACTTATAGGCTTTTCCTATACATTTTCTCCTGCTGCTGATGACATGTTCATGTAAAATAGGGAGGAGCCCCATCCCTCATATTAGGTGAATCGGTACTCCTAATGTGCTGGTACAGTATTAACCTTACCAGTGAGATCCTGATGGTTCGTTTTTATCGAAACTACTGGCTCAGGGCAATAGGGCTCATTTACATTTGTGGTCGGGGGGTAAAACCCCATAGTTAATTATGGCAAGTGACTGGTTACACCAGGGATGCTCAATCAAAAGGTTGAGCATCCCTGGTGTAGTGCCTGTAGACAGGAAAAGGCTACAATGCGACTTTCCTAGAGAAACACTAAGATGCAACAACAAATAAAAAACAGATGAAAACAATTATTTAAAAAAACAAATTCCAGTTGTTTATGATAATGCTTTAGCAAACTAAATGTTAATATGTTAGAGTTTCCATCTACTTTAATTTGTGGCAACATTCTTTTTGCTTGTTCTCATTAATGGAAACTGTAAATGCCCAATGCCTTAAATAAAGTTTACTGCAGTTTAACGCAATAAAATGTGGACTTGATCTACATACAGTATACGTTAATTGATTTACCTGCCAATAGATTTGTAATTTTCTCTTGTAATGCAGGGGACCCTGACAGATAGCACAGCCCCCTGATTCCAATCGGCAGACTGCACAACAGCTGAGCAATACAGCCTGATGTAGGAGCCACGGTAACCTGTAACATTATAATATAAGAGCAACTGCACACGGATGAGATCATCCCTATTTTGTCATCTTCTCAGGAAGCATTTATTGTTACATGGAGGACACTGTGCTTAGAGCTGGTTTACAATAGTACCATCACAATAAAAGGACAATGTACAGTACATATAAAATACAAAAATACAAAAGAAAAGAACAGCAAAGACATTTAACTATACTTTGTCATAAATAGAGCACAAAACACAAGCAGAAAATAAACTTACTTCCAATAGCAAGCTATTATAATAAATCTGTTCATTTTTTAGCATAACAAAATAAGGAGTTGTGTCACATGATCATTGATAAAAGTAGAATGAAAAAAATTAGAAAATAAGCTTTGCAGCACGAATTATATTTTGTGACCCATGAATCTTTTTGTTTGTGCAACTATGCCAGTGTATATAGCTTTAACAATATAGCTATAGACAATTGACAAGCACACAATGCAGCATAGATGAATAGTCTCATCTGGTAATCTAACCAGAGATGGGCCTATTGTTTGGGAAAAATAATAAAAATTCAGTTGTCTCTTTTGGAAATTTTTACAATGATTAAAAACAAGCTTTTCTGAAAAGAAAATCTATGAATTCAGTCAAAAGTAATCTTCTAAAGTATTGGAGATATCAGTTGTTCTGTTGTTCTAGTGCCTGAAACTACAAAAGCAGTACCTAGTGTGTATAATCTTGTGGAATGGAGAAGTTTTAGAAACATTTTTTGAAGGAGATGAGCAAAAAATGGTAGATACATGGGAAATCAGGATAAGAGAACAGCAAACAGTATGTATTCATGTTCATTTTTTTTTTTTTCCAAAAAAGGTTTTTATTGAAATTTTTACAATAGAAATATTAACAGCATTGAGTTCAAACAGTCTGAAGCATGAATAAATTGACAAACAGTGGGCAATACAATCGAGAGAGAAAAAAAAACTTGAAGGTAAATGCTAGTGTTTCATGAGAACTAAGATTCATGTTCATTTTTTTTTTTTTTTTTTAAATATATTTGTACATTTTCAAAAGGGTATCTTGGCTGTTCTGTTAATGGGTTAGCCATTGACATACTGTGGTTGATTTGCTGGTGAGTTCAAAATCTAGTGTATCTGTTCATGGTAGCCAATCAGCTTCTAACTTCAAGTTGTTCAGTTAAGCTTTGACAAAAACCTGGAAGCTAATTGGTTTCTTTATAGAGCTGCCCCAGATTTCGCACTCTCCAGTTTTAGCAAATCAACCCGATCATGTAGCAAGGGTTCAGTTGCTTCAGCCAGCCAAAATAAGCACCATCTATACTATGACATTGCCTAAAAATGAAATTATGGTGAACCAATGTTTCTAGTTGTACATACAGTATCTCTGTATTTAGGTGGCCCTGTAAGATATGTTGGTCTGTCCAAACTAAGAAAATGCCTATGAACGTTCTCATTTATCCAGGTCATGGTATGCTGTAGTTACTAGTATTTGGTCACATTCACATTCAAGTTGGACTTTTCTGCAATTTTAAAGTAATTTCTCAGCTTATCCATTTTCCTATGTTTTAGGAACATACCCTAGCATTTAAAGCCACACAGGTAATTCCATCACATTAATCAAATCATCATGTAATAGGTCAAGGCAGATGTTACTTGTCGAAGAATAGGATGGGTGGCGTGACATTTTGTAGAAACACTGTGTTTTAATTCCAATCCAATTCAGCCATGTAAATCAAAGGATTTTACAGTTGTTGCAGACTTTCTGGCACTATTGAATTGACTTACAGTGCCTTGCGGAAGTATTCGCCCCCCTTGAACTTTTTGACCTTTTGCCATATTTCAGGCTTCAAACATAAAAAAATAAAACTGTAATTTTTTGTGAAGAATCAACAACAAGTGGGACACAATCATGAAGTGGAACAAAATTTATTGGATATTTCAAAATTTTTTAACAAATAAAAAACTGAAAAATTGGGCGTGCAAACTTATTCAGCCCCCTTAAGTTAATACTTTGTAGCGCCACCTTTTGCTGCGATTAAAGCTGTAAGTCGCTTGGGGTATGTCTCTATCAGTTTGTGTCCCATTTGTTGTTGATTCTTCACAAAAAATTACAGTTTTATATCTTTATGTTTGAAGTCGGAAATGTGGCAAAAGGTCGCAAAGTTCAAGGGGCCGAATACTTTCGCAAGGCACTGTATATATTTAGGGTGTTTCAGCAGATGTTTCTCTCTGAGGACAGGATAGAAGGAGTGACAGTGTGTGATAAATGCTGGGGTATTCCTTTGACACTTATTAAAACTGGATAAGCTACAAAGCATGTTCAACTTTACAGAAGTCCAACTGAATTTGAATAACTCCTAACAGCAATATTGTCTAAATGATGGCCCCTTTTAAAGGTTACTTGTACTTTGATAGTCCTCTAGACAAAATCTGTGCACCTGGGGAGCCTTTGGGAGCCAGCTAAGCCATATCCTAGTCTCCAGCTAAGTTTTAACTCTACCATTCAACAGTCCAATCTCGCAGGTTCAGTGACCAGCAGAGACTGTTAAAAGAGACTGGTTAAAGACGGAGCCAGGCTTACTTCCAGTAGCGGAGGGTCTTCAGTAGGTGCTCTTGATATGGAATAAGCTTACCTGGATGCATGGAAAATAATTAGAACATTTTCAAAGATATTCACAAATATTACTTTGTGCCTTAGGCCCCTTTCACACAGGCGGACCCTTTTTTTGGCGGATCTGAATGGATGCCCCATGCATCTCTATGGGGCATCGGATGTCAGCAGAGACATGTCCGCTGACATCCGATCTGATTCGTCAAATCTGGACGGATGGAAACCCTATTTTCCATCCGTCCAGCGGATCGGATGGGATCGGATGAGAACGGACAGACGGTCCGTTCCCATCCGATTTCCCCATAGAGAACAGCTGGACCTGACAGCTGTGTCTCCGCACACAGCGTGGAGACAGAGCTGCCATCCGCCTGCTAAGTGGGGGATCAGTGGAACGATCCCCCGCTGAGAAAAACGAAATCCGCCTGACAGACTCCCTGCGTGAAAGGGGCCTTAAGCTTGGCAGTATTACCATAGTAATATGTATATAAATAATTTTGTTACCGTAATGGACAGTTTTAGATCTTAGTCAAATTTGGTATTGAGATATAGAGATAGCCCATCAAATAGACTATTTGCAAACGTAATAATACTGACATCCTAAAATTTAAGGCATTTATTATATTTTGTTAAAGAACATTATTATATAAAAATGATTATACCTGCATGATTCTGCCAGAGCTGCACTTTTGTTTGATGTGTTGTGTGCATATTGCTGAACATATAGAAAGGTTATGAACGCATATTTGATCATGTGACCCATTGCGCACTGCGATTTAGAAGATGAGTATTAGGAGATTACAGTTCATGCTATAGTGATCTCTGTAACCTGCACCTGTTATTAGCTATTGTCAGTACAGTGCTGTAGGAAAGCAATAAGCGCTTCTGTGACATAAGAATTTCCTCTGCAGCCTGAACAATACAATAATAGTTATTTCAGCCTGAAGGATTAAACTGATGAAAATTTTGTCATAGAGGTGAAAGACCTTTGGAGATCCGTACATGAAATAATCTAAGCAATAATGTTCTTTTAATCTATTCTCTCCACCAGTGGCAGTGGAATACCTAGATCAGAACTGACCTGTCAACTTATACTGTTAGAAGTACTGGAAGCTTCACTCAGGGTGACTTCGACACCCATTATAAGCTGATATTTTTTTACCAGCTGGATTTAACTTCACAGAGCCTATGAACTAGTATAAATATATATATATATAGAGAGAGAGAATGTTAATGCTAGACTAGTGATGAGTGCATGGGTTTGAAAAAAAAGGCGATCTGGCAACTTTTTTATTTTCTTTTATTTACCTCAATATATCAACAAAGAATTGTCCATTCTACAGGTAATCAGATAAATGTTTGTTACCCCAACACTTCATATCCCTGATATGTGGCTGCTGTACCATGTACTTGTATGAGAAAGTCTCCTGTTCTCGTTGTATTGCTTCTTTTGTGTGAAATCCCTGGTGTTCCTGCTAGTCCCTCTGCTTTCCAATTAAAAACTGACCACACTAAGTAGGAGAGCAGAGTGTGGTCAGATCTCTAGTTATGCTGGAAACTCAGTGTACTCTCCTCCAATGATCAGACTTGTCCTGACACGCCCCACTGCACAGCCATTCACTGACAAGCTCAATGTTCTGCTGTTTCTCCTCCTCCAACTCTTATGCAGCTGAGAACAGAGGGAATTGGATCATTTATAAACAAAGGGAAAAAAAGTATTTTTTTTTTTTTATTTATACAAAATTGTTTTGCCTTTCATCCCTTTTTTAAGTCCCGGTTCACACTAGGGCGACCTGTGAGGTGACCTGGTTGCCTCACAGGTCGCCGCAGGTCGCCTCCCATAGTGAAGCTGCGGACCCGTTCTAATAGGAGCGACACAAGTCGCTCCGACCTAGAAAAAGGGTCTGGAGCTTCTTTGGGGCGACCAGGAGGTGACCGCCATAGACTTCAATGTTATGAAGTCCGTGGCAGCCGCTCCGAGGTCGCGGCGCGCTGCTCGCACCACGACCTCGGAGGTCGCGGTGCGAAGTAGCGTCGCCCCTATGTGAACGGGGCCTAAAGGGAATGTGTTTTTTTTTTTTTTTTTTATACAAGGTAATCGCTTACAATCACGTTAAGCTTTATTGAACTGCATAATTCTCAACAGAAGAGATGGACCTACATGTATATATCCAAGAAAAAAAAAATATATAAATCAGTGATTTACTGAATACTGATCAATAAAATAGGCTCTGTCTGACAATTTTTTGCCTCACTGGAGAATAACAAATAAGAGCTATGAGCTGGTCTGACATCCTTTCTGTGATCCCCACATACACACGTGCACAGCCACATCCTTTACTGCCACACCCACCTCCAATAGGATTCCTAGACACAACTCAAGTTCATGCTAATTTTATCAGGTCATCATTGGAGTCCTTTATGGCAACTCTATATTACTGTGTATTCAAGATCACACCAACATGATGGTAGGAATACGAAGCTTTAGCTGATCTAAAATGAATAAGGGAAAACTGATTCGAAAAGAGACATTGAAGACCAGATGACAGTTAGTAGCAGGGACCTTAAGCCAAACACACCCACACAAGCTCCTACATAAATGTATCAGCCTAAAACATTGCATCCACTTCTAAAAGTCAAAGACTCACACTGCCTTCCAAACTGCCAAAAATCACCCCATACAGGATGTTGCAAAATGTGTTTAAAGGTAATAGCTAACTTTATACCTGTTCACCTCCTGGTCTGCAATCACTAGCATGTATTGATTCTTTCCCAGACCTCAATTTACCAGCTTACACTGCCCTAATTCCAGAGATGTATAGTAACGAAGTAGGACTACTTCACTACTGTACTTAAGTACCGAAAGGCGGTATCTGTACTTTCCTGGAGTATAATTTTTTTCAATACTTCTACTCCGATATTTTTTTTTCGTGCTGCATAGTTACTCATTACAATTATAAAAATGACCACTGCCAGAACAGTAGATGGCAGGTTTCATGAAGTTAAAAAAAATTTGTATAATGTCATGTGTAAATCAGTGCATATGAAAATAAATGCTACTGAATGTATAAATAAAATGGTCTACATATCTGCTGTTAAGGGGAAAGAGAACCTCCCCCAACCAAGGAGAGTCACAAGCGTACATAGACCTTTTTTATGAAGAGGCTGATTTTGCTTTTTTCACTGGAAGTTGAGAGCACAGGTTTTGCAGTTTTGTTTCACTGGAAGAGTCGATTTGGATATTATTTTGCACTTACCTTCATCCGCCAAGTAAGGGGGAAATCCACAAGGTGGTGGGAGTCTGCACCTATTATTTGGAATAGCACCTGTTTGATTCCTGCACCTTTGAAAATATATTCATCTTGTTTTGTCACATATATATATATATATATGGTATTATGGCATTATATATATGGACTTTTTATTGACTTTGATTTCATACACTCTTCCTTTATTTCATTATTGGAATATATTGTTGTATATGACATTGGTTTATATATGATTTTGCGCACCAATAAGCTGTGGAGAAAAAAAAACATGCAGGGAAGAGAAGGAGGGATGCTTTAAAGGGGAAAGAAAGGGACATACTTTATCTGTTTTTGTTTACAAAAAGTTACAGCCAAAGGGATTGTGATTGTCCATTAGGTTAAACATTTGAAATAATAAAAAAACAATATGATGTTCAAACTTTTGACTTCTTTCTTTAATAACTACATAACACAGTACTTGTACTTTTACTTTCAGTACTTGAGTAGCAATTTTTTTTAAAAAACTACTGGTACTTTTACTTTCAGTGCTTAAATATTACAAGTAGTTTTTTTTTTAATTTTGCTACTCAAGTACAAAAAATGTTGAATACTTTAGTACTTCTACTCAAGTCACTTTTTGATAGAGCACTTCCACTTCTACTCAAGTCACTTTTTGATCGAGCACTTGTACTTTTACTCAAGTGGGTTTCGAGTACTTTATACAAGTGTGTCTAGTTCATCTTCCCTGACATTAGCACTAACCTGCACTAGCTCTTTTTCCAACTCTTAACTTAAATTCACTAGCTATTTCCACAATCTCACCTACTCAACATTTCAGCTGCAAAACGGTAGTTTTTAATACTGAAGAATAATGGGCAAAAGTTGTGTTTTGTACTGCTCGCCCAACACTATCATTCAGTTATAAATCTAAATGGCAGCTTCATGCAACAGAAGAGTTATTGTACTCTCTTCTCCAGTGTGTCTCTTACCCTTCTTTCATTTCAGAGCTACAACATCTGTCAGTCTCTTCAGCATTTAACACTTCTGGAAGTGTGTGGGCTGCCAGTGCCCCTCACTGAACACCATTCTGTCACTCCCGCATCAGTGCAGCAGCAGCAGTCCTATAGTGACACAGGGGTTGAAGGATGGAACTACATCATATGGTGGGATACACAGGCAACTGACACTCCCAGCAGTATTGAATGATGACAATGATAGTACCTTCTGATGCAGTGAGCTGTCAAGTGGGATTTTTGACAGACTGAGAGGCTGCTTTCAGCATTATGAGCAAAATGATTACTCTTTTGTAATAATTTATTGGTTTAAGTGTTATTAGGAAGTGAGTGATCTTTCTATATTCTTATTAATATAATCAAGCTGGTTGTGACTCACTTGATGCCTTATTAGTTGGAAAACGTGTAAGGTACCATATCTATATACAAGGTACTATTTATCTGTATTTGTGATGGCGAACCTTGGCACCCCAGATGTTTTGGAACTTCATTTCCCATGATGCTCAACTACACTGCAGAGTGCATGAGCATCATGGGAAATGTAGTTCCAAAACATCTGGGGTGCCAAGGTTCGCCATCACCACCCTAGATCTAAACGGGCATTTAATCCTTGCAGTGTGAGGGAAGTGCCACTGAAAAGGAGGACTTTTTTCTATCCCCAGAGATAAAGTTTACAATGCAGATAGAAAGGAACAATGAATAACATTGTTTACTGTTATAGACCATTCCATCTTGGGAAGAATGGTAAAGAAAGAACATAGTCCAGTAGTGTCAACTTTACTTGTAAATAAATGTTGGGCTGTGACTGGTTAGCAAAAACTGACATTAAAGGGGCAAAAAAAATGCTGGAATAGCTTGAACAGGTGTGAGACATGCACTTGCTCTAAGTCAACATGACCAAGTAGACACCTGTCTACTAGGACACAGAAGTGACTTAACCAATCAATTTTAATAATGGGCCTTCTGCTAGTTTGTAAAACTGATAGGAATATGATTGAATAATATAGTTTATAATACAACACAACTCATTTTGAGAAATGAGCCTGCTGAAAACATTTGAACGAACACTTATGGGTCACTGCTGTACTTCTGGTCCTGGCTTTTTGAATCTGAGCTATACCCACACCCTCAACCCTCAACAAACTATAAATATATTCAGGATGGTATAGCAGTATATTTCAGCAACAATTTTACAAACTTGTAACTCTGCTGCCAAGTTTCTTGAACTTTTAGTAAAGTATTGGTTGTGTCCTTGTGGTCATGTTCTGTATAGCTTCAATATACAGTAACACTGATTTTGTTTTCTCTGTAGACATGTTTCTTGCATTTTCAAAACGATATTGATTGTGTCTCTGTGGTCATGTTTCTTGAAGTTTCAGTGTAGTACTGGTTTTGACTTTGCACAGACTTATTTTCTCCATTTAGGGTGCTGATGGTGGATTCAGAGCTTCTGCTGCTCTGTGAGCAACTCTTTTTTTTTTTCATTACAATTGTGATATGGGACAGACACCTAACTTTTACTTTGTGCCCTTTTCCTCTACTGAATATATTGCAGCTTACAAACCATTAGACCCGGTGGCTTTCGTTCAGACTTTTTTCTTATTATTTTCACTTGGTGATCCAGCAAGTAAAACACATCCTATCCTAGAGTGACAACGCTCTTTCACATACTGTAAATAGGAAGACAAAGTATTGTCACCCTAGAGCAGGACTACAGAACTTATCTTTTCATTACATAGCAGGGTAATGTTTTGAAAAGCACACAGTTTTCTTTGCCTTCATTCTCTAGCTACTCATTCCTCTGTTGCAGCCAACACTAACCAAGTAGGGGGGTGCATGTGACCTGCTTCCCTGTGACAACATTAGGGCCTAGCAGCCAATCTTCACATGACTAAGTGAATGATGTCCCTGTTCCCTCAGGTTGCTGACACCATTGATTTCTATGATGGCAGAGACAGAGGAAGCAACAGTTTGGGAGTGGAGGCACGTTGATTATAACGGGTCAGGGGCCCCTTTGCTGAAACACTGTCATTTGCATAGGCAAGGTGACTCTGTCTTTTTAAACAAACTTCTGAACTGATGGGAACCAGCTGTAATGTATTTCTTCGTCTTTCAATGATGGTGCTTGCAGTTCATAATGTACTTCTATTCATTCACAGAACAATAAAATATGCACCACAAGAAGTACTTTTCAGGAAGGTTTAGAAGATGTTTACTAAGAAAGTAATGTACTTTCATGATTTGTATTCTAATGGAAAAAACTACAGAAGTCTAAATTACTAGGCACAGTTCCTGTAAGTCACTGCATCCTCTCTAACCCACACACCAGCAGGCAGTAACAAAGAGATTCATTTCCTGCCCATGATTTTACCTTATGGGAAACTTATTCAACTTATTTTACCTGTTTCATATTAGCACTTCCATGAAAAGCTATTTTATTAGCAGCATTCTGTGATTGCATTCTGAAAAGTATTTTTTTTAGGCCTAAAGGTAGCCAAAGTAAAATTGATGTACTGTTCTGATGCACTAGGAATCTCAGGAAATAGAGCATTGATTGTTGGGAGATCAGTCAGGGTGTTTGAAGTTTTTTTGGACAATTACAAGAAAAGCTACAATTGAGGCAAAGCTCAGGCAAAAGTTTGTATCCACTGCATTTTTTCAGGGGCCTTATTGTTCCGGATTGCATGATTAAACATCAATGTACTAAAATTGTACACAATCTTTACATTCTGGTTTTTATCAAGCTATATCTTCCTTGCCTTCCCCTCCTCCTGTGGCTGGTCAGGAGATGATTTGTCATCATATAATACATTCAGCAACATAGAGTCTTTATTTTCAGCAGCTGAACAGCTCCTTTCAATGCTGTTCAGATCCTTCACCCATGATTCCTACAGTGTGCATTGGACACTGCTTGTTCTCTCTAATTCACATCTTCATATCAGTCACAGTGCATTGCAGGGCTCACTACAGCAGCTGTCACTTATTCTTGTCACTTACAACACAGTGCCAGAAACAGTCACAGGCCATTCACTAAAAGCTGTCTGCTCTTTTTTTTTTTTAACTCTTCTTAGTGGCTCAGCTGAAAATGTTATGTCATACAAAATCTTTTGGTTGTGCACACCTAATACCAAGAGATAGACACCTTGGATAAGGATATAGTAGGAAGACAGAGAGCTTCCTAAGTTATTTTTAAATTATTATTGAATGTCTCAGTGGGTGGATGGGCCAGGTTAATTTGTTTATTAATTTAGCTTTTCCTTAGGGAGGATGCTTGGAGCAGCGTTAGGGGTGTATGCATTTTCTGGGACTACTTGAATCCCCCTGTTCTGAGATGTTGGACTTTTGGGCACACCACTTTGAGTAATAGGGTCACTTGTTTCTCTTCCCATGCCACATTCCTCTAAACTATGCTGGACTGTTTGTAAGCCAAGTTGTATTCACCATCAAAGAACAGCTGACTTGTGCAGTTATTTCTGCTCTACTGATTCAGTAACTGTTAAAAGGTATTTCAGGTGTAAATGCCTCCTTCTCTTAACACCTAGATTGTGACTTTCTATTGAAATGAACCAAGGTGCAAAGCGGGGTCGGTTGGTGTAAGGCCAGAAGCAGGTGTTCAAAGGACTGTCAACAGATACTGGCTTAAGTGTATATGAACCCTAAATTACATTGTTGGGGATTTGTTTCCTTTGTTCCCAACTATACATGTGGTGAGCTTTTCTATGTTTTGAAAAGTGTTGAAATACATTAAAATATCTAGTGATCTTTCCAGTCCCCTTCAACCCGTTCCCTTTTCACCACGCTAAGCATGGATGCAGACACATTCTAGAACAGGCAGTTTGCATCTATAAATGGGAGCTGCAGGACCCCTTGCCTGTACTCCTGTGTTCAGATTGCAACTGACATACCCCCACCCTGCCCAGCCCAGCCTTCTGTTTTGGAGCTACAGGATGCTACACTGCCTGTACTCCCATGGTCAGATCCCCATGGACACTCTCTCCTACCCAGCCCTGCACTGTTGAGTGGCAGTGGCTTTGTTATGTGGTGTCAGTAGGAGCTGCCCATTGTCACTAGTAGTCCTCCTGCCAAGCCTGCATAGGGGTGATGTGACTGTTTGTAAACGTATGAAAAAAATATATTTACAACAATATTATTATTATTTTATTTTTATGAAAAGGTGTGCCTTACATTGTAATTTTATGTTATTTAAAGCTTCAGAATAGGCATGGTTAACATTCACTTTAAGTCAAGTTGAGTCCCTCCCCAAATAGATCCCCACACCAAGGTAGAGTATCATACATTATGATATTGGCCCAATGCCAAAGGTCCAGAATGGGTTAAAGAGCAGTTGTTCTTCCTCATTACACAACACTTGTTTCACTTGGCAAACACATTTTCAACTGTCCACAGTTGATCTTCTGTATGTCCTTTGGGATATTTAGACTGTATGGAAAATCAGATTGTACAATGACTGCAACTGCCCTTATCATCTGTTAGCATATGCTATCCTTGTAGAACTATTTTCAATTGATTTGAAAGTTGCCCAAGGTGCCCATTGCCTAGGTCCCTCAGATGTGGCTGTTCCAATTTATATAAATCTACCAAATATTCAGAATCTGTCAAAATTACCCAATTTTGTAATTTTCAAATCACGTCCATATTTTGTGTTTCTGAGCAGCGGCACGAGTTGACACAGTGCAATCGACTGAGTACCTTTTATATTAATGATACATTTGCAATGTTTTCTGGGTAATTCACTATTCACGGTGGAAAAGAAATTCACTCTCTCAGAACTGTGTATATTAAAAAGTACTCAATCATACCTGATTAAAAAGAGATGCCTCACCAGCCTCATATTACTGTAATAATGATAAATTATGAAATGTCTTAGCATGTTTCTCAGTTAAATATTCTTTTAGCACAGGAGCATAGCAAATTTTTACAGCTGAGCTGCTGTGACCTCCAGTGAATTGCTTTCTATTTTCTCCGTACCTTACGGAAGCCATTATCTAGAAATGTATTTACATGGGTACTGCATGCAGTCATTGATGGAAAACTAGGGCAGCCAACATTTAGAACACGCAGATTGGTTCCCGTCTTCTCAAACAGCAAAACGTATTTTCTGCTCTTCCTACCACATTATCAGAAGACTGGCTAAAGCCTCTAAGGTATTTAAAAACGAAATACATTTAAAAGACGTGTATGCTCCTGCTTCCTTTTTTATTTAAGGGATATATTCCATTTACTTTCTGCCTTTCTTATTACCCCTTTGGGTGAAAATATAAAAAAGGTAAAAGTGTGTTTGGTCTCTTTTTCAATATCTTATTTGTACTTGGATATGATGGCTAGATTTTCTGAAATCAAATAATATTTTCTAAAGATTGGTTGGTGAAATGTAACAGCTGCTCCAGCACCTTGCGGGTCAAGAGGTAATTTGTAGCATAGCTAACAGGTATGCTATGCATTAAACTAGAAAGAAAAGAAGTACCTGTTTATTTTGCAGCTAGCTAATGTTTGTGATAGAGCAGTGGTTCTCATTGTTCTGCACAACTAGAGGTAAAAAATACATACCCTAATCCTTGCTTCAGCAGGCTCCCTCCAAGTTAACAGGCCCCTGAAGTCTCTTTTTTATAATGCTTTGGGCCATTGTCACACAATGGTGTCATCAAGTACAATACAGGGCCACCAGTCGGGCTTTAGGGCAGAGTGGCCCGACGGAAGCCTCTCCTCAGTGTAAGACACATGAAAGCCCGCATGGAGTTTGCTAAAAAAACACCTGAAGGACTCCAAGATGGTGAGAAATAAGATTCTCTGGTCTGATGAGACCAAAATAGAACTTTTTGGCCTTAATTCTAAGCGGTATGTGTGGAGAAAACCAGGCACTGCTCATCACCTGTCCAATACAGTCCCAACAGTGAAGCATGGTGGTGGATGCATCATGCTGTGGGGGTGTTTTTCAGCTGCAGGGACAGGACGACTGGTTGCAATCGAGGGAAAGATGAATGCGGCCAAGTACAGGGATATCCTGGACAAAAACCTTCTCCAGAGTGCTCTGGACCTCAGACTGGGCGGAAGGTTTACCTTCCAACAAGACAATGACCCTAAGCACACAGCTAAAATAACGAAGGAGTGGCTTCACAACAACTCCGTGACTGTTCTTGAATGGCCCAGCCAGAGCCCTGACTTAAACCCAATTGAGCATCTCTGGAGAGACCTAAAAATGGCTGTCCACCAACATTTACCATCCAACCTGACAGAACTGGAGAGCATCTGCAAGGAGGAATGGCAGAGGATCCCCAAATCCAGGTGTGAAAGACTAGTTTTTCTTTTTTAATAAATCTGCAACAATGTCAACAATTCTGTGTTTTTCTGTCAGTATGGGGTGCTATGTGTACATTCATGAGGAAGAAGAATGAACTTAAATGATTTTAGCAAATGGCTGCAATATAACAAAGAGTGAAAAATTTAAGGAGGTCTGAATACTTTCCGTACCCACTGTATATATATATATATATATATATATATATATATATATATACTGTATATCAAATGCGTGGAGGTTTTAACTAATCCTCAGACCTAACATCTGCATTTGAACAGTTGTGTATAAAATAAAAAATTGGTTCTATCAGCAAAAGGGATAAAGCAGCTATGTCACTAAACCAAGGGCCAGCGGGAAGAACCACTCAGCACAGCAGGGGATCAGTAAATTACACAACCTGAAGTGTCACTTTTTTAAGAATCTTTAACTGGCATTTTCTTCTTATGCTAGTGGAGATGGATGGCCCAGCAGCAGAAGACCTTGAAGGCCTCTTGCACACGATACTCCTGTTTGAGCATCTACTTTTTCAGACTTTGTATGTATTTACGGGTATATTTGCGTGCATGTGCGCATTTTCACGCACTTCCGCAAAAACTCTTTCTCGCATTCTTGTTCTGTACTATATGTAAATGGCCATTTGCGAATATTTGTGCACAATTGCGCGTATTTACACGCATTTGCCCACATGAGGCATAAATTACTGATCAAAAATGCAGATTTTTCTATTTTGTTTTTACTGAAGAATGCACAGAGTTTGTTTACACGCATGTGTGTATAGGCACATTACAATTAATGGGCTGGGTTTTAGCTCAATAATAAAAAAAAAAGCTGTGCTGAGCTTTTTTCAAGCTGCAGTGTGCAAAAGGCTAAATACTCACTTATTCAGCAGTCTGCATCACCAATCTCCACTAGCAGCAAAATCTTTAGAAACCAACACCTTGAGGAGTCAAATTACTTACAGTAAGCTTTGCTTTTTGCAAAGGGCAAAGGCAGCGGTGGATCAGGATTCCAACACTCCCAGGAGTGTTGGTTTTTGAAGATTATCAGCTGGTGTTTTCTCTGTACTCTTGCAGAGATCGGAGGCTCTGGCAGCCGGAGAGGTAAATAATAAATAAATGTCTTCTTTGCAAGAAGATGTGTATTTCCAAAATCATCTTTAGTGACAGAGTCCCTTTAAGCAAGGCGAGATTACCAAAAATGTCCTATCCCCCTGAAACATTGTTATCAAAACAGGAATTGAGGAGAACTCTCCCCAAAGAGGACACAGAGAGCAGTTAAGACAAATGTTCTGACCCTTCCCTATTCTATCCAAAGCCATAAAACTATTTTGGCTAGAGTTAGGCTTTAAAGGTTTAGTCTTTGGGGTCATAATTCTGGCCTTCCTACAATACCTACTGAGTGGGAGACCTAGAACAAATATGGAAGAGTTTTTAGACCCTACTGGCTGCTTGTTTGTATCAAGTTGATGCCTGAACAAAAAAGATTCCGGCTAGGAACAAAACCCAGGAACTCAGTACTGCACATCACAGTTAAAGCGTATCTCCACTTTTGTTGAGAAAAAACTATTCCCCTCTGGGTGATCTCTGTACATTGCAAGGGTTTTAACAAACTTTGTTGCAGATTCCTACCTTTTGGTATTCTGAAGAAATCATTGTTCCTCTGTGCCTCTGTGCTGAGTGGGTCAAACGGGTTTCATAATAATCTATCAGCTGTGGCAGCTTCAGGGCTCTAATGAGGAAAGCTGCTGGGTCTGCATCCCTTTAGACGTGTTCCTATTGGAAATATCTCACCAAAAATTACATTTTTGTTGCAGGGGATGCCTGAAATCTGACTTGTATCTTAGGCAGACTTCTGGGAAAATTGGTGATCCAATCACACAAGCAGGAAATTATGTTTCTGGGGTGTGGTCAGTGCACATTCTGTGTACAGAACAGCTCCAGGTAAACATAAATAAATCACCGGGACCGGATGGCTTGCACCCGAGGGTTCTTAAAGAGCTCAGCCAGGTGATTGCCATACCATTATTCTTGATCTTTATGGATAGTCTACAGATGGGTATGGTGCCAGCCAAAATATGTAAGGGGTTCTTTACTGTCAGAGCAGTAAGAATGTGGAATTTTCTTCCACAAGCAGTAGTATCAGCAGGGAGCATAGATAGCGTCAAAAAACTATTAGATGGGCACCTTAAAGACCACAACATACAGGGGGTATACAATGTATGGTTAACAGCAAACACACACACACACACATCATAGGTTGAACTGGATGGACTGATGTCTTTTTTCAACCTCACAAACTATGTAACTATGTAACTAAGGTAGCCATATTACATTGCATTTTCAGAACATTATAACAGCTGCAGATCGATAAGGAAAGGTCATTTTTAATAACATTCCAACATAATATAATTTGTGTCGCAATTGTATACGCTAAATTGTTTTTTCTTTGCTTGCTGATTTTTTTCACCACGAATTGGAGTTACCCTTTAAGTACTAAGCTGTAATGTTGTCCATGTACTCAACAGTACTATAGATTCTCACATGATAAAACAATATTGCTGTCTACTTACTGTACATACTGGGGTTGATTTATTAAGGCAAATAGACTGTTCACTTTGCAAGTGCATTTTCCTCAAAGATTAGTGAATATGGTAAAATTCAACTTTGCAAAATATATCCAATCATGTGCAAGGAAAATATGGTAAAAACAGCATTTTTGCTAGCACATTATTGGATGATGGAAGTCAATAGAGTCAGTCAGTGGAGTTTTTGCCTTAAGTAAGTCAATCCCAATGCATCTATTATATTGCATGCTAAATAGAAAGGAAGTGCATAAGTGTTTTTCACACATGGATAAATAGGCATATAGGAGGAATAAGAAACAAAGAGGTATTTCCTATACTGTATTACAAACTCATGAATACAATGCACATACTGTATTATTTACCAAGGTTCAATATGAGAGGTTTGAATACTCATTCTATACCAGTATTACTGCTGAGATGTATGCGGTATCTATTATGTAAAGATAACCTCCTCTATAAGCATACAGACATTGCAGTGTCCCTGTTAAAGTATTTTTCAAGGTGAGTTACTGTAATTATTTTCCCTGCACATGAATCTTTCAGTGATTTCATTAACTAATGGCTACAATAGCATTATATTTCTTATGTATGAATCCAATGTATTCAGCAACTTGAGCGTGTGTATATTTTATACAGATGATGACATAAGAAAGAAAATAGTACCAAGGTGAAATAAATGAAAAAATGTAACAAACTATTTTAACACCATATGTAGTGGCTATTTTTCTATATAAGAAGTTAGATTGGGGGGATAAATAACAATTTTCTGATTGCAGTCCAAATAGTACTGTGCAAAGAAAACATTTGCTATATTTAACACTGTCAATAGCTGTTTATGGTGTTCATATTTTATGTTTTAGTCTCCGAATTACATTCTGTCAGCTTGGTGTAATAAAATGTGCAAACAAGTGATGCGTTTCTCTTAGTTTAGATGTTTTGCTTTAGAGTGCCCTATTACAAAAGGGTACAAGATGTGACTCCATGTCATAAAATCAATATATTCGTTTTCACCTTAAAGTTGTAAAGCCTCAGGTTTTTTTTAAATAACAAACATGTTACTGTGTAATGGTATTGCAACAAGCAGCCCCAATCCTCCTCTTCTGGGGCCCCCTGCCTGCACTCTAGGTTCCTACTCTACTCTATCTGCCCCCCATATTAAGCCTTTTCCTATGGAGGCGCACCTGAGGGCTTGCTCCTGAGCTGGACTGTCTGCATCTATTGATACAGCACAGCAAGTCCTAAAACATTTCTTACCCTAATGCAGGGAATGCAGTATGGTAAAAAATGTTTGAGCTTTAGAACCATCTTAAATTGATATAGTTGTTCCAAGAATTGGAGTTTGAACAGCAGAAATCTAACCACATGAATTTAGGAAAACAATAACTTGTTTTGCACTAATGCCCGTACCACGTGTTATTTTTGTGTGCATTGATCACACCACAAAACTAACACATGATATTTTTAGATTGTAAACTATTACAAGCATGGCCCTCTAAACCCCTTGTATTGAATATTATTGTACCTGTACTGCCACCCTTTATTTTTTAAAAGGCGTTGCACATACTGTTGGTGCTAAATAAATCCTGTATTATAATAATAAAAGTAATATCAATCCTGAAAAACGAATGGTACTTTTACTTAGGGTGAAGCTCCAGCTACATTTTCTTTTGGCTTTGGATAGAGTGCAGAGTTTGGAACCCCTGCCAGATTTGTATTGCCTTCTATAACTTACCTGGTAGCTGAGCCTGATATGAAGGAAGCCCTCTCTTACACCTCTGACTCGGTGACCCTGGTAGTGTGAACAGAAGGCACAGGAGTGCAGAGTGGCACAAGTGCCTGTAGGTCTACCCAGTAGCAGAGCGAGTAATCACACCAGGTAGGAGAGTTCATCAGTAGTCTTCAGTGAAGCAGACAGGATGTTAGACAGCTTGAGAATGGCAGACTAAAGCAGGCTGGTACTGGCGACAGTGGGTAGATAAGCCATGTACTGGTAGCAGACTGTAGAGCAGCTGGCACAGCAGGGTGTGTCAGAAAACAGGGTCAGGCAAGCCAGATCATACACTGGCAGGACAGATCAGGGTCAAGGCAAGCCGGGTCAGGAACCACTCAGTGCAATAGAAGTGAATGGAGCAGACAGGAGCAGAGGTCAAAGACAAGCCAGGGTTGGTGTAGACGGAGTTCAGAGAGTGGTCAGACAAGCCAGGTTAGCGACTGGAATCAGGATAGCAGGATAACAGGAGGATGAAAGACAAAGCAGCACTGATCCTGAGCACTGTCTGAGTTTAAATAGCCTATTTGGTGCCAATATCTGTCACAGGTTCACATGTGCGTCATTGTGCAAGAGAATGCACGAAGGCGCATGTGCACGCGAGTTCGCGCATGTGCATATGCATTAAATAGCGAGTGCCCAATTCTTGTGTCCACGAAAAGGAATATGTTTTAGCCTGTTTAACCCCCTCCCATCCGCGCTACAACCTATATACGGCTGCAGCGCGGACTCGAATTTTCGGGAGGCCGTTTTTAAACGGCCTCCAGTGACACGCCCCCCCCGCGCGCTCCCGCGAGCGCGCTTGGGGGAGAATCTGTGTCGGCCGTGTCCCTTGGACACGGCCGATCACAGATCGTGGTGAATGGCCTATCACAGCGGCCATTCACCACGTGATCAAGCCGTCCAATGAGAGATGATCTCATATGTAAACATATGAGATCATCTTTCATCGCCGGCGCTCCTTCCTCACACAGACACTGCAGTGTGAGGAAGGAGGGGGAGCCGACAGCCGCTAGGGACACAGACAAATGTAATCAGGGCACTGATCACCAGTGCCCTGATTACTAAAAGGTAAAAACATACACATAGTGCCCCCCCATCAGTGCCCACAGTGCCCACCATCAGTGCCCCCATCAATGCCCACAATAAGTGCCCATAGTGCTGCCAGTCAGTGCCCATCAGTGCCTGCTCATCTAGGCACTGATGAGCACTGACTGGCAGCACTATGGGCACTGAGTGTGGGCACTGATGGTGCTGCCCATCAGTGCTCATCAGTGCCGCCCATCAGTGCTCATCAGTGCCACCCGTCAGTGTCCATCAGTGCCATCCGTCAGTGCCCAACAGTGCCACCTCTCAGTGCCCAGCAGTGCCACCTCTCAGTGCCCAGAAGTGCCGCCTATCAGTGCCGCTTATCAGTGCCGCCTATCAATGCCGCCTATCAGTGCTCATCAGTGCGGCATATTAGTACCTCCTCATCAGTGCCCATAAGTGCCACCTCATCAGTGCCCATAAGTGCAGCCTATCAGTGCCCATAAGTGCAGCCTATCAGTGCCCATCAGTGCCGCCTCATCAGCGCACATCAGTGAGGGAGAAAAATTTATTTTCAAAATTTACTTGCAGAAAATAAGAAAAACTTTTTTTTTTTTTCAAAATTTTCTGTCTTTTTTCTTTTTTTTTTGTAAAAAATAAAAAAACCCAGAGATGATTAAATACCACCAAAAGAAAGCTCTGTTTGTGTGAAAAAAATGATAAAAATTTCATATGGGTACAGTGTAGCATGACCGCGCAATTGTCATTCAAAGTGTGAAAGCTGAAAATTGGCCTGGATGGGAAGGGTGTTTAAGTGCATAGAAAGCAAGTGGTTAAAGAAGGTTTTTCCTTACACTGTTGGAGCTGGGGAGATTCACCCTTTTCAAAAAGATACAGTTTTCATTGGAAATGAAAGGATAGGGAAATCCTCCAATGGGACAAATTTAGGGGGAAAAAAAAAAGACAAGGGCTGAAATTACAGTTTTACTTGCCCTTAGACTGAAAACCTAAGCCAAACACCAACCCTAATCCTGAGTTGAAATATATGCCATTATGGTGATAAACCCTATAGTATTGCATCATGCTAATGCTGGTAATTCTCACACACTAAATATTATTATATGGCACAATTGATCTTTTATTTGATATATCAACAACATAAATATTGGCTCTGTGATCCACATGAAAGACCTAAAGTAACCGGTGTGACCTACTCGGCTACAATCTGCCTCTTCTTATAGGCGAAACACGAAAACCTGCTACTGTGGATATTGAGGCATTGGCCTGTAGTATCAGGGGTAAAGCAATAAGATTTCCTCTAACTGCTTGTTAATATGGTCACCTGACCGTTCTTTATTTGATTGTTTTTCTGTGCAGTCAGGCTCATTCTATGATAATATGTTTCATTATTAAAAAAAGAATCACTCATCAGACAAGTATGATTATTTGCTCTGAGAGGCTTATATATAGTGTATGTCCGTGTTGTAAAACGAAACTCCACCCAAAAGGGGAAGTTTCGCTTTAAGGACTCGCCCCCCGCTCCTCTTGTGCAATTGGCACTTTTGAGTATCGGGGGGCAGCAGGTACCCAATTTTCACAGGTACCTGTTTATCTCTTCCGTTCCGAGCGTCCCGGGACTCAGCAACAGAATTTCTTCTTCCTCCCTCCTCCTGCAGTCATCTGGGACCTGTCAGTGTCCCAGAAGACTGCATGCACCATTTACAATGCGCAGCGCAACTTGCGTATGCGCGTTGGGCACCCGGCGGTGAAGTTGCAAGCTGTCACAGCCGGGTGCCCATAGTGAAGATGCAGGCGCCGCCGAGGGAGGATGGAGGATGAAGAGGGTTGAGTGCCCAGCTGGATCTTGGGACAGGTGAGCGGCTGTTTATTAAAAGTTAGCAACTACAGTTTTTGTTGCTGCTGACTTTGTTTTTTTGACAGGTGGTTGGAACTCTTCTTTAGGTGTCCGTAAATTTGTTAGAGAATGCTCAAACATATCTTCTGGAGATTGTATTTTGTAAAACTGAAACTAGTATGTTATCACTGTAGCTGGAAACTTTTAATAAAGCCTAAACAAAGTACAAATTCCCAGTTTTTCTAGATCGCATCAGCATATTTTCATTAGTTAATAGATACAATCTGTAATAGCACTGACTCTAATAAATATACACTGTACATGACCTTTACTTTTAGTAATACACAGGACAGCAGACATGTTGAGGTCTTGGGATGAGTGAATCAGGGAAATCTCCAATTCATAATTTTTTTGATTCTCTTTTATATTTGCGTGCAGATTTGCCTAGGGATACCAAGCAATCATGAGTCTTGGATTGTATGATTTATAAATATATGCAGATTGGACCTATCTGCATGCATATACAGTATTAGGGAGAAATTAAAAAAACTGCACCCATGCATCATCTATGATCAACATCAATTTTCTGTAATTTCCTGACCCTAGATGATGCAATAATGTAAATCCTAGAGCATTTGCAGTAACCTTTGTGCTCTGAGTTGTGCATACATGTATGGTTGATTTATTAATATCAAATAGGAAATTCACTTCGCAATGGATCTTTCCTTTAGTTAGTTTAGGTTAGTGATATTTGTGAAAATTCACTTAGGGGTGTACTCACTTTTGTTTCCAGTGGTTTAGACATTAATGGCTGTGTGTTGAGTTATTTTGAGGGGGCAGCAAATTTACACTGTTATACAAGCTGTACGCTCACTACTTTACATTGTAGCAAAGTGTCATTTCTTCAGTGTTGTCACATGAAAAGATATAATAAAATAGGGGTGTACTCACTTTTGTGAGATACTGTAGATACAGAGACTTGTTATTTGATTCACACATGTCAGTTCTAGCAAAGCAGAAATGTTCTAAAAATTAAAATAACTTGTTCCTATTAAATTGATTTATTAACGTATTCCTCATTTTATCTATTTTTTTTTTTTTTTGTTTACTGTTCATGTGTAAGTTTTTTTTTTCAAATATTTAGTTGTTTTTTTTTTGTTTTTTTTTTGGTAGTGTTCCATTAAAAAAGCACACATTTTAAAAGGCTGTTATATGACTTGTAAATAACTTCAACACATCCTGTACCAGAAACATAATTTTAGTGTTGTTATAATTGAGAATGAAACAAGCTACCTTCGTATCCAGATGGATGAAAGCATTTGGTTTATCATATTATTAATGAAAACCTGGCCTGTTTTTCTATATTCACATACTCATTATGAGGACTACGTTGGTTTAACCATGACTATTGGGCCATGCATACTTTAGATAAGTTACATTGATGTGTGCAGTGGGGCACTAAATAGACAATAGAAGAATGTGAAATCGGTAAGCTGGAAATATAATCACTAATAATTATTATAGTTATCGTAACAATTACAAACAATTTAGTGGAAGTTATATCAGACATTCACTGGGAGCCATTAGCCTGTGTATTGAGTATGTGTATTGTAAGTTTGCTTACATTTGCCAACATCTGTTTTTCAGTGGGAAAGGGTAGTTGCTGTCACATTCATCCTATTTATAACGGGGCAAATGTTACATCCACATTTATTTTTAGTATTAATAAAAAAAGATTCTTATATTGCAGTAATCAAGTATTCAAAAATTGATAAGCCATCAATGCAAAAAGAAAGTTTTAAAGGCTGTCAGTAGTACTTCTCTAAATTTAGCTTTAATGGCCTAGTGATATGTTTGCTGCCTTCCTGGGGATATTACGTCAATCGTTTGCTGATACTCTATACTAGAAATCGGCCCTCGATATATTGATATATCGAGGGCCGATATGCACTTTCCCCCATATATCGGAAGCCGATATATTGGAAGGTGGTCGATACTACTGATATTTCAGAAAGTGCTTGTACCAGAGTGATGCCTGCAGCTAGAGGCATCACCCCGGTACCAGCGTCTATAGCCGACGGTCAGCTGTCTTGTAGTGACAACCTATGAGGCGGAGAAGCAGCTTGGCTGTCATTACAAGGAGCGGGAGGGGATGTCCCCCCCCCTCCCGCCACCTTCTGCGGCTCGCCTGGGTCTCCTGTCCCACCGGGAAACCAGCCTGCACTGCCACCAAAGACCCAATCAAAGCCACCTTCAGCTCTGATCGGGTCTCCATGCAAAAACCTGGAAGTGACATGACATCACTTCCGGGTACTTGGCTCCAGATTAAAAAAAATGACAACATTCAAAACAGCCAAGCGTTTTGAATGCTTTTAAGTGCAGAGGAGGGGTTTGGGGTCTTTTAGACCCCAGATCCCTCCACAAGAGTACCTGTCAAGTAAAAATATAAAAAAAAAATGTTTTTAAATGTACGACAATACCGGCCCATATCGGCCGATACTGATACGCGATAAACAAAATACCGGGATCGGTATCGGCAATGAAAAAATGATATTGGTCGATCACTACTTTATACCTCAAGATATTTTTATGGGCTTATACAATTACAGCATTATTATATCTATATACAGTGGGTCTACAGTCTATTAGGGTTAGTGTGGGCCTGGCGCTCTTTATGTCATACCCTACATCTGTGTTCTGGTGTCACCGAGGACAGCCTTGGATCTTTTCTTTTAAATTGCTGGCTGATCATATTTTGAATACTTGCTTACTGGAATATAAGAAGCTCTACCGCTGAACCCCTGATGAAGATGTACAGTTCGAAAGGCATTGGATTCCACATATAATTTGTCATGTAACATAATATGAATAAATAATGATAATTTTAAATACAATAAAGACAGTGAATGAAAAGGCAAATAAATATACTTAACCACTTTAATACCGGGCACTTTTACCCCCTTCCTGCCTAGGCCAATTTTCAGCTTTCAGCGCTGTCACACTTTGAATAGCAATTTGCCCGGTCATGCACACAAATGAGCTTTCTTTCTGTGTTATTTATTCACTGCCGTGTATGAATTAAAACGCTCGATAGGCATCACAATGGGCAAATAATCTTTCTTCATAAATTTAGGCCAAAAGATATGCTACTACATTTCTTTGGTGAAAATAACCCAAATTAGTGTATATTATTTAGTCAGTAGGAAAGTTATGGTATAAACAGTATACAGTATCTGAAAATCGGTCAATCCTGATGTACTGATGGCTTATCTAATTTCTTAAGGCATGAAAATGCCAGGACAGTTCAGATATCCCCCAAATTATCCCCCTTTTTGGAAAGTAGGGTCTCCAAAATATGTAGTAAGAGCCATGGCTAGTGACATCAGTGCAGTATAGCATAATCATATAACTGACTTGGTGGTGATCAGGGACACTGACTGGTGACAGTATGTAAAAAATAAATAAATAAAATATTAATAATAAAATAGTTTTTCACATTTTTTAAATATTTTTTCTTTATTTACTTACTTATGTCTAGAGCAATATACTGTTACCATAGTAACACTGTACTTCTCGGAGGTGATCAGGATTTTATTTTTTTTTAAACACAATGGTTGCTCATAACTGTGTATTTTACGGTTATAAGCAACCATTTTTTTCTGAATGAAAACTATTCATCCAGTGCTTACTATTGTGATTAGCTGTGATTGGCCACAGTTAAACACATGGAACAGATTAGCTGTGATTGTCTGTACCATGTGATGACTGTGACCAATCACAGAGCTCATCACAATAGTATACAATGAAAGGCATGTAACAAAGCCTTTCTTTGTGTAAAATGGTCATGTGGCCTGCTGCTTGGTTACAGTGGTGACATGGTATCGGCAGTGGGCCGGTACAGTGATCTGTCCGGTGGACATGGCGGGTGACAGATCGCCCCATGGGGCACGTACAAGGTACGATCTTGGGAGGACATCATTTGATGCCCTCTTAGAACAACAATGCTTCCGCCCGGCCCTCATTGTACAATAGGCTGGGCGGGAAGGTGTTAACACTCCAAGTGTTACATAAAGTGAATATTTCCAGAAAACAGTGACTGTGATCAGTCCAAATGATTCTTTTAGATTGGTGTTACACATCCACTTTTATATTCTCTTCCACAAAAACTACATCTCCAATCTGTATCCAGTGATCACCATACACCTTTTACTGTTTTCTGGGAATATTCACTTTATGCAACACTTGTGTGCTTAAAGACATTTGTTCACTCTGTTATTTGCATATTCATTCACTGTTTTTAATGTATTTGAAATTATTGTTTCAGAACGCTACCAATAATTAAGTTCTATGTTATTTAATCATATGATGTTATATGTTTAGTTTGGGTTATAGTAGCTGCAGTGCTTTTGTTTTTTTGTGTTTTACAAACCACCTTAGGATGGAGACGGGAAATAACACCCTTTTTTTTAGAATTTATTATCATAATTTAATTGCAATAGTGACAACCATAGGATATGTGTGGCAAATGGTGGTTCTAACAACTGACATGAATGTATTAGCCTAATATTGTAATGACTGATGTTTTATCATATTTGGTAAAAAAGATAAAATTTTTGTATTATGGATTGTAGTTATCATTTTGATGCCTTAAAAAAGGGAATCATTTTTGAATAAACAGTTAAACAGTTAAATTATTGATCTTTATTTGATTTCTGGCAAGGCTTGGTTCCTAGCTGGGGCTAACTTGTATATTTCCTATTTCACCCCAAACAAGGTGACCCACTCTAGTTTTCAAGCCTATATAACCATCTTTCATACCATAGTTCTCTATGCTCCTAAAATCATCTTTGAGTCAGAATCCTAACTACCAGTTGCCATATTATCCAGGTGCACATTTTCCATATTTATCGGACTGATAAATATCACACTCTTATGGGTTGTTGTAACCTAAGTGAGATCAATATCTGAATACTCAATATGCAATAAGTAGCATTCATATCGCTAATGTCACGACATTCTCTTAGGTATATTGACACATGGTGGGCTAACAAGTTAGATTCTGACTTATGTGCTAAGTACTGTGATACAGCTTCATAATTTTAACACCAATATAATACTAGGTATAGCCTGCAAAGACATCAATTGCAACATAATTGGCCCATTGGTGCCCAGCAGAAAACAATCAAAAGATGCTCAGTGTAACAGCAAATAAAAAAAAAAATGGGTTGCTGCTGAATCTATTTTCTGAGCAGCTCAACAGCCACCAGTTATGATTTAATATCATAGATAAATGTTCTTTTTCTCTGCTATTCTAAATGAAATATATTGACTGGAATAACAATCCAGAAAGCGAAGTGAAAACATCCAATAAAAGATATAGATAGGTTCAGCAGGACAAGTAAACGGATCTTTATTCGGGGAGTCGTTGGACATGTATTAAGTGCTCTTTTGCATAGTCATTTCAAGCAAAGTGTTCTTCATTCATGGAGGAAGTATGTTCTTTGTACTATTCATACTATGCAGAGGTATTAAACTGTCAAAGTCATGATTTTTTAAGACATAGATATATCTCATTATTATAGCTTGCGTCAGAACTGTTTTCAAGGCATTAAATAACATGCATTTGAGCTTTGCAAACAGGCACCTTGCTAAATCAATGTCATAAAGAGAGACGAGCATTTCTTCCCACAATTCATTTTTCTGAACCATTCATCCTACCCACGGGAAATTTAAGGATTTTGTCAAACATATCTTAAAAAAAAAGTTGAAAAAATATATAATTTCCTATTAAAATTCTTGTAACATAAATGCCATGCTTGTCTCCTTATTGTGATATTTTTTTCTCATAAGACTTTGACAAAGGTAATATTACAATTAAAAAGACATATGACAAAGACAAAACAATATGAGAACTCTGATAACAGTTCAGTGTCTTGTAATTAATGAATATATCAATAATTTACACAGTAATTACAAAATGTAATATGTAGGCCAGAGGTGTAACTATACCCTTCAGGGCCCAGTTGCAAGAAACCACAAAAGGCCCCCCTGATCCCCGACCCTTCCATCTGAGCTCCAGGCTTCCAGTTGTGGAAGGGCGACCATGGACATTCTCCCAGAATCCTGCCTCTTTCGTGCTCCCTGGGGCGCACATCCAGTGCTCTCTACTGCTTTGTCCCTTACCTGATCACAGATCATGGTAAAGGGCCAATCACAGCGGCCCTTTACCATGTGATCAGCTGATCATCTGTAAACAGAGTTGCAGGTTATCGGCAGTCCTTCCCTCCGTTGCTGTGTCAGGAAAGGAGAACCGTTAATTGGTCGATTGTATAAACTGATCATCAATGCAGCCCCATCAGTGCCCATCAATGCAACCCCATCAGTGCTGCCTATTAGTGCCACCTATCAGTGCTTATCAATGCCACCTATCAGTGCCGCCTATCAGTGCCCATCAGAGCCACCTATCAGTGCTCATCATTGCTGCCTATCAGTGCTACCTATCAGTGCTCACCAATGCCACCTATGAGTGCCAATCAGTGGCACATATCAGTGCCCCCTATCAGTGCTCATCAATGCCACTTATTAGTACCCATCAGTGCCACCCATCACTGTTCATCAACGCTGCCTGTCAGCACTGCCTATCAGTGCCACTTCAGCAGGACTCTGAGCTTAGAGCTTCTCTCTCTTATAGTCCAGAGCCTGCACTGACAGTCACCTCACATGGATGGGAGAGAATAGAGCCAATCTGCTCCTTCTCCTCCCGCCCTTCTCCTCCTGTGTGTGCACTGCGGAAAGTGTGAAGTTAAGCAGCTGATTTTGATCATTCACACTTCCTGTAGTGCACACACAGAAGAAGAATGGCGAGAGGTCTCTCATCCGTGCAAGGGAGGGGGAACTGTCAATGCAGGCTCTGGGCTATATTAGAGAGACACTCTCAGGTCAGATACCTGCCTCACGGCCATCAAACCTGCTGGGGTCCACCGACAGTGGCGGAACACCAGGGCCCAATTGCAAGTGCGATCTTTGCGACCCTGGTAGTTCCGCCACTGATGTTTGCCTATTCTACAAACTGTGCAAGGATCAAATGGAAAATACATAGTAACTCATCACAGTTCAATGTTAATTTAACTAACTATTGTAACTGACATGCGAATGACTGGTTTGGGGTGCCACAGCATCCAAACACTGGAGGGAAAGAGTGGAACCTTGGTGTTGTCAGGTAATCTCTCAGTTCTGGCTTTAGCTAGACAGGTTGGTTAGGCAATGTTTCTCTGTCAGCTGTTCTATTAAAACAGACCTTCATTTCATCCACTGGGCATTCTGCCCATAATGCTTGTGACTATAACTCAAACTCTACGATACCGATGGCAGCAAGATAAAACATACAGCCTAGCTGCTCAAAGGGTGACTAAACTATAGATAATTCCATTTGGTTTGTGAATAAAGGAAACCTGTCAAAATACAAATACTGGGTCAACTGTTTCTGATCTGTTTTTGAAGGTACATCATCCAGACTGTTATCCTGGTTCTTGCTGTGTCTGGGTCATTAATGCCTAATATTCACATGCTTGTTCCAGGTTAATGACTCACTAGGTAGCAAAGAATCAATAACGATGACAACCCCAGAGTCTGTACCTTCAACAACAGATCAGCCATAGCAGCTACTAGATATCCAACCTGACAAATTCCTTTTAGGCAATGGGGAAATGTATGACTATGACGTTATTCGCTATGGAAGACCTACTTCATAGTCTGTTTTATTTTCATTTCAATTACAGGAAACAGTTAAAAGCTTTACAGCTTTTCTTATCACTTTGGTTATGTTTGTCTTCTCAGTGGTCAAGGAATTGGTTCATTGTCCAGTGCAAAAGCTGCTGATAAAGGAAATTCTAAAGGGTGAACCAGGAGTTCTATATAAAAAAATCAGGCACTGTGCACTAAAAACAATATTAAACTAAATCAGGTGCCATATTTAGCAATGTTAAAATGTCACTGCAAGAGGGGTTATAGTCTGGTGTTCATTTTAGCACTGAGAAGATGTACTATAATGCCTGATATGCCTCAAAGTTCCTAAAAATGGCTTTTCCTAACACCCCCCCCCCCAACATTTTACATTCACCTAAAACAAGCTCTTAACACAATGTGGGCATATCGTCAGATATATCTTTTTCAAGCAAAGTGCACATATTCTATGTAATAAATTGGTATAACAGTTCCACACATTTATTACTTATCACGGGAATCACAGTACTTGTTCTGAAATTCATATGCTTTCACCTCCACAAGGATGGTACCATCTTTGTTCAGACATCATGTACTTCCTGGATTGTGATGCTTTCACAGAAATGATATAGTCATGTAAATACAAACATCTGTGCAGTTCTTGGTTTTATTCATAAATGTCTGATACAGCCCAGACTTTCCATCTGCTGCCAAAACGAAATTGAGTTAGGCCGAGTGCTTGTCGGCTATTCAGAGGAAGCTATGTATTTTTATCAATGAATACAAGCCTTTGACATCAAGAACAGAGACCAAAATTGGTTGACGCGTTTCACAAAATTATAGTCGCTTAACCGCCTTAGCGGTAAACCCGAGCGTGACTCGGGGTAGGAATTTTCTGCTATTAGCGGTATCCCCGAGTCACGCTCGGGGTCAATGGGCAGAGCGTGCAGACAGCGCAGCGGAGCTTCTCTTACCTTATCCTGGCGATCCAGCGATGAGCTCTCATTGCTGTGACCGCCAGCGAGATCTCCGCCGCTCGTCTGTCGGTAGGAGGACTTCCTAGTTCCGTTCCCTGCAGCAGCAATGCTGCATGGGAGCGGAACTAGGGAGGGAAATTCAAAAAAAAAAAAAAAAAAACGTTGCACAAAACACATAACACATTTTATATTATATATATGCATATATATATATATATATATATATATGCATATATATATGTATATATATATATATATATATATATATATATATATATATGCATATATATATATATATATATATATATATATATATATATATATATATATATATATATATATATATATATGCATATATATATATATATATATATATATATATATATATTATATATATATATATATATATATATATATGCATATATATATATATATATATGCATATATATATATATATATATGCATATATATATATATATATATATATATATATATATATATATATATATATATATATATATATATATATATACATATGTATATATATATATATATATATATATATATATATATATATATATATATATATATATATATATATATATATATATACCTATATACACACACACACACACATATATATATATATATATATATATATATATATATATATAAAATTATATTATTGATTCGATTATAATTCATGCGTTTTATATATATATATATATATACACACACACATATATATATATATATATATATATATATATATATATATATATATATATATATCTATATACACACATATATATATAATATATAGCGCATGAATTATAATCTAATCAATAATATAATTTTATTATATATATATTATATATTAAATAATAAAATAATATTATTGATTCAATTATAATTCACTTGTTTGTGTTTCAAATTTATCACATCTGGGATGTCTACTAGAGTCTTGTTTTGGTCAGGTTTAAGTCAGTAATTACTAAGAATTGTAGGCCTATAATACATAACGCCAAATTTCCATGAAAAGAATTGTACCGCTTTTGGAACAGAATTCCTGACAGAATCATACCGCCAGGGAGGTTAATCATAACCATTATGATAATTTAGTGAAACGCGTCAACCAATTTTGGTCTCTGTCCTTGATGTCACATGTTTGTTTTATGGAACCATTTAATTTTAATAAATATTCATTCATTCTTTCAAGCCACAGTGTGGTCCTTCATCCTGTGTGTATATTGTGTTGCTGAGATCGCAGATCTGACAAGCACCCAACCTCTGATTGTTGGATTACTTTCAAGCAAAAAAACACAAAATGGCTCTGAGGAAGAGGCGTAGGCCTCGAAACGCGGCAGCCGTCAATAGGACAATGGACTTTCTTATGGACTACTTCTGACACTCAAGTTTCTGAGTCCGATATGATTGATTTCATCTGCATTTGTGAGTAGCCATTTTTATGTTACAACAATAAAACCATTATTGAGGATAATGCGCTAGGTCGGTGCGCCCTTTTTGTGTTTTTTTGTTTGCAGTACTGTTGGACTGCCCCAGTCCTTTAGGGCAGCAAGACCATAGCCATCTGAGACGCCTTTGCAAAGTCCTGTGGGAAAAGCAGTTGGGGAGCCTCGTTTTCTGAGCGCTGGAGAAAGGTGTGTCTTTCACACCTTTATTTTGTTTGGTTGGATTACTTTCACCTGAGCAGACAAACCCTCTCTGTCTTACAGCTTCTAACTTCAGCTTGTTCAATTAGGATTTTACAAAAAAAAATGAAAGCTGATTGGTTTCTATGCAGAGCTGCACACGATTTTGCACTCTCCAGTTTTAGTAAATCAACCCCATAGTCTGCTTCCCTAAATATCCTCCTTTTGTGTATGCATGGGTGGTTTTAAACTGCTGTCCTCCCTCCTGCTTGTGGGTGTCTCCTTTGTCTAGTCAGCTGGAAAGGAGACACTCAAGCATGTGTACTTATGGATGGGGCTGTGTGCATCCATTGAAACACACAGTGCCCAACAACCATGCCCCTGCTCCTTTCTGCCAACTCCTGACAGAGAGCTGCAGGAGCCAATTGCTCCCCTACCCCCATCTCTCCTCTAGCACCAGGAAGTTTAGGAGAACAGCATGGATTATGGAGGAAAGGGTGGAAGTGACAAGGACAGCAGTTAACTGTTTGGGGGATTGAAAACATACTGAGGTTTTTTTTTTACCCTTAAGCATAATAAACATTCCTATCTGCACCTTGTGTTTTTCACCTGAATAAGATGTGCATTGTTCATGGAGTTTTATGGTGTCGTTTGTGGCCCTGCAAGCACGGCCTATAGTGTCAGAAGTTTCTGTTTGTGTTCAGCATAAGGTATGTGGCATGGAACTGCACAGGTTAATGCATAACCTCTGTCTATAGTCTGAGAACTGACACTTCCTGTGAAGAAACTACAAAACCCACAATCCTTGGGTCTCTCAGTCTAATGCTGAGCAGGTGAGAACTTTGCAGTAATTAGATCTGACACAGACAAACAGGCAGAACAATTGACAGTGCTTACCATGCTAAAATAGATGTGTTTAAACACATTAGCACTCCCACATTTGTAATGAAACATAGAGAAATGGCTAGACATGCATTGGATAGTGTGTGACACAGAACAAGAAGTTTTCTTTTACTCTGGTGATTAGGGACAGACTAGCTTCAGCAATACATGGACATAGTGGAATCGTTCAACCATGAAGCTACAAACTGCAGCCACAACATGCGAGTCTAATATTACAAGGTAAAACTAATAAGCAACACGACTGAATACAACTGCACTAATTCCTACTAAAAACAGTTAAAACATTTGAAAGTTTACAATGTCTTCAAAGTTATACTTAAGGTATTTTTTTTTAAATATCAAACATGTCCTACTTTTTTTTTTTTCCAACAAGTTTATTGAAGAGTAATGAGGTTAACAACATATAATTATACTTTTCACATTGTATGAAGAAGTAACAATCATATCTGATCCAATAACATTATAAGCGAGTAAGTATCAGTTTACATTAGGCAAAAGAAATAATCAGATGACAAGGAAAACGTATGCTGAAACACGTGTTAATACAGGAATGATAAAACTGAGGTGATTCGCCCTTTAGAGTGAGAAGTTTTATGTTGAAACAACATAACCCATGAAATATGGCTGTTAAGGGCTAACATCTTTTTCCGCTTAATAAAGCTAAAATAACAGAGTAAGAGGTAGAATATCAAAGGAAGTGGGGGAGCGGACCCTCTGACCAGCACTGGGTCCGCTGGGATGGGGAAGGAGTAAGTTAGAGAAGTAAGATGGGGAAGAGGGAGAGGGAAGGCAAAGAGAGTGGGCAAACATGTCCTACTTACCTGCTCTGTGCAATAATTTTGTATCCTCTTCTTCTCTGATCCCCACCGGTGCTCCTTGCACCTCCCCCCTGCCGAGTGCCCCATAGCAAGCCGCTTGCTTTGGGGGCATTCATGTGTGCTTGCTCAGCCCCACCCCCCATTCCCTCCTTCTCTCCTTACTGGCTGTTATGGACAGCAGTGGGACAGCTGCTATCCCTGAGCCAACGAGGGGAGAGAGAGAGAGCTGGAGGAGCCTGTGCTCTTGTGCACATCGCTGGATCAGGATTGGGCTCAGGTAAGTATAAGGAGGGCTGGGGGGGTAGGGGACTGGCATACTGAAGCTTTTTTACCTTCTTGCACAGACTGCATGAACGTAAAAAACCTTCAGCCTTTAGAATCCCTTTAAAGCTCCACCCTAATTTTTCACTTCGCCCTCAGGCATTGCTTACATCAATGTTTGAGAATTTTTTTATTCCCCCCCCCCCCCAATTTTAAATATCTTTCGGCATCCTGAAGCTCTGCACTTCCATATAACCTTGACCCTGCGAGGTACGTCATATTCTCCCACTCGTTGGCTACTGTGATATATGTGTCATCAATCCCAGCAGTCAATGACATCCTCCGCGCCTTGGCGAGTGCACCTTGCTTTCTTCACACTGCATAAGCGCGAGATTGGGAGGTGCATGCTGGTTAGCCAACTGAACCGTATCCCAGAAGAAAGTCTGACTGGTCTTCAGATGTCCACACTGGTGAGTGGAGTCACATTGCATTTACAAGGAACACAAACAATTGCATATGCAACTTATGCTAATTTGCATGGCATAAGCTGTAAATACCACGGGGGTGCTTTAAAAAAAAAAAAAAAAAAATGACTGGAACACCACTTTAATGTAGCAAATGCATTAGGGTAAAAAACACGTATCCTTACGTAACACTTTAACTCTACACTTTGTTGCTAATATGTACATATTTTGTAAGGATATAATAAATAATTGATTTTTTTTTTTTTTTTGAACCTCTGCGGATTGCACCAGAAAATTCAGCCATGCTTTATTTATTTATATGCTCTGCCATTAAATTTTTCAACCAAAACCGAAACTGAAGACCTTAACCATTGACCTGACGAAAGTAGCATTATCCTCAAGGACTCCTGCCTGCTATTAAATAACACAGTAATGGTCTGTTACTTCACAATCATTTAGAAATGGGTCGTAAAACCACAACATAGTGCTTACAGAGGTAGGAAGAGTATGGCGGATTTAATTACTATTTAGTGAAGAAGGAGGAAATGGCAATAAAGGGGGTCATTTACAGATCATGGTGTTTAAATCCAGGCGACTGTGCTGAGATTTTCCTAATTATGAAAAGGCTCCCTATTAGCTCATTAAAGCTAAGTTCTTACATTTCTATATAAATAATATTTTTCCAACATGTATGTGTTTATTGTCTTTTTTGTTTGCATTGTGAAGGATATTAGCTAAGACAATTTATCGTAAATAATGTATTAGTTATCAAAAGCATGTTATATTTTAGTGTTTTTTTTTTTTTTCTGATTAGATGACGATTAATCTGGAAAGTTTTGGGTTGAAGTGCTATTGGCAGTTTATTGGCTAATTCAGCAGATTGAAAATGCAAGCTTTTGAAATCAATTTTCTTTGTCAAGCATGATACAGTTCTGAATCGGAGAACCACATGTGTGGTATTTGATGTTGTAAAATTTTAGGATTTACAGATAGCGATCAGGACTCAGAAGCATTATTGAGGGACTCACACATGGTATGAAGATAAGAAGACCTGACACACTTCACACCTAAATGTGAGGAGGTGATAGTAAAAGCCTTTTGAAATTTCGATATAATGTTGATCGTTAGCCTGAAAGGAAACAGGCTTGTTTGGCAAAGAAACTATTTATTTCATTGAAAATCATTGGACATGAAATTCTATTTCTATTTAGGCCACAGTCCAGAGTGCTGGATTTCTCTTTCAGTGCCATTCCCCACCAACCTCTATTTTTGTGATTGCAAGTCTGTAATCAGCACTGGAACTCTGAAATCAATTGACGAATTAGGCAGCCATACACAATGCAAATTTCCTGTTAAACCAACTTCAATTGCTTTGTAGATGCTGCCCTCCCACCTGGCATCCTGCTGTGGAAAAGTCAAACAGTAAGTGTCGGTTCACATTTGTGCGATGCGGGAACGCTGTGAATATGCAGCGTGATCCTGCATTGCATCCGCACCTCTAGCAGTTCACACTGCCATATGCGAAACGCAGGGGGTGTCAATTAAAAGTTAACGACACCCCCAGTGCAGTGCGATCTGCAAGTTTTCACAGAATCGGATCGCACTAGTGTGAACCACTATGGGATCCAATTCTGCTGCGGATAAAAAAAAGCCTCATGTGCGAGTTTAGTGCGGATGCGGTGCAAATTCAGCCTTACAAAGTGTATGGCTGAACTCGCACCGCACATGAGATCGCATGTAATTTAGGAGCAGTGCGCTGCGAATTACATGCAATCTCTGTGATCGCACTAATGTAAACCGGGGCTAAATCTTTGGCCAAACAGCAGCTGCATCATATCAGGCTGTCAGGACACAATAGGTGAAGGTGAAGGTTGTATAGCGTGGATGGAGCAATGTTAGATTTTTGTTCAGCCTAGTGTATGGCCAGCTTAAGCAAATAGATTGTTCATTTTGCAGGGTAGTTTTCTCTTTGCTTAGTAAAGTTCTGCTAACTTCCATCATCCACTCATGTACAAGAAAGAAAAACAGTTTTTTTTTTTCCTTGCACACGAGTGGGCATTCTTTGCAAAGTAAATTTTCTCAACATTCTCTAAGCTAAGGGGAAAATTGCAAAGTAAGCAACCTAATTGCCTTTAGTAAATCAATCCCAGTAAGCTGGTACTGGCTGGGCAGCAGTCCGGAACAATTTCTTCCCTCTCCAGGGTATTATATTATACCATTTCCTTGATGAGTGGCTGGATGTCTTGCCACCCTAGGCAATGTCTATTTGTCTATGCAGAAATACAGTTTTTTGAAAAAAAAAAAAAGAAATACAGCCCTGGGTATGTTAAAAATATGATCATCTATAGCAAAATATAGGGTTCAAGAAGTATGTCTCATAGTCTATCGTTCCTGTATATTGACTGGAATTCATATGCCTTTTTTTTTTTTTCATTGACAAGCAGTGAGTTGTGTTTTTCTCTTTTTTTTTTTTTTTGTCTGCTTGTATTGCAAAAATGTTGGTTCTGTGAATGCTGATTGTTCTAAGTAGCTATGTATGTATAATTGTTTTGCTTGTCTTTAATGCCAAAACTGACCTAGTTATACGTTATGGCTTGGCTAAAGATGATGGATTTTTCATGTGTCTTGGGTGGTGGCCTTTTTTTTTTTTTTGAGATGAGTAGGTTGGTCTCAGAATAAATGTCTGTCATTAGGCATGGAAGTTCATGCTTTGGAGCTCAGAAAAGAAAGATATTTAGTTTGAGTTTTATTGCAGGATGGATATTTTTTTCTAATTGCAAAAGATCCCATTTGGTTACAGAATAGAACAGCTGTTTTCAAACTATGGCCCATGGTCCAAATCCAGCTTGCTTTACTGTAAGATTGTACCTGGCAAGCAGCTAGAGTCAGGTTCCCACTGCTATGCTATCTTTTTCCAAGTCAGTTACTTGCTAAAACCATTGGTGTCCTAACAACCAATGATATGCTGGCCTCAGCTGGAGGGCAGACATTGTTCCATCCATACCTGCTGTGCCTCCCAGCCCCCTGCCCTGATACACTGAATGACTGTCTTAAACTGACTATGCCATGCAGTAAGCAAGGTAAGCCAGACTACTGATAGAAAATCTGATGTAAGATGGGCTTCGATAGGCATACTGATATAAAAGGGGACTCTGATGTAAGCAAGGCTTTGATGGGGCTCTAATGTAAGGGGATTTCAATGTAACAGGGACTTTGATGGGGTCCCTTATGTAAAGGGGACTCCTAAAGTGGACTCTGATGTAAAGGGCTCTGATTGGGACCATGATGCTCTTTAGCATGCCATAATATTTTCTATTATATACAATAAAGCAACATTTAGGATACAGTATTTCTGATAATGGATAACAGTCACACTAACTGATCACGTGTAGCATATATATATATATATATATATATATATATATATATACACACATACATACACACATATATATATATATATATATATATATATATATATATATATATATATATATCTTAAAAGTGCATTTCTATACAAAGAAATAAAAAAATAAATATATGCAAAATATGATTAACATCACCATCATTAATCTAATAGTAAGAACAAATCGCAAAATGAAAGAAAGAATCAATGTAAATAACATGTGTCTATTAAGTCTAAGGCCCCGTTCACACTGGGGCGATCCGACTTCCCGGGGCAACCCCACAGGTCGTGGCGCGCTGCTCGCACCACGACCTCGGAGCGGCCGGCACGGACTTTATAACATTGAAGTCAATGCAGGTCGCTCCAGGTCGCCCCAAAGAAGCTCCGGACCCTTTTTCTAAGTCGGAGCGACTTGTGTCGCTCCTATTAGAGCGGGTCCACAGCTTCTCTATGCCAGGCGACCTACAGCGACCTGTCAGGTCGCCTGACAGGTCGCCCAGTGTGAACGGGGGCTTATAAATGTCTGTATGTACAAAAAGAGGCAACAGACTTCCAGTCCTAGTAAGAAAAGTGTCCAAACACAGAGAAGTGTCAATAATCTATATATGAATCACCACAAATGAAGGAGGCACCTATGAGAACCAATTCACATCAGTGCACACAATAGCCTGTTACCAGAAAGATGTGACCATCAAACTATAAATGGTCAGATGTGCATATGGGGTCAATAATCTTGATTTCTGTTACGCCAACCAGCAATCATCATAGCAAGGTACGCATGAATTCCCCCCCAATGGTCATGTAAAAAGTAAGAGTACTCACATGTAATACATTTAAAAAATGTCCACTTGTATAAAATGTCAGGCACGGCTAAAACACATTTGCTATATCTGATCAGGAAAGACTCTCCTTCCAGTCTGACCTCTTGGCACAGGCTTGCGTGATGACGTCATTAGGGGGGAGTAGCTCATACTACCACGTGTAGTATACGCTATATTGAGTGTGTATGCACAATAGGACTGAATTTTGAAAAAGAAAAAGCTAAATTGTTGTCCCAAGCTTTTAGTGATATTTTCAAACTAGTAAATGAAGCTGAACGTTTTCTTGGTGCTTATAGAAAATTCCTCCGTGTTTATAGTCCATTATACTAAATCAGACACAATGTTCAATGCCAGTATGTTTGTTTTATTTTTTGATAATTGTAGCTGAACACATTTGAAATGTCATTGACTATAATGAAACCATTATGACTTTCAAAGTTAGATTAGTGTAAAGTAATCCTTAATTAATTATTTAAAAAAAAAAAACCTTGAAATGCAGGCTTGTTGTTGCGCATTTCAATGGATATCAAATATTCATTCTCTTTAGTTTTTTCTTTAAAAAAAGGCAAAAGAAAAATAAGCGGGCACAAAGTTCTATATCCAATATAAAATGTATTAAATAAAAATGATGCCAAATGTATACTCTCAAATAGTCACAAGCGAAAAGGTGATGTAACAAAACCCAAGTGACGGAGAGATCACAATATGGATATTTTTCACCAAGACCCGGGCATCACTCAGACTCGCAAGCTCACATCAATGCTCTGAGGAGGAGGGTTCACCTCTTGAAATGCGTCAACTTGTGAGTCTGAATGATGCCCAAGTCTTAATAGTGACACAAATCCATATCTTGACCTCTGCATCTCTTGGGTTTTGTTAGATTGCTTTTTTTGCGTGTGGCTATTTGTGAGAATGCATTTGGCATAGTTTTTTTTTTAATGAATAATGCACTGGGCCTTTGCATCCTCTTGTCTTTAACCACTTCTGGACCGGAAGGATAATCGTGCGATGCTGTACCTAAATAAAATTGATGTCCTTTTTTTTCCCCACAAATAGAACTTTCCTATTGTGGTATTTCACCTCTGCAATTTTTATTTTTGCGCTATAAACAAAAAAAGAGCGATAATTCTGAAAAATATTCTGCTATATAACATCCCCCCCCCCCCCAAAAAAAAATGAAAATCAAAATTTTTTAACATTTTAGGCCAATTTGTTTTCTGCTACATATTTTTGGTAAAAAAAATCACAATAAGCGTATTTTGATTGGTTTGCGCAAAAGTTATCGCGTCTACTAACTACGCGAAGGATTTATGTAATTTTTATTGTTTTTTTTTTTTACTAGTAATGGCCATGAACTGCGACATTGTGGTGGACAGATCGGACCCCTGACTGACATTTTTTAAAACTTTTGGGGGGATCAGTGACATTACTACAGTGATCAGTGCTAAAAATATGCACTGTTACTGTAATAATGACAGGGAAGGGGTTAACAGTGTGGGTGATCAAGGGGTTAAATGTGCACCCAGGGGCATGTGTCTAACTGTGGGGGGGGCGTGGCTTGTGAAATGATCAGAGATACCTGTGTTCCTATATAGAAGGATCAAAGGAGCTCTGTGATCCTTCCAGAGAGAACGGTCAGCTGTGTTTACAACAGCTGACCGTTCTTCTCTCTCAGCGGGGAGCGACCGTGAGTGTAAGGTGGCAATCGGAGCCACCTGCCCCGTGCATCAGCTTCCCCACTGACAAGCGCGGGGGGGGAGCGCACCCCCGGCGGCACACGCTCACCGCCTAGCTGCCTGTGCGCGACCGACATATACCTACAGCCGTTCGCGCAGGAGCGGCTGCCTGCCGCAGTATAACTGCGGCGGATGGTCGTGAAGTGGTTAATAGTCATTTATTATCAAGATTCCCCTATTTGAAAAGGCAGCATTGGTGATGTATAGCCATTTAAGACAGGCCTGGAAATTGGGATATCTCCATATAAAGGCTGCTCTGGGTCTCACTAACACCGTAGCACTCACCTAATGCCGCATTTTTCAATCATGTTTGGGAGCGTTTATATCAAACATTTAGGTGTTCATTCATTTCATTAGCCAGAAAAAAATATTTATTCTGGCCATTTAAATGAATGAACAAACAAGCGCTAAAAGTGCCTAGCATTTAGGTGTGTTTACATGCATTTACAAGCATTTAGGTGTGAGTTTTTTCTGCCCAAACACTCCTTTCCTCAATGTGGTTTCATTGTGTTCAAATACCTGCCCCTAAACCTTTCTTCCTCTAAATGCCTGTAAACATCTACATGTGTGCATGGGCACATGGGCTAACTTAGAGAGGCATTTAGTGGCAGAAAAAAACCCTCAAATGCCTGTTAAACAGGCAATTTTTAGCTGCAGTGTGCAAAAGGCCTAAAATTATGGCATCCCCTAAAGTTAGTGGTCAGTGTAGAAGTGCTCCTTCTGTTAGTCAGTGTAGGTGGGAAATCAATTTGCTGTTGCTCACTGCTCACCCCTACTAACCTTAGGAAGAACTCTGGATGAGAAAGCCTAATGTAGATTAAGCTAATTGTGTCTACATTTTTTCCCAGTCTAAATTTAGAGTGTTCAATATGCTCCAAAAGTTTAGAGACATTGCTAGAAGTGGACTGGAGAAAATCTGCTAATGGCATAGAATTGGTTGGTGCAGCTTTGTGCAATGTGATTGATGGGATGATCAATGTGAACAGAATGAGGATTTAATACAATAATCCACCCAATAAATCCTCCAGCTGCAGTGGAAAAAGAAGTGTCTGTAAATTTGTGGGGGGAAAGGGGGGGGTGAGGTGTTAAAGGACTAAAGACTACCAATGTTGAAAAATTGTTATTGGGGGATTTAAAGTGGCAGTAACCACCAATGATGAGGGAGAAGGTAGGGGGATTTAAATGCTACTGACCGCCAAGGATTTCAAGATTGTTTTGGAAAGGTTCAAAATTCCACTTACCACCAATGTTGTTGGATTGTTTTGAGGAAGATAGGTTTAAAGTCCTACTGACCACCAATAAATGTGGGATTGTTTTGGAGAGCATTTAAAGTGTTGTGGGGTTACCTATGATATTTAACCATTGCACACAATGCCATTTCATTCTACTGGGAACTTCCAGAAAAAAACACTTTTCAAGAAGGGTCAATATTGAGGTAAAAATATATATTTTTTTTTTTAGTAATATATAAAAATTGGAGGTATTCATTCTTTTTTTTATATAAAAATTAAAAGCCAAATGGTTATTTAATACCACCGAAATAAATAATTTGGGTACAGTGTTGCATGATGTAACGATTGTCAATCAAATTATTACTGCACTGAAAACTGGAACAAAATGGCCTGGTTGGGAAGAGGGTGTAATATGTCGGCCCTGTAGTAGTTAACATGAAGACGATGGGTCAATGAGAAGGCACACACCATCACAAACACGCACCAGTTTTTACAACTTATGTTAAGCTAAATAAACTAATGAGCATGACTAATCTGCCCCTGTTTATGAGGCTCTGTAAATTTTAACAGTAAATTGAGTGCCTTAATAATCAACCTCCTAAGTACTGTGGGTAATGGAATCTATAGGGCGAAGGTTTGCCTTATATCTTTTGTAATTTCCTCAAGGGTAAAATGACATTGCCCTACAAAATCTATTACAAGACAAGAGTTGGAGTTTGAGAAGACAAGCAAATTTTATAACAAATATAGCGAGGGAATGAGCTCAGAACATGGAGTCACTTTTGATTACATTGCTCAGAGAGACAGGTAACCCTGAACATTATCCAGTACCCTCCAAGGCTCACAGACTAAAGCAGCTATTTTAATTTAGGCCCTTTCAACTTCCAACAAACAGTGCTGATTTTTTCATACTATAGCAATATTTGGTATCAAGTGCCTTAAGAAATTCAGCGACACCTCTACTGAAAAAGGAAAAAGGAAGCATAAACATGAGAAATCAAAGGGAGTTGATTTACTAAAGGCAAATAGGCTGTGCACTTTGCAAAGAGCAGTTGCTCTCTACAGGTGCAGTTTCTCCAGAGCCTCACTTTGCAAAGAATACCCAATCACGTGCAAGGAAAATTGAAAAAACAGCATTTTTGCTTTCACATAATTGGATGATAGAAGTCAGCAGAGCTTCTCCTCATTTACTAAGCTCTGGAGCAACTGCACTTGTGCAATGTGCACAGTCTATTTTCCTTTCCTTTAGTAAATCAACCACAAAGTCTCCTGTCACATGTCAGTTGAATTTTTATAAATTCTTCTCTGCCCTCCAGAAAGATACATTAAAAATATGTTTAAGATTTTAATTGCAAATGTAAAGTAAATCTGTGCCCAAAACTTTTTTTGTGTGTGTTGGATATAATGGGGGAGAATCCCTGTCAGGTTTTACTGCTTTCCGCCCAGAGGTTGCATAAATGTGCACAGCAGACTGTAACAGATTGAGAAGTAATTACACTTTTGTTGAGAAAGATTTTTTTTAAACAAGATTTGTACTACCTGTTTCTGCTCTGATGAAAAAGATGGCCGTTTCACTATGTCTTCTGGGTTCTGATTCTGAATGGGAGTGACTAATTCATTTTAATCAGCTGGCGCATTTTTTATGTTCTGATGAGAAAAGTGGCAGTGTCTGCATCCCTTTTTCTCCTGAGGCCTCATCTGGGCTCCCATAAGGGGTGGTTAAGTGCAAAGTAGTGCATCACATCGTTAGCAGCATGTCCTTGGCTGGGGAGCCCTGGAACTGAACCTTTGGCTATCCTACTAACAATGACATAGAAACATAGAAACATAGAAACATAGAATGTGTCGGCAGATAAGAACCATTTGGCCCATCTAGTCTGCCTAATATATCTGAATCCTATGAATAGTCCCTGGCCCTATCTTATATGAAGGATAGCCTTATGTCTATCCCATGCATGCTTAAACTCCTTCACTGTATTTGCAGCTACCACTTCTGCAGGAAGGTTATTCCATGCATCCACTACTCTCTCAGTAAAGTAATACTTCCTCATATTACTTTTAAACCTTTGCCCCTCTAATTTAAAACTGTGTCCTCTTGTGGGAGGTGGTTCCCTCCCTTTTTATGTGTTTGCCTCAGCAGAGGGCTGTACTTCCCCAAATAGCCAGGAAAACCTGTCTAGCAGAGGTAACCCTTACCTACCAGGGAGTACCACCTCAGCAGGGCAAACACAACTAAACAGTGCTACCACATATAGTGTAAAAGTATAAAACATTTTCAGAAAACGTAAAATATTTAACATCTACCTACTTACATCCATGACTTTAAACATGTAGTACAATTATAAAGTATGGTGTTGACCGTGGCAATATTTTCAAAAGTTTATACGTTGAGATTTTGGAGCATGTCTCTGGTAAATATGCAAAACACTACAAATCAATGAATACAATAAAAATATTATAGCTCATTTCCTGGAGACTTACTGATTTTTATTGTATTCTGTAAATTATCCAGCATAGTAGCATAGGATGGGAGACAGTCATTACTATGTGCCCTATAAAACATCTCAGATTCCTCCATGACTTGCCACCGCCTAGCTCTGCATGAGTGAATTTTACAACCGCATTGATCCATGCCCGATAAACACCGGTATTTCATTTTATTTATGTATTAAAAGATTCTCAATACATAGATTTAGTGTTTGCAATTGGTTCCTATTATTCATTCAGGACTCAAAAACAGAGGGTATTCTTTAACCATGAGAAAGCAAGTTAGTAATTATAAAACATATACAAGATGCATGCTGGTGAAATGCTGGATGATTTGTTGTAAAAATCCAACATTTTAGTGGATTACAGTACACATTTATAAGGGCTCAAGGAAAAGTTGATTTCTGCTATATATCTTATATAATGTGTGTGTATTTATCTAAAGTATGTGTTAAAAAAGAGAAGATATTATACGTTTTACCAAGCTGTCTATTAAAGAAAGAAAACCCCAACTACACAAAATAAGGTATTATTCACAATATCACTATATAATGTGGGTAACTATCAACTAAAAGAAGTTGCTTTAAATTGTTTCCAAGGTACTAACCGGTAAGACTTATTTTTTTTATTTTTTTTTTTTAAGAACTTTCTTGAACTCAATGTTGTCTATATCAATACTGGTTCATTAATTAAAGCAATGCCATGCTATGCCAAAGCTCAAAGTGCACTTGCTATATATACTGTATGTCTAGCCTTCAGCTTGATGGAAATTAATCATTGCCATATCATTAGACCTTTTAAAGACCTTCTGAAGATCAATTTCTTACCAGACATACAAATCCAATGTCCAGCATAGGGTGAAAAATCTAACAATAGTTCTTGTGAGTGACACTGATCACTGACTGATGTATTGGATATTAATATATGCTACACTCAACAAAATTAAAAACGCAACACTTTTGTTTTTGCCCCCATTTTTTATGAGCCAATCTCAAAGATCTAGGACTTTTTCTATGTACACAAAAGGCCTATTTCTCTCAAATATTGTTCACAAAGCTGTCTAAATCTGTGTTAGTGAGCACTTCTCCTTTGCTGAGATAATCCATTCACCTCACAGGTGTGGCATATAAAGATGTTGATTAGACAGCATGATTATTGCACAGGTGTGCCTTAGGCTCGCCACAGTAAAGGCCACTCTAAAATGTGCAGTTTTATCACACAGCACAATGTCACAGTTGTCGCAAGTTTTGAGGGAGCGTGCGATTGGCATGCTGACTGAAGGAATGTCCACCAGAGCTGTCACTTGTGAATTGAATGTTAATTTCTCTACCATAAGCCATCTCCAAAGGAGGTTCAGAGAATTTGGCAGTACATCCAACTGGCCTCAAAACCGCGGACCACGTGTAACCACACCAGCCCAGGACCTCCACATCCAGCATCTTCACCTCCAAGTTCATCTAAAACCAGGCACCTGGACAGCTGCTGCAACAATCAGTTTGCATAACCAAAGAATTTCTGCACAAACTTTTAGAAACCGTTTCAGGGAAGATCATCTGCATGCTCGCCGTCCTCATTGGGGTCTCGACCTGACTGCAGTTCGTTGTCGTAGCCGACTTGAGTGGGCAAATGCTCACATTCTATGGCATCTGGCACTTTGGAGAGGTGTTCTCTTCATGGATGAATCTCGTTTTCTTAGATCTTTGGAGTTCAGGTCATTAAAAATGGGGGCAAAAACAAGTGTTGCATTTTTAATTTTGTTCAGCATAACTCTGCTGTGCTAATAAGTGCGCTTTTGGATATTAATATACGCCAAGCGCAATTAATCCTGTTGTGCTAAAAAGCACAGTTCTCAGCTCTTTTGTATAAGGTAATGGAATGCCCTCAGCAGTACCCAGTAATACAGACACACAGGCTGTTATTACATTGGATGCTCGACAGAATGTCCTGCCTAAAGCATTGAGCTCTGTTTATTTATGGGACAACACAGGAATAACAACAGGAAGTGATGGCTATACAACATCAGCCAATCAGTTCCAAATGTATAGTCACATGACATAAGTTACTCATACCTGTATGCATTCAAATATACAATAGAAAGGGGGAGTACATGATCCTGAATGAGCAGAACAGCGTGCATGGCTTCCCGCTGTTGGTGCATGGAAATCTGCACACCGCAGTTAACAATGAAACCCCAGAGGGCTCCAGCCCAGAAGGAAAACCGGGCAAAGATGGAAGCACTGAGAATGGTCACAGCTCAGTGATGGAAGGCTTCATTTGTCAGGTAAGTCTCTCAAAATGTGATATTATGCAGTGCATACTAGTACATTATGGCATCAACCACCTTGGGCCCATAAAAAAATTAAAAATAAAGCAGAGTTTAATACCATTTAAAGTAATAGGTATGTATAGATTATTTTTTGGAGAATAAGGATATCATTTAGTGTTTACGTATATACTCGAGTATAAGCTGACTTTTTCAGCATGTTTTTTTTATGCTGAAAAAGCCCCCCTTGGCTTATACTCGAGTCACGGTCTCACTTACCTTTTCCCCAGTCAGTGTGCATGTGCTACCGCCGCCGCTCGGGAAAGCCGGTAAGCATTCGGCTATTCCCGGGCAGATGGCCCATGCGCAGTGACGTGTTGACGCCGGTAGGCGCCTTCTTTAGATGTAAGGTGGAAAGGTAAGTGAGACTCCTCCGCAGCACTGCAGGTAAAGGTAAGTGAGACTCCTGTACCATGCCCACAGCACTGCATCTCCTGTGCCATCTGTGCCATATCTGTGCCATGCCTGTACCATCTGTGCCATGCCTGTACCATCTCCTGTGCCATGCCTGAACCATCTCCTGTGCCATACCTGTACCATTTCCTGTCCCATGCCTGTACCATCTTCTGTGCCATGCTTACAGCCCTGCATCTCCTGTACCATGTCCGCAGCCCCTGCACCATACCCGCAGCCCCTGTTTTAGGTCTCGTGGTGGTCCAGTTGGGTCAAGTAGCTGCTGCATTTCCCACCCTAGACTTATACTTGAGTCAATACGTTTTCCCAGTTTTTTGTGGTAAAATTAGGTGCCTCTGCTTATATTTGGGTCGGCTTATACTCGAGTATATACGGTACTTAAAAAAAAATCTAAATGGAACTGAATATCTCAAATCATAAATGTAAGCTGAACATACCTGAAAGCATGCCACATTTGCCTATCTCCACACATCTAAGCCCTGACACAGGCTGTCAGCTGCTGCATTAAATCTTCTATGTGATTTTTTTTCCACGTACAGCAAGAGGCTGTTCTATTTAGCAAGGCTCCACTTGAGGAAAGAAAAGAAAGAAGTTGTTTAGTTTTTTATATTTGCGCAAAACTCCATGGCTGCTAAATATAACTGACTGTTCAGCTGACCTTCATTGGGCAAGCAGTTGCTATTGTCATAATTCCTATCTTATCCTCATTGCTTTGCTTTCACATAAAAACCACAGGGCTTGCACACCTCTTTTTTCATCACATATCAACTAGTGGGGTGCAGATGCATTTTCTAATCTGTAGAGAAGCTGCCATTTTCAGCTCTTCCTTTACATGGTAAAAGTTGATGGTCCATGCCCAAGTTCCAGCTGGCAGAAGTTAATGTGACATGACTGCACGCAGAGATTCCAGATTGGTCTGTGTGTGCTTAAAGGACAGGAAATTCTCTTGTCAGTCAGCTGTAAGTCACACATTAACTGTCAGGTCCTATGATTCCTTACATGTTATCTTATTCCTGCCGAGTTTACCATACCCCTGAGCAAATGCAAATATAAATAACTATAACCCTGTCTCTGTGAGGAGCATGTAGTGAAGATTTGGAATCTGCAGTTATCTTGGCAGAAAGATAGAACATTATTTTGCCATTGTTCATAATACTTTCTATATCGTGGTTGCATGCCAGTGTTCAATTTATAAAGGATGTATTAGGATTACACTAGGAAAAAAATCACCAGTTTAATAAATACTATCAGTTAATTAATTATTGGTGCAGAATGACAAGCCCTGATAGTTTAAAGTGTGGGGTTTTAGGTGCTTTGAAGCTTCCATAGCTATAGTATCCCTCACTGCCTGGTCCAAAATAAAATTGCCACCTGGAATTAACTGAGCAACTAACTAAACTAAGCATGCAGTAATTCTCCTATTGGATAATTACGGCATGTGCCCAAAGACTGAGGTCAGCTGACTACCTGAATATACTGAATGACCAGGTTATTCCATCAATGGATTTTTTCTTCCCTGATGGCACAGGCATATTCCAAGATGATAATGCCAGAACTCAAATGATGACAGAGTAGTTCAGGGAATATGAGACATTATTTTCACACATGGATTGGCCACCACAGAGTCCAGAACCCCATTGAGAATCTTTGGGATGTGCTGGAGAAGGCTTTGCGCAGTGGTTCGACTCTCCCATCATCAATACAAGATCTTGGTGAGAAATGAATGCAACACTGGACGGTAATACATCTTGTGACACTGCAGAAGCTTATCGAAACAATGCCACAGCAAATGCGTGCCGTAATCAAAGCCAACAAAAAATTTGAGTGTGTGACCTTTTTTCTTTTGGTGGCGACTTTTTTTTTGTCAGTCAGTGTATAAAGAATGGCTAAAGCTGAAACACTTTTTAACCTCCCTGGCGGTATGATTATGTCAGGAATTACATACCAAAAGCGGTACAATTGTTTTCATGGAAATTTGGCGTTATGTATTATAGGCCTACAATTCTTAGTAATTACTGACTTAAACCTGACCAAAACAAGAGTCTAGTAGACATCCCAGATGTGATAAATTTGAAACACAAACGCATGAATTATAATCGAATCAATAATATAATTTTATATACGTCACTAGCCTGTGACCGGTTTGTGAGCCAATAGCGGGCGAGCGCGCGCTGCTGAGGCGCGCACCCCCCCCGGCTCGTTCACTGAGGAGTCCGCGCAAGTGACCGGCGGACCCGATGTCCGCCGGTCACACTACGATCGTCGGTAGAGAGGGAGGAAGGCGGGCGGCTTATGTAAACAAGCCGCCTGTCATTCTCCCCTGTGTAAAAATGGAGATCAGATGGTTCTACTATGTAGAACCATTGATCTCTGTTTTTACAATAGTAGACATGTCCCATCACAGTTAGAAACACGCCCCTAGGACACACTTAACCCCTCCCTCTCCAATACAGTTAACCCCTTCCCTGCCAGTGTCATTTTTATAGTAACAGTGCATATGTATAGCACTGATAACTGCAGTAATGTCACTGGTAACCCCAAAAGTGTCAAAAATGTCAGTCAAGGGTCCGATCTGTCCGCCGCAATGTCGCAGTCCCGCAAAAAAAATCGCAGATCGCCGCCATTACTCGTTAAAAAAAAAAAACACCAAAAATGACAAAAATCTTTCCCTTTGTTAGTAAACGCGATAACTTTTGCGCAAACCAATCATAATACGCTTTTTGCGATTTTTTTTTACCAAACATATGTAGCATAAAACAAATTGGCCGAAAATGTTAAAAAATTTAGATTTTTACATTTTTTTGGGGGAGAATTTCATATAAAAATTTTTAAAAATATTGTTATTTTTGCTAAATTTACGCTCTTTTTTTGTTTATATCGCATGATCAAAAAATCGCACAGGTGATCAAATACCACCAAAAGAAAGCTCTGTTTGTGGGAAAAAAAGGACGTGAAATTCGTTTAGGTACAGCGTCGCACGGCCGCGCAATTGTCCGTTAAAGTCACACAGTAAAAAATCGCAAAAAAAACCCTGGTCAGGAAGGGGGTAAAATCTTCCGGGGCTTAAGTGGTTAAAAAAAAAAAAGTGTTAAGTTAGCCCGATTTTTTTGTATAATGTGAAATATGATGTTACGCTAAGTAAATAGATTGCTAACATGTCATGCTTTAAAATTGTGCACACTTTTGGAATGGCGACAAACTACGGTACTTAAAAATTCTCCATAGGCGGTGCTTTAAATTTGTTTATAGGTTACCTGTTTAGAGTTACAGAGAAGGTCTTGCACTAGAATTATTGCTTTCTCTTTACTTACTGTCATAAGGAATGTAAACATCCCTGTGACAGCAATAGGCACAGATACTCTTTATGGAGGGATCTGGGGGTCTATAGCATTTGAAATCATATAAAATGACAAGATTGGCATTTTTTTTATATTTTCGATTTTTTTAAAAATTGGCGTCGTCAGTTCCAGAGTAAAGCAGAAGAGATGTCATGATGTCGCTTTTGGGTTACTATAACTGAGACCCGATCAAAGCTGATTCTGGCTTTGTTCAGGTCTCCCAGTGGGAGGGGAGAGCCCAGGCGAGCAGTGGAAGGTCTTAAAATGAAAAAAAAAAGAATGCATTACTTTTTTTAGAAATTTTCAGTCTGGTGACATAACGAAGCCTCTTTGCCATCTTCTTCCTTCAGCGATAGGCAGATTATAAATGGCTACAGAGAGTGGTACCACAGAACAACTGTTTGCTAGTGCTGAAAGCCGAAACCAAAGAAAACCAAGAAAATCAAAAATGAAATTTAGTTGCGATTTCTTTGTGTCCTTGTCAAAGCTTCCCCCCCCCCCCCCAGGGGTATTTTTAGTTTTTCATTTAAATTAAAAATTGCAGTCTCTGCAGTCACTCTACTCCCTTATATATAAACAGTGTTGTAGCTGGTGGAGCTTTACTAAAACTGGTGCGCACAGAATCTGGTGCAGTTGTGCATGGTAGCCAAACAGCTTCTAGGTTGTATTTTCAAAGCTTAACCACTTGGCGCTGGCGCCTCCCAGCCCTTTCAGGGGTTTAGGATGCCAGGAGACGGAGCGGGATTTATGAACATATGACTGCCGTCATTGGCTGTCATGGCAGTCATATATTCGAAAAGCTCCCGATCACAAGTAGCGATTGCAAGCTTTCAGTTGCTGTTCTGGGGGTGCACGCTCTCAGCACACCTGAATGCACACCAATTCAGACAAGTATGCTGTCGCTCGGTGCCAAGGCACACCCGCTGGGAGGCCGCATGCCAATGGGTTAATTGAACAAGCTGAAGTTAGAAGCTGATTGGTTACTATGTATAGCTGTTTGCACCAGTTTCAATATATCTCCCCATATACCTATTTTTTCTCTATTGCAAATGAGAGCCAAAGAAAAAGAAAGAAGAGGCAAATTAGTAAAATGGCTTTTTGGCACTATATGGTAAATAATATTTTTGCCTTTCAGTCAGTTTTATACCAATCACAATTGCGAAAAACAACTACAAACCTGATATAAAGAATCTGAGTGTAATGTGATGATGTCATTATTCTTCAACTCCAAAGCCGTTGTCACTTCCAAGTACAGGAATGATGATGATGGTGACAACTTGGGCCCTATCCGGCATCCCTCATCCAGAAATAGAGAGTGTTCTCTTCAAAGAAGTAGATAAACTAGCGCACAGCTAGATGGCATATATAGTTTTTAGCCAATCAGTTACTGCATTATCCTTTTACATCATAACATACTGCAGATGTTTTTTTTTTTCATAATCTAAAGTACGTACAAAAAAGTAATAAAATGCAAATTCATAGTTATAAATGCTCTGCCATGAACTCTATTATTGACATAGAAAATAACAAACATTGTGTTCCTGTATATTACATTTGCATTGTTAGTTGAACATTAATCTCACCAATGTCAAAGCACGGCTCTAAAGTTACTGAATGAAAATGTTGAGTTTGGACCGCAATAGCTTTTGCAAAAACATCATGCGACTCTTAAAGTGTACAGTGGGTACGGAAAGTATTCAGACCCCCTTAAATTTTTCACTCTTTGTTATATTGCAGCCATTTGCTAAAATCATTTAAGTTCATTCTTCTTCCTCATGAATGTATGCATAGCACCCCATACTGACAGAAAAACACAGAATTGTTGACATTGTTGCAGATTTATTAAAAAAGAAAAACTGAAATATCACATGGTCCTAAGTATTCAGACCCTTTGCTGTGACACTCATATATTTAACTCAGGTGCTTTCCATTTCTTCGGATCATCCTTGAGATGGTTCTACACCTTCATTTGAGTCCAGCTGTGTTTGATTATACTGATTGGACTTGATTAGGAAAGCCACACACCTGTCTATATAAGACCTTCCAGATCACAATGCATGTCAAAGCAAATGAGAATCATGAGGTCAAAGGAACTGCCTGAAGAGCTCAGAGACAGAATTGTGGCAAGGCACAGATCTGGCCAAGGTTACAAAAAGATTTCTGCTGCACTTAAGGTTCCTAAGAGCGCAGTGGCCTCCATAATCCTCAAATGGAAGATGTTTGGGACGACCAGAACCCTTCCTAGAGCTGGCCGTCCGGCCAAACTGAGCTATCGGGGGAGAAGAGCCTTGGTGAGAGAGGTAAAGAAGAACCCAAAGATCACTGTGGCTGAGCTCCAGAGATGCAGTCAGGAGATGGGAGAAAGTTGTAGAAAGTCAACCATCACTGCAGCCCTCCACCAGTCGGGGCTTTATGGCAGAGTGGCCCGACGGAAGCCTCTCCTCAGTGTAAGACACATGAAAGCCCGCATGGAGTTTGCTAAAAAACACCTGAAGGACTCCAAGATGGTGAGAAATAAGATTCTCTGGTCTGATGAGACCAAAATAGAACTTTTTGGCCTTAATTCTAAGCGGTATGTGTGGAGAAAACCAGGCACTGCTCATCACCTGTCCTATACAGTCCCAACAGTGAAGCATGGTGGTGGCAGCATCATGCTGTGGGGGTGTTTTTCAGCTGCAGGGACAGGACGACTGGTTGCAATCAATGGAAGGTTTTTGTACAGGGATATCCTGGACCTCAGACTGGGCCGAAGGTTTACCTTCCAACAAGACAATGACCCTAAGCACACAGCTAAAATAACGAAGGAGTGGCTTCACAACAACTTCGTGACTGTTCTTGAATGGCCCAGCCAGAGCCCTGACTTAAACCCAATTGAGCATCTCTGGAGAGACCTAAAAATGGCTGTCCACCAACGTTTACCATCCAACCTGACAGAACTGGAGAGGATCTGCAAGGAGGAATGGCAGAGGATGCCCAAATCCAGGTGTGAAAGACTTGTTGCATCTTTCCCAAAAAGACTCCTGGCTGTATTAGATCAAAAGGGGGCTTCTACTAAATACTGAGCAAAGGGTCTGAATACTTAGGACCATGTGATATTTCAGTTTTTCTTTTTTAATAAATCTGCAACAATGTCAACAATTCTGCGTTTTTCTGTCAGTATGGGGTGCTATGTGTACATTCATGAGGAAGAAGAATGAACTTAAATGATTTTAGCTAATGGCTGCAATATAACAAAGAGTGAAACATTTAAGGGGGTCTGAATACTTTCCGTACCCACTGTATATAACCCCAAAATCTATTTTTCTGTATTTTTTTGTATTATGCTGTGCTGTACCTTCAGCAATCTTAAACAAATATGTTTTTGTGAATTTGGTGTAAAGTTTCCTACCTGGAGAATCTGGCAGAAGCAGCACTTCCTGCTGCAGCCTAACAATGCTAAGTCCTTGCTTTTCATTTAGCATCAATGTTGTAGGTCTGCCATATAAGCTTCTTATATTTGGCAATTTGAATGCATATTAGGTTTATTAGACTGAAGACGTTCACCTGGCAGACTGACAAGACTGTGACCATTTTTAAAACAGTAGCTCAGAGTTGTCAGCCTGCCGCAGAATTTTCTGTAACTGGCAGGATCTCTAGGTAAGAAATGTTTAAAAAGATTCACAAAAAAAAAAAAAAAACAATTTGCTTAAAGCGGAGTTCCACCCTATTTTTGAACTTTACACCGTCAGTTAGATGAAAAAATCCTGAAAAAGAATTGGATAATTATTAATTTTTTTTTGTTTCCCCAACCTTATTTTTTATGAAAATTAACTTACCTTCCTTCCACTTCCTCCTTATGCGGCCGCGGCCCCCGATGTCACTTCCTCCTTTGCATTGACTCCTGGGAGATGAGTGTCATCAATCCCAGGAGTCAATGCACCTGCACCGGTGTCCCTTGTCACTTCCGGTGCAGGCGCGTCATTCCCTGCTGAATGAATTAGAACAGCTTCTGGGCATGTGCAGAACCAGCTGTGGGATGACGCGCCTGCCCCGGAAGTGACGAGCATGGCATTCTGGGACTCTGACATCCAGGAAGAGGACACAAAGAGGGACGCTCTAGCTTCAGCTGCCCACACCACAGATGGCAGCGCTGGACAACAAATTTTCAAGGTAAGTTTTTCTTCTTACAGGTACACTAAGCAGGGGACAGTTCAGAGGCTATCGTTACTTAAATGCACTAGCCCTGACTGCCCTAAGGGTATTTTTAATTTAAAAAAAAGAAACGGAACTCCGCTTTAAAGAGGAGCTGCAGGCTCCTTACAAATACTGTAGCTGCTGACTTTTAATATAAGAACACTTACCTGTCCACAATTCCAGCGGTGTCTTCACCCAAGCTGATTTGTCAATTGGCTCTCGGGTGCTGCTGCCACCATCTCGGCTAAGGGAAATAGCCAGTGGAGCCTTGCGGCTTCACAGCCGGTTCCCTACTGCCCAAGCATGAAGCCGCGGCAAACTCAGCCAGAAGTGGGAGCGGGTACCTGTCAGAACTAGGTGCCCGCTCCCCCCTCTCCCCTGAAAGGTGCCAAATTTTGCAGTGGAAGAAACAAGCAGAGCTTCTGTTTGTTTGTTTTTTGATCTACCTAATGTAGTTTATTTCTTTAACTTTAGAGCCTTGTCTTGACATTGCTAAGATTAACTTGCAGCTTGTATCTGTGGTAATTTACTAAGTGCCCAATATAAAATATAAATTTGGCAACACTTAGCATTAAAGTAGCTGTGAAACCAAATACTGAAATCTCATGTTATCTTTACACGACTGACCTTTCATAAGTAATTTTACAATGCAAACTGTTAGGCAACTAAATGTCATCTTGTTATGTTTCTATGTATTTTAACAGCCAGTGCGTATTAAACCTAAAACCTAAAAAAATAATAGTGGCCTTGGTAGCATACATTTACATGTCGTGTGAAGGATATTCTGTATTCCTACATAAATCTGTAGAAGTGCATCCTGCTTAAAGCAGCATTAACCCCAAAAGCAAACATTCATTAAATTGCAGCTTACCAATTCTTAGATGTGATGGCTGCATTCATTCTCTTTTTTCTTTTATTTTCATGTGGTGACCCAGTCAGCAAATCTTGTTTTTCACAAGCTCAAACTCTCCAGCAGAATATATCAGTTTACAGGAATGGGGGAAACCACTTAACACTAGCAGGGGCAATTAAATTATCAACTTTTATTTATTAGTGTAAAACCTTTATCCCAAATGGAAAAAAAAACTGTTTGCTATAACTGCTTATACCCCCCAGAATGACAATGCTGCTGTCTTCTGTGTCCCTTGTTCTCATTCCTCCAGAGTTGTGTCTCACTAATATAGAAAGTGTGTTACTGGCCAGGTGAAAAAGGAGGAAAAAAGCCAAATAAAGTAAAATGGATGCAGCCACCACATTTATTAATTGATAGGCTGCAATATAATACATTTTTTAGTTTTCAGTTTAATACAGCTTTAAATGTATTGACATTGGGACTAGTGGAGTCACTCACTTCTTTTACATCCTTAGAGCTATGGTAGTGAAAATCAGATTCAGTACATGGTTTCCAGCTTCCTGAACCAGCCATAACTGTTACTCTTGCCACTGGTTGTACCCTTTACATTTTGGAAAATATTGCAAGAGATAGGAAACTTTTTTGTTAGGCTTTTCAATCAGACCTGTACAGTTTACAGTCAAAAGCACTGATGGGGAAATCTCTACAGTATACTTAAAAGGCTTAAAGCAGAACTCTAGACATTCTTTAACTATGAACAGAGTCGAAAAGAGTTAGAACTTCCTTGTATACTAGAAAATAATTGTCAGTATATTTAGAAATGTGGGTACTACATCTACATCTACATCTACTACATGCAAAAAACTATACAAGAACTGAGGAAAAAAGGACAAGTACAAACAACATCATGATGCTGATGTACTGTTATAGACTTTTTGCTATTGGATTATATATTCATTTTTGTAGATTTTGTAACCTCCGCATCTCTTGAGGAAGCGACCCTGTGCCGTGAAACATGTAGAGAAACTTCCAATGTGAAATTGTCTCCCATTTGTTTATATGTATTTATCTGATACTGCAAATTTATTGAGATATTGTCTGAAGCTCAAGTCACTTTAAGTCATTATATACATCTACATTGCATGGGGACAATGTCACTACTAAATGGGAGCCCTCTGAGGGGCATGATATATGTACATGTTTTTAATCATATGCTGTCACAAAAAAAAAAAATACTTTTACAAATTTTATAAAATTGTCACTGTCGTAAAGTCATCTATAGGGGGGTATCGAGAAATTCCTTTTTCCCTCAGTTCTTGTATATATTTTTTTTGCATAGAGTTAGAACATCATCAATATTTTCTTGCTTGTCCAGTTTAGGGACATTTTCCTTGACCTAATGTGGTTGGTTTACTAAAGGCATATAGCGTGTTCAGTTTGCAAAGACATGTTCACTTTTATTAAGGGAATTTTCCCCTAGTTTAGTGAATGGAGTGAAGCTCTATGGACTTCCATCAAGCAACCTCTCAGCATTCACTAAGCCAGTGATGGCGAACCGTGGCACCCAAGATGTTTTGGAACTATGTTTACCATGATGCTCATGCATTCTACAGTGTATTTGAGGATCATGGGAAATGTAGTTCCAAAAGATCTGGGGTGCCAAGGTTCACCATTACTGCACTAAGCTAAGGGAAAATTATCTTGCAAAGTGAACAGCCAATTTTCCTTTCATGAATCAATCCCAATTTTCTCCATGACTTCCTGTCCACAGGACAGAGTTAGAGGGTAAATCTCCAAGTAATGACATAGACAGCATAAAAAAACCCCTGAAATTTTGGGGTTCCACTTTCAGGAAGTCAAGAGAGCTTGAATATGCCATCATCTAGTCAAAAACTGAAACGGCAGATTGATTTTACAGCTGAACCAGGAGATGGATAAGTGCAATGAGGATGGTTCAGTGGAATTTTCCCCATGAAAGTACCTCTAATACTGCAGGGATTGTTAACAATTGAGCAAGCTTTTTAAAATAGTTGCAAACACATGCATGTCACTGATAGAAAGATCCATATTTACAGTAGTGTATGTTTTACTAGACATAAAGAAAATGTATGTTCTTAGGGTGCATTTCCAGCTTTGTAAAAAAAAATCTTTAATAACTATAATGGGTTTTGCTGTTCTAATAATAGGAGGGGTAATGACGTTCATACAGATTTGTACCTTCTCTTGGAGTGTGTTAGCGAAGATAATTAGATCTATACATTTAGCAAAACCAGGGTCATTACCTCCAAATGAGGTACAGTTGCTCATCTGAGTACCTACAATTAAACCTCTATGTTGTCTCCTACCCTATTAGAATGTAATTATCCCGTTTGTACTACAAGCAGCGGATATTATCAGAGGAGAATGCAGTAGATTGCTTTATGTTCTTCTGACAATGAAATATTATGTGTCTGCTGGGTCACACTATAAACAGTTCTGTCTTCTTAATACCTTAATGTCGATGAGGTGGAAACACTTCATTCACCTCGTGATTCAGTGTTGAGGTATCCTAAGAAACAAATGGTCATAATAAAAGGCAATATATAATTCTGGATAGAATCTTGATTAATTGGTTAATTAAATGCACAATGTTAACATCTGCTGAGATAAAGATAGCAGTAGAAACAATTTGCAACAAGGCAGCATTTAACTGTGGCAACAGCTATCTTTTGCAAACTGTATAATGCCCAGGTAGGGTGCCCTAAACAGTAGTTGTTTTTTTTTTTTTTTATGCCTTTTATGCCTTTTTGCTCCTTCTATGCAATCATTGTAGCTAGACACAGATTTCAAGGATGTGCTTTTACAGGTCACTTTTCATGTGCTGTCCTTCTGAACATGTTTTTTTTTTTTACCACACAGTTCCATTAACGTTGTATAAATAAAGAAAACCCAAAGTACACACTATTTTTTACAGAATAAATAAATGATTAAACTATAGGTGGATGAACTTCTTAAAATCCATTCTGCAGATTATTTATCACCACTTTTCTCTTTAGACCCTTCTTTATCACTCTGAATTGATTTCTACATCCTGCCCATGTCCACATTATTCTCTCCACAGAAATTTTAGCCATATTTGGCATGGTATAATGCTGTTATATTAGTTGGGCATATTACTGCTTTGCCCCCTATTCTTAACCACTTAAGCCCCGGAAGATTTTACCCCCTTCCTGACCAGGGTTTTTTTTTGCGATTTTTTACTGCATGAATTTAACAGACAATTGCGCGGTTGTGCGACGCTGTACCTAAACAAATTTGATGTCCTTTTTTTCCCACAAACAGAGCTTTCTTTTGGTGGTATTTGATCACCTGTGCGATTTTTTGATCATGCGTTATAAACAAAAAAAGAGCGTCAATTTTGCAAAAATAACAATATTTTTCACATTTTTTTATATGAAATTCCCCCCAAAAAAAAAGTAAAAATCAAAATTTTTTAACATTTTCGGCCAATTTGTTTTATGCTACTTATGTTTGGTAAAAAAAAATCGCAAAAAGCGTATTTTGATTGGTTTGCGCAAAAGTTATCGCGTTTACTAACAAAGGGAAAGATTTTTGTCATTTTTGGTGTTTTTTTTTAACGCGTAATGGCGGCGATCTGCGATATTTTTTTTGGTACTGCGACATTGCGGCGGACAGATCGGACCCTTGACTGACATTTTTGACACTTTTGGGGTTACCAGTGACATTACTGCAGTAATCAGTGCTATACATATGCACTGTTACTGTGAAAATGACACTGGCAGGGAAGGGGTTAACTGTATTGGAGAGGGAGGGGTTAAGTGTGTCCTAGGAGCATGTTTCTAACTGTGATGGGACATGTGTAAAAACAGAGATCAACGGTCCTACATAGTAGAACCGTCTGATCTCCATTTTTACACAGGGGAGAATGACAGGCGGCTTGTTTACAATAGCCGCCTGCCTTTCTTCCTTCCCGGCAAACGATCGCGAGTGAACGGCGGACACTATTGGCTCACAAGCCAGTGACAGGCTAGTGACGTACCGGTACGTCACTTTGCCTGGCCGGGGCTGACCGCCGCAGTATATGTACTTGCGGCGGTCGGCAACCGGTTAACCACTTCCCCCCTAATGACCAGGCCATTTTTTGCGATAGGGCGCTGCATTATTTTACCTGACAAAAATCGTCCGACACTGTATCCAAATAAAATGTATGTCATTTTTTTCCTCGCAAATAGAGCTTTCTTTTGGTGGTATTTGATCACCTCTGTGGATTTTATTTTTATGGAATTTTTTTTTTCTAGTAATGGCGGCGATCAGATTTTTAGTGGGTCTGCGACATTGCAGCGGACAAATCAAACATCTAACTGACACTTTTGACACTTTTTGGGGACCAGTGACACTAATACAGTAATCAGTGCTAAAAACAAAATGCACTGTCACTGCACTAATGACACTGGCAGGGAAGGGGTAAACATCAGGGGTGATTAAAGGGTTAAGTGTATCCCTAGAGTGTGCTTACTAACTTTGAGGGGTTACACTGATTGGGGAAAAACCGAGATCCTGATTCCTGCTTAGCAGGAACACAAGATCTCATCTTGTCCCCTTGCAGAACGACGAACTGCCTTGCTTACGGGGTTGATCGCAGGTGGCTAACAGACATCGGGTCCACCGGAACCATTGATTGACATCCCCGCTAGCCAATCATGGTGGTGCAATGGCGCTATCTAGTGGCTGTTAAAAGAAATGACGTACAGGTATGTCATTTCGCGCAATAGCGCCACTTTGCCAGAGTATATATGCGGCGGCCAGTTTGCAAGTGTTTAAAGGCTGGTACACATGGGCCAAACATCGGCCAGTTTAAGCCAGTTCAACAGAAACCAGTGTCAACATTCGGCCAGTATGTACAGAAGCCTATCCAACAGAAGGCACCTAATGTCCAGCATCTTTCGAATGGGCATGCTGGAAAATCAGCAGCCAACAGGCAATTGATCAAAGCTTGCAGCTTGGTGTGTTCTTGCACAGGGGGATGGGTGAACAGTCCTCCTGTCAGAACGCAATAGCTCAGCTGGGAAATCACTGTATTAACATTGCATAGTTAGTACAGTGAGCTCCTCGCAAGCTCCTCGTTTTTTTTTTTTTTCAGCACGCTTAGGCCTGGTACACACAGGTAGCGGTCGGCTTCTGGTTTTCCAGCATGCCCATTCAACAGAAGCCAGTCGTTAGGCCAGCCTCTGTTGGACAGGCTGCTGTACACACTGGCTGAATGTTGGACGGTTTCCTGATGATATTTGTCCCATATGTACCAGCCATTAGAGTGGGTGCTGAAGTGACCATATGGATAATCAGATGCTGTTCTGTGATTAGTATGTTTTTGATGTTCTATTACAAAAGGTGTGTTGGTGAGATTGGTCACAGTAACACAAACAAGTTGCCCTACAATTATTAAATACAGAGCCTAGCCATTGAATTTGCTTGTCACCACAACAGTTTGAGGATAGATTTTTTTAAATCCAATCCTTCGTCATCGTCCTCCTTATTTTATTGCTTAATTTTAGCATTATTTTTTTCAACTATGACTTGCTTTGGATTTAGAGGTAGTACTGCAGCCAGAAATGTATAACGATGAAAATGCCCATTCTTTTTCATCAACCCCCTTACAACACACAGCTCTTGTTGCTTTTCCACCATGCATTTGGGACACACTGAAGTGACATTCAGCTGCCCTTGATGCTGTCCTTTTCAAGCAGTCTGAGCCATCACACATATTCTCCTCCTCCAAATTCAGCTGTGGAAGCCATGTTACAAAACTATTGACATGGCCAAGAGCCCCATGATTCCTCTAAGACCAGTTTGGTCACTTTATCACCCCAGCATTGTTAAAATGAACATGAAAGCATATTGTAATGCTGAAAGTAAGAATGTCACCAGCAGGAACATATTGGCAATGAAAGTCAGTTACATTTAGCAGCACTTTGAATCGGAGAATGCTGCCGGTTGTTAAGAGAAAAGGAGCCCTAATCCCGCAACATTTTAATCATAGGAAATATTTAGATGCAAACATGCAATTTAGACTTGAGACCCTCTTTAAGCTTCAGTGACAGCCACCAGTGATGCTTTCATTTACAGAAGCATTGTGGCTTTGAGTAAATGGAGATTGAGATGATGAAAATCTTGGACTCTGAGGAAAAATGATTGAAACGAAGAAGGAAGATTGAGTGGCACTTGAACTGAGCTGGCTCAGAGGTATAGTATCAGATTCATCATCCTGCTGTGACTGCAAAGACAAAAAAGCAATTGAGTCAGCAATGTCAGCCAACTAGCATTCATGAATCTGTAGGTTGATACTTTGTTGTGACAAGTTCGTGATCTGCGGTGCTTTCTTCCTGCTTCTACTTTTTACCAACAGTTTTATTGAGAGATGAAGAAATGAAGTAAATGGTCTCTGTCATGGGCAAATGGCTCTGAATGGCCTCTGTCATGTGCAAATGTCATGGGCAAATATTGTAAAACGAATACCTTGCTGCCCTTTTGAAAATTTGATGCTTACATTCAAAAGTCTTTGTCCTTTCCAAATGGTCTTTTCTGTGAGTAAATGGTTTAGTTTCTCCCGTTTCCTATTTCTTAATGTTAGTTACCTAAGTATGTATTTTTGGTTGACTGGGATATTCAATTTTTTTTTTCAAGCCGATCATATTAAACAAAAATGTGCAATCATTATAACATGTACAGAACAATCAGTAAACTATAATAGAATAAAAAGTAATAATCAGCGCTGAACCTTAAAAAGAAATAATGGACTAGCAGCGGGACACTCAAGGACAATCTAATAAAAAATCTCCTGTAGACATATATAATACAGTGCAATCCTATAAATGCACATTACATAGTAATGAATACATATATTAATACATATAAGGGGTGCAACAGGAAAATTCCGAAGAATAAAGTGCAAAAAAGGTGAAAGTAAAGAGACCTTTCTTGTGGGTGATGAAAACAGAGACCCAAAGCAGGCTGGCATAAACTTCCAGAAAGATGTATTTTCCTAGGTGCTCATATCTTCCCACCACCAGGCATTCTCTGCCTCTCACCTCAGCATTAAGAATCAGTCTCCACTGCCAAGGTACACAGGGCCGGTCAGCAGTATCCAAATAACACATAGCCATAGACTCTTCACCTCATGGCTGTCCCAGAGTCACCTCCGCAGTATGTGAGTAAGATATAAAGAAGATCTAATGCTCTCCGTTTGATGCAACCAATTTATTGAATACATTTGGCTGGAATATTTTTCATTATATGTGAGTGCATATTTTACACTTTTATTCAAAAAATCGTTTGCATCAAACGTAGAGCATTAGAAGCACTGCTTTTGACTAGTATTGGTCCTTTTTTTAAGCAACATTGTTGATGCACTGAAGTCTGAAGTCTGAAAATGATGAATAATGAGAAGCAATGTGGTAAAGGTTTTAAGAAACCCAAAGAAATTTTCAATTTTGGTGCGACCAACAAATTGGCAAAATATACACTTTGTTTTTTTAAGGGGGCTGTGTCCTATGCTAGTGCCCCTTCTGCTTGACTTTTAAACATGTAGGGAAAATGTCCTGGGGGTATCAAGGGCTACAAGATATCCTAGGGAAGCCTACCCCATCATGAAAACATCACACCAAAACCAACTTCTGGCCAGACCTTATATACCAAAGGTATCGAAATCATACCTCATGCAATTCACGTGATCAGGTCAAACAAAATAAATTGCTCATCTAAGGTCCCTTTCACACTTGTGCGACTTGTTCTGCGACTTGGGACTGCAAAGTTGACAAGTCATACCCAATGATTTCCAATGAGTACTGTTCATATCTGTGAGACTTCAAAGTAGTCCCTGCACTACTTTGGTCTGACTTTGATGCGACTTGTGGTCCAATGACCTCAAGTTTACACAGGAATTTATTCAAGTTGCGTCAAAATCACATTAAAGTTGCGTCAAAGTTGTGCGACTTTCAGGTCGCACAAGTGTGAAAAAGGCCAAACATTTTACATTTCTTTAAAAAAATACCCAGCTAATCTTTAACATTTTTTAACGCTTATATCTAAAAGTAGTTTGGTGTTTCTGAATGACCTCTGTCAGTCGCTCTGTATTGAAATATTGAAATATTTAATATATTTAATAATAGGGTTATTGGCAAGATGGTGAAAAAAAAAAATAAGTAAAAAATGTGACAATTATGACTAGTTTATTTTTTTCAGACATTGTAATTTATAGCAAACTCTGGCAATTTTTTAACATTATTAGACTATTAGTCTTCATGAACCCCCCGAGGAGTACTGGAAGTCATCAGAATTTCTGTTGTGTACCTAGTCCCATATTTTAACATGATATCTATCTCTGGTACTTAAAGTTCCACTAAACCCACATCATAAAAAGCTATCAATAAATGGTGTATTACATGCTGTTCATACTCATTTCTGTATTCTGCAAAAAACCTGGCTGATCTTGCTGCTCTCTATCTCCACCTTCTGTTCATGTCCCCAATTCCAGTTAGAAATTTTGCAACTGTGGTCTGCACATGTTCAGGTTTCTGTGAGTTTCTATGCTGAGAATCCCCCCCCCCCCCCCCATCTAATCTGAGCATCTCATGAGACTATAGAGTCATACATTTGTGGTAAAGTGGTAAATGACAGCCCACTCCCTCCCTCCTCCTCCATACCCACTAACCATCTAAACACAATGAGGGCAGGATATTACATGTAGATTAATGGAGGTTTCATCTCCCTCTTATTCTAAGATACAGGCTGGAGGGATGTGCCACAGCCTGTGACTGGCAGAAATCTGCCCACACCATGTTATTTCCACAAAATTGTAAAGATTTGCTTTAAAAAATAAAATTTGCATGACAATTAAAAACAGTTTATTGATAATAATTATTTATTTTTACTCTGTTATGATTTTCATTTTGAACATGTGACCAGCAGCAGAGGACTAGATGCTCGTCCTGCTTATGTTTCCCTACAGACAGGCTAGGAAAAAGCTGGGTCATGTGACAGCTGTACATTGATGAGGAAAGGGTGCTCAGATTTTTTTTTTACTAAAATATTTACATTGCTATTATCCATAAACAGAAATAGAAGGGATAATGTAAATGTAATAAATGTCATTGCTTGCTGCAAGTTCAATTCTATATTGTGACATGATCTACTTTTGGTGTGCTGTTTGTGGTGGCCCATTTGACTTGGCTGATCTTCACTGTTACTGCTCAGGCACTTTCTGGGCTAAGCTTACTAGTTGTTCTGTGTTTTATTCATTGCATGAATCTGGGGCCACAACCTCTAATGTAATTCCACCCACATCATTAGTGGTTCTATTAAATACTGGTTATATCTTAGTCCCTGTTTCCTGGAGGAGCCATGTCATTAACCACTTTGCCTCCGCTCACATTGCTGCTACTGCAGCAATGTGGCTCATTATCGTCCAGCGATGTAGACCTACGTCGCTGGACTCCGCCCCTTGTGGGCGGCGCGCCGCCGGAGGCTCGCTCCCGCTGTGTTCAGTCACAGCGGGAGTCGGGCCAGGGGAGGAGCAGCGGCGATCACCGCCGCTCTTCCCTGATCGTCGGGGAATCTAGTTTGGAGATCCACCCGCTTGTGTAAACAGAAGGGGCGGATCTCCTAAGTGACAGGGAGTGACAGATCAGAGTGTTCAGCATAGCTGAACATCCGATCTGTCCCTGACTGACATAGTCACCTCCCCCCCCCACACGTTAGTAAGCACCAGGCATACATTAACCCCTCCCTCTCCAATAAAATGAACCCCTTCCCTGCCAGTGTCATTTTTACAGTAACAGTGCATATTTATAGCACTGATTACTGCAGTAATGTCACTGGTACCACCAAAAGTGTCAAAAATGTCAGTTAGGGGTCCGATCTGTCTGCCGCAATGTCGCAGTCCCGCAAAAAAAATCGCAGATCGCCGCCATTACGCGTTAAAAAAAACCACCAAAATGACAGAAATCTTTCCCTTAGTTAGTAAACGCAATAACTTTTGCGCAAACCAATCAAAATACGCTTATTGTGATTTTTTTTACCAAACATAGGTAGCAGAAAACAAATTGGCCAAAAATTTAAAAAAATTTTGATTTTTACATTTTTTTGGGGGGGAATTTCATATAAAAAAAATGTTAAAAATATTGTTATTTTTTCAAAATAAACGCTATTTTTTTGTTTATAGCGCAAAAAGTAAAAATCGCACAGGTGATCAAATACCACCAAAAGAAAGCTCTGTTTGTGGGAAAAAAAGGACGTCAATTTAGTTTGGGTATGGCTTGCACGACCGTGCAATTGTCAGTTAAAGTCGCACAGCGCCGAATCGCAAAAAGTGGCCTGGACGTAAGACAGCAAAATCCTCCGGTGGTAAAGTGGTTAATTGACAGCTTCCTTCAGTGACTTTTAAAAAGTCAATAGGATCAGGCTTATCTCCTACAGCTAAGGATAAGTGGCACTAACAAAATTTGGTTTGCAGGAGGTTTGACTAACCCAGCAGGAGATCTGCAAACCCCAAACATAAATAAATCAAAAATGTTGGCTGTGCCTATCCGTGTGCAATCCAATTAATGTTTTTAAGCCTTTCAAACCACAAAAATGTTATTATTATTCAATGACAAACTTTCTCGTGTACAATAAAATAAAACAAATGTGACAGTCCCAGATGACTATAGTTCAATTAGTAGTGTTTTTCTTCTTTCAAATATTTTTCCCTTTAAATGTGCTTCTCATATCCTGCAGTTTTTCCCCCTTTACCCTTGTGGATTTTAGTTAATACAATTGTGCAGTGACTCCCACCACCTTTCACCACTGCACTTACCTCCAGTTTAGACCTGTTTCCAGCTATTAGATCGCCTTCCCCTTCTGGGGTTAATTCCAGGCTCCTCAGCTGTTCAATCTCCTTCCACTCTCCTCTCTTCTCACTGAGCTGGCTTTGTCTGAACTTCCTTTCCTCCACTTCCCCTCAGTATAAAAGATACACTCCCATTGTGTAGTATATAAAGGTTCCACATTTATTGCATAATGTCCACTCATAATAAAACTTGGGACCGTGCACTTTATAAAAAATCATCCGACGGGACAGCAGCTCCTGTATGTTCTCCTATGTTCTACAAACACCGTCCTCTGTCAACTGACTCCTCCATGGAGGACTGTGTTTGTGGAACATAGGAGAGCATACGGGAGCTGGTCAAGTTTTAATGTAAGTGGACATTATGCAATAAATGTGAAACCTTTATATACTACACAATGGGAGTGTATCTTTTATACTGAGGGGAAGTGGAGGAAAGGAAGTCCAGACAAAGCCAGCTCAGTGAGCAAAGAGGAGAGTGGAAGGAGACTGAACAGCTGAGGAGCCTGTTTACCCCAGCAGGGGAAGGTGATTTTAGACCTTGAAACAGGTTTAAACTAGGGTTACCACCTAATTATTTTAAACCAGGGCACATATTAATTACACAGGTTCTGTGGCTGATTAAGGTGGTAATTAAACTCACTTAGTGCCTTATGTGCATTATATTAGCCTCAGAACCTGTGTAATTAATATGTGTCCTGGATTAAGGGGACGGCATTTATTTAAAGGGAATATACTGTATATATATATATATATATATATATATATATATATATATGTGTGTATATATGTACACCTTCCTACGGCATTTATGCAAAGGGAATATGTCAGGAAATAAATATTGTAGCTACCATTTACTGATTTGATTTTGAAGTGGCGTGCTAAATCACCCTTATCTTTTAGTCACTACTTTTGAAGTGGCATGCTAAATCATCCTGCCAAACGCCAGCACTCAACAGGTAGTACAGCAAAAATAGGTATGACATAGGAAATGCCTTTAGAGTCAGGTAAGGGGATTAAACTGTTTCTGTACAGACAGTTGTCCTTTAAATAAATACTGTAGCATACTATGTGATACATAGCTTCTAAAATAGAATATTGTCAAAAGTATTGGGACACCTGCCTTTACACGCACATGAACTCTAAAGGCACCCCAGTCTTAGTCTGTATGGTTCAATATTGAGTTGGCCCATCCTTTGCAGCTATTTGTTTTATTTTATTTTATTGTACACGAGAACGTTTGTCACTGAATATTGATAGCAGTTTTGTGATTTGAATGTAAAGTTTTGGTTTAAAAACATTAATTGGATTGCACACGGATAGGCCCGGCCAACATTTTTGATTTTATTTTGTTTGCAGTTGGGGGAACACATTTATTTGGTTGCAGCCATCAAACACAAGTTAGACATGAGGGACACATTAGGTTAGGCCCCTGTTTTATGAAACCCCAAACATAGATTACTATGGAAGCTAAATATAGATATTTTTCTGGTCCTTTTCTAGCATTATTTACAAGTTTTTGCTAAACAAGGTATGGGTAGTTTGGCACTACTATGTGTTATATGTAACAATATCAATTCATATTTGGTCAGTGATGTCACTCAGGATCCCCAGCTGGTTTGTTTACAAATTCTCACCCCTAGCCGACAGCTACCACCATCCTCATGCAGGTTATTTTAGAGGGATAGTAGGAACATAGCAGGGACATAGCAGGGATTTATGAAGCCTAAGCAGGGGTGGGGTTATTAAGGACAATATAGAGGTCTTGAAAACTACATATACATAGCCCCCAACTGTCCCTGATTTCGAGGCCCTTTCCCTGATTTGGTACAAAGTCCCTCTGTCCTTCTTTCATCCTCATTTGTCCCTCATTTTGGTCTGATCTATATAGTTGTAGAAAAATAAAATTCTTCTCTATCAAAAAGTGTTTCCCAGTATAAACTTTTCATCCAATTTTTAACATGTTGCATTTGTAAATTCCAAAAAGCAAATATAAAGGAATAGTGGTAAAAAAAAGCACTTTTTGAGTTTAACCAATCTTTTTTTTTTGTACAATTCTCCTTTAAGGGGGGCGTAGTAGGGTTTTTGTTCTTGTTGAAGGATGGGACAACAATCTGAGCTGTAGTGGGTAAACAGGAAATTTAATTCTACATGTCTTCTGCCAGAACTGATAGGTATAACAGAATTTTATTACTATTTTATAACTAGTGATTTATAAATATCTGGATTGATTGTAGGCTTCTGAAATCTTAACATTTCTCTGAACCAAGTCATGCAAAACTATGAGATAAAATTACATTTCCGTTTTGAGTGAAGTAGTATGTGAAGGAATATGTGAAATGCTCTAGTTTAATAAACAAGGCGATTCACTTGTATTAGCCATATTGTTCTTATATTTTGTACGCCTTCCTAAATGTTAAAATGCTTAGGAAGCAAGATATGTAATCTCCTTCTTATAAATCATTTTAAATAACTTTTGAAAGGTCTGGAAAATACTTCTTTGCCCTATGTACAGTTTAAGTAATAGGTACTACAGAAAAAAAAATGCTTCATATTGTCAGTATTAATGTCTTCATTTTTATCAGAGTCCTTAGTACAAAGCTTGAACTCTGAAAGATTTCCTTAGCAGTTTCTTCATTGCAGGTCTGACAAGCCAATCAACTGAAAAAAGTACATGTTTTCATTCTTGTCTTATTCTGTTATCTTTGACAAAACTCAGCCTCATTCAGAGTTCAACATGCATCAAATAGTGTGAAGCCCTGCCAATATCAAGGACATATAGTGGTGCCTTTTCATTTTAGATACAGCTGTCTTTTCAACTGAATGATGTCTGCATGTTTTATTAGCTACACAGTCTTGTAAAAAAGTAAGTACACCCCCACACAAATTCTTGACTTCTTTTTAACATTTATGAACAAGAAAAAATCTTCATCCAAACAGTGCCTACAAAAAGGAGAGATATGCTTTAACAAATGACACACAAAATTGGCATAGTGTATTTATTCATTTAATACAATAAACAAATGAAAATACAGATTTGTCATGTGGAAAACGTAAGTAAATCCCTAAATTTACCACCAATTTAAATCCATGAGATTATAACTAGGGTTGAGCCGAACACCCCCCTGTTCGGTTTGCACCAGAACATCTTGAACAGGAAAAAAGTTCTTGCGAACATGCAAACTCTATTAAAGTCATTGGGACACGAACATAAAAAATCAAAAGTCCTCATTTTAAAGGCTTATATGCAAGTTATTACCATAAAAAGTCTGTGGGGACCTGGGTACTGCCCTGGGGGACATGTATCAATGTAAAAAAAGTTTTTAAAACAATCATTTTTAAAGGAGCAGTGATTTTAATGATGCTTAAAGTGAAACAATAAAAATTATACATTTTAATTATCATGCCTGGGGGGTCCCCTTGGACTGCATGTAAAGTGGGGCATCTGTACGATATATGGAGCCTGCTGCAGCAATACTGACATTTATAAAGGAAAAGATGTAATTTAAACTTGTTCTCATTTAAACTTGCCCTGCAATACAGATAAAAAAAGAAAAAAAAAAGCCAAAATAAAAAAAAAAAAAACAGGGTAGAGTCCCCCCTAAATCCATAAATCCATACCAGACCCTTATGCGAGCATGCAGCCTGACAGGCCAGGAAAAGGGGGGGGAGGACGAGCAAGCGCCCCCCCCCCCCTCCTGAACCATACCAGGCTGCTTGCTCTCAACATGAGGAGGGTGCTTTGGGATGCTGATGTTGATGAGGACAAGGGCATCTTCCTGACAACTCTGTGCTGTGGTTGTCAGGGTCTGGGATTGGGGGGCTTATCGGAATCTGGACGCCCCCTTTAACAAGGTGGCCCCCAGATCCCGCCCCCCATGTGAATAGGTATCCGGTACATAGTACCCCTACCCATTCACCAAAAATGCATGCTCGGATAAGGGGATAAGGGTCTGGTATGGATTTTGGGGGGAAGCCCACACCATTTATTTTTCATAATTCTGTCATGGGGCTCCCCTTAAAAGCCATACCAGACCCAAAGGGTCCCCCCAAGCTGTTTTTACCCCAATTTTTTTATTTACATATTTTTTTCAATTATTTTTTTAAATTCATCTCTCAGCAGGGAAGCCTTAACAACCTATTGATTGTGCTCGTGCTATTACACATTTTTAATGGTATAAAACATGGGCATCCGCAAGGGGGGGGGAGTCCTGCCCCCCCCCCCCCCAGAAATTTAGAGGGGAATAGAGGGGAATCTATGGGGACCCGGCTCTAAAGGGGATCTATGGGGGGCCCTGGCCTGGCCTGCTCTAAAGGCGTATCTATGGGGACCCTGGCCTGCTCTAAAGGGGATCTATGGGGATCCTGGCCTGCTCTAAAGGGGGTTATATTGGCTAAATATATATATATATATATATATATATATATATATATATATATATATATATATATATTCTTTGCAGGGAGAGCTTGGAGTACCTGGTAGCGCAGAAAATCCTGGTAGTATGGGGAATATAAGTGAAAAGGTAGGACTAAAGAGGGATCTATGGGGACCATGGCCTGCTCTAAATGGGGATCTATGGGGGACCCTGGCCTGGCCTGCTCTAAAGGGGGATCTATGGGGACCCTGCTCTATGGGGGTAAAAAGGGGCAGAGCATGGATGACCTTAAAATGATGGCCCCCCCTGAAAAAAGTTCTGCGGACGCCCATGGTATAAAACACAAAAGCAATGTGGTGTACCCTGTACCCCTTAGCAACCACTGAAAAGAAAAGTCATTTTAAAAGCTTATTAAAGCGGAAGTAAACCCATTGATTTAACAGTTTAAAAAAACAGTTACATTCCCGGCACATGTTGGAAATGCTAACTTTCATATTAGTTTTGCTCTCAACCAAACTGTCAAACCATCCAATGGCTGGTGTCATAACTGATCACACGTTCAGCATCATGGCATTTGAAGATTAAACAGAGGCTAAGATGGCAGCTTCCTTGGCTGAAAATTATAGGAGGGTTTCCTTTCACTTTATATGTGAAGTGAAGGATTATGTTAAAGTGCTTTATAAAATGTTTGCTTTAGGAGCTGTAGAGAGGGGAAGTAGATAAACGGGTACAACTCATGTTGGACTTATGTAGGACTGTTTGTTTCATCTCTGTGCTAGTCACCTCAGTGGGTATATGTAATGGTTTAGAACCACTTTAATTTGCCACAGAAAAATCCAGATTTTACATTTTGAGGAAACACATAATTCTCCAATTTCATACCTACAAGTGCAAACCTGTGACAAAACAGAGGGAGGAATGTTTTAAAACTGGAGCAGACAGAATCTGGAGCAATTATGCACAGTAACCAATTAGGGATGATCGAACGGTTCGGGTTGACCATCGGTTCGGCCCGAACATTGGGTGTTCGAGGTTCGGCCGAATTTAGAACTTTTTGCCCAAAAAGTTCGGAATTCGGCAACCAGAACCGCCCAAAATGCAATGCTTCAGGAAATGGGCTTTAAAAGCCCGTGATTGGACCAGAAACATTAGCAAAAGCCAATTGAGGGGGCAGGAGAATGCTAGGAATGTGATTGGAGTGACTAGGGGGTCCCTAGACCAATCATTAGTGAATACGCCCCCCAGTATATAAAATCGCCCCCGCCAAATTCCTAGCATTCTTATACTGGACATGGAAGAGAGTGGAAGCAGTTCTGTTAATTTTACTTTAAAAGTGTCATTTAGCTATTTTTAGTGTGAGGAAAGGGATATCTAGTGTAGTTAGAGTGCTCCTTTACACTTAAGTTAGCTTCAAAAAATTAGTTTCTGTAGGGAAAGTATGAAGTGCCAGGGTGACCGTAATGTAGTGTAGGGGAAACTGACTGCCATGGCAGGCTGACCAAACCCTTCCATACCAGGGTGACCGTAATGTAGTGTAGGGGAAACTGACTGCCATGGCAGGCTGACCAAACCCTTCCATACCAGGGTGACCGTAATGTGGTGTAGGGGAAACTGACTGCCATGGCAGGCTGACCAAACCCTTCCATACCAGGGTGACCATAATGTAGTGTAGGGGAAACTGACTGCTATGGCAGGCTGACCAAACCCTTCCATACCAGGGTGACCGTAATGTAGTGTAGGGGAAACTGACTGCCATGGCAGGCTGACCAAACCCTTCCATACCAGGGTGACCGTAATGTAGTGTAGGGGAAACTGACTGCCATGGCAGGCTGACCGACTGACCAAACCTTTCCATACCAGGGTGACCGTAATGTAGTGTAGGGTGAACTGACAGTGACTGCCATGGCAGGGTGACCAAACCCTTCCATGTCAGGGTGACCGCAATAGAGAAATGATCATTTCTCTGAATAGCTTCGGAACACCATTATGGCTTCTCACCAGCAAGCATTTTTTATGCTGCAGGGGCTGCCACTGTCAGTGCTTTTTGAGGACATGTTTGATGTCAGACATGACATCTGAACATGTGTATAGGGGGTATATATACACATATATGTCTGAATATATACCCCTAGACATATATAGGTGTGATAGTAGCAGAAATAAATGCTTGCGCTAATGAAATCATTTACAGTAATATATTTCTGCTACTATCACACCTATATATGTCTAGGGGTATATATTCAGACATATATGTGTATATATACCCCCTATACACATGTTCAGATGCTTTGCCTGCCTCAAAAGAACCCAAAAAAATGCCAAAAAAACGCTAGCGTAAAAAAAAAATGCCCAGTAGCATCTGAACTTGTGTATAGTGGTACTGTGCACAAGTTCAGATGTTTTGCCTGCCTCCAAAACCCCCCAAAAAATGGCAGCAAAAACACACCTGGGCATTTTTTTTTGACGCTAGCGGTTTTTTTTGGCATTTTTTTTGGTTCTTTTGAGGCAGGCAAAACATCTGAACTTGCAAAAAATTTGGGGGAGCATACCCATGTATTTCCAAAGCTGCTGCAGCTATGAACCAAAAGACATGTATATTAAAAAAGAATAGCGCGCAAATGCAAAAGAAATTACTACCAAATCTGAAGAGAGTCCATAAATAAAAATGGGGGTTTGGTCCCACCATATGGCCATATCGTGCTCAAGCCCACTACTGCGTCAAAGTACCCCATTATCAGTGGGTCCTACACTATCCATGAAAAAGAGATGAATCCAGCCCTTCTAACCCTTGGAGACAACACTCCTTGCTGGGAAAAATGTGCAAATGCACTACAGGGGACTCCTCCTATATCCATTTGATGGTGGACACTGATTGAGTACAGGTGTATGTGGGGGGTGGGGAGGGCTGCTCAACCTCGATAGTCTGGTCAGACCGAATACATAATAAACAGGCAAAAAATTTGGGGGAGCATACCCATGTATTTCCAAAGCTGCTGCAGCTATGAACCAAAAGACATGTATATTAAAAAAGAATAGCGCGCAAATGCAAAAGAAATTACTACCAAATCTGAAGAGAGTCCATAAATAAAAATGGGGGTTTGGTCCCACCATATGGCCATATCGTGCTCAAGCCCACTACTGCGTCAAAGTACCCCATTATCAGTGGGTCCTACACTATCCATGAAAAAGAGATGAATCCAGCCCTTCTAACCCTTGGAGACAACACTCCTTGCTGGGAAAAATGTGCAAATGCACTACAGGGGACTCCTCCTATATCCATTTGATGGTGGACACTGATTGAGTACAGGTGTATGTGGGGGGTGGGGAGGGCTGCTCAACCTCGATAGTCTGGTCAGACCGAATACATAATAAACAGGCAAAAAATTTGGGGGAGCATACCCATGTATTTCCAAAGCTGCTGCAGCTATGAACCAAAAGACATGTATATTAAAAAAGAATAGCGCGCAAATGCAAAAGAAATTACTACCAAATCTGAAGAGAGTCCATAAATAAAAATGGGGGTTTGGTCCCACCATATGGCCATATCGTGCTCAAGCCCACTACTGCGTCAAAGTACCCCATTATCAGTGGGTCCTACACTATCCATGAAAAAGAGATGAATCCAGCCCTTCTAACCCTTGGAGACAACACTCCTTGCTGGGAAAAATGTGCAAATGCACTACAGGGGACTCCTCCTATATCCATTTGATGGTGGACACTGATTGAGTACAGGTGTATGTGGGGGGTGGGGAGGGCTGCTCAACCTCGATAGTCTGGTCAGACCGAATACATAATAAACAGGCAAAAAATTTGGGGGAGCATACCCATGTATTTCAACATCTGAACTTGTCTATAGTGGTATATATACACACATACTTATATGTTTATACACACCTAGACATATATAGGTGTGAAAGTAGCAGAAACATATTAGTGTAAATGATTTCATTAGCGCAAGCATATATTTCTGCTACTATCACACCTATATATGTCTAGGTGTGTATAAACATATAAGTATGTGTGTATATATACCACTATAGACAAGTTCAGATGTTTTGCCTGCCTCAAAAGAACCCAAAAAAATGCCAAAAAAAACGCTAGCGTCAAAAAAAAAAAAAAATGCCCAGGTGTGTTTTTGCTGCCATTTTTTGGGGGTTTTTGGAGGCAGACAAAACATCAGAACTTGTGCACAGTACCACTATACACAAGTTCAGGTGTTTTTCCTGACTGAAAAGAACCCCAAAAAATGCCTTCTATTAAACCGGGAGAGAAGCTAACTACCTGTCCTGAAAGAGTGTTCTAATACAAACGATCTTTTTTTTTTCTGGTTCTGGACATGCTACAGAGCTGAAACTTCACATGCACACCTTTTAGACCCCCCAGATACGAAATCCAAATCTCTTTTTTTTTTTTTTTTTAATTTTTTCAATAATTGGCTTTTTTATCAAAAGTGACAATTTTTAAGAACTTTTTTTGTGCGATTTTGTGTCTGGGGGGTCTAAAAGGTGTACCTGTGAAGTTTCAGCTCTGTAGCATGTCCAGAACCAGAAAAAAAGATCATATAGGTGTTAAAGTTAAAGGAGGCTCCCGACCCACATCCCGGTTCTACTGAAAAATTATCTTTTTTTTTTCATGGTTCTGGACATGCTACAGAGCTGAAACTTCACATGCACACATTTTAGACCCCCCAGATACAAAATCCAAAGTAAAAATCAAAAAATCTCTTTTTTTGTTTTTTTAATTTTTTCAATAATTGGCTTTTTTATCAAAAATGACAATTTTTAAGAACTTTTTTGTGTGATTTTGTGTCTGGGGGGTCTAAAAGGTGTGCCTGTGAAGTTTCAGCTCTGTAGCATGTCCAGAACCAGAAAAAAAGATCATATAGGTGTTAAAGTTAAAGGAGGGTCCCGACCCACATCCCTGTTCTACTGAAAATATATATTTTTTTTTCATGGTTCTGGACATGCTACAGAGCTGAAACTTCACATGCACACCTTTTAGACCCACCAGATACCAAATCCAAAGTCAAAATCAAAAAATCTCTCTTTTTTTTAATTTTTTCAATAATTGGCTTTTTTATCAAAAATGACAATTTTTAAGAACTTTTTTTGTGTGATTAATAGTTAATGGGGCATGACCCAGAACCCTGGGCACTTTTTAGGGGCGTTTATTGGGTTTTAGGGCTTAAAAATGGTGTTTTTTGATTACCGAAGTTCGGGTCCCATTGATTTCAATGGGGTTCTGAAATCCGGCCGAACTTTCGGGAAGTTCGGATGTTCTGGCCGAACCGAACTTTTCAAAAGTTCGATCATCCCTATAACCAATTAACCAATCAGCTTCTATCTTCACCTTGTTAGGCATTCAAAATGAAACATAGATGCTGATTGGCTGCCATGAACAGCTGCTACAGTATTGGTAAAGTCCCCTAAGATGGTAAGTAGTCACACATAGGAACAAAAATTAAAAAAATTGCTAAACAGTTGTTAACCACTTTACCCCCAGCCACCGCAGATGTACTGCGGTAGGCTGGCTCTCCCAGGCAAAGTCCCGTACATGTAGGGCGCTTACCTGGGAGGAGCTAGGGGGCGATCGCGCCCCGCTGGAGGTGCACTCCCGCCCCGCTCGTCAGCGGGGAAGCTAGTGTGTGTGACAGGTGGCTCCGATGGCCGCCGGCCACTCGCAATCTCCTGCCGCTGACAGAGAAGGACGGACGGCTGATGTAAACACAGCCATCCGTACTTCTCCCTGAAGTGATCACAGATGTCAAGTGATCCTGCTATATAGGATCACATGTCTCTGTGATGACTTCACAAGCCACGCCCCCCACGGCTAGAATCACACCCCTAGGGTCACATTTAGCCCTTTGATCACCAATATTGTTAATGCCTTCCCTGCCAGTGTCATTTTTATAGCAACAGTGCATATTTTTAGCACTGATTACTGTAGTAATGTCACTGGTAGCCCCAAAAGTGTAAAAAATGTCAGTTAGGGGTCCGATCTGTCTGCCGCAATGTCGCAGCCCCGCAAAAAAATCGCAGATTTCCACCATTACTAGTAAAAAAAACAATAAAAATGACATAAATCTTTCCCGTAGTTAGTAAACGCAATAACTTTTGCGCAGACCAATCAAAAGATGCATATTGTGACTTTTTTTTACCAAAAATATGTAGCAGAAAACAAATTGGCCTAAAATGTAAAAAAAATTTGATTTTTACATTTTTTGGGGGGAATTTCATATAAAAGAATGTGAAAAATATTGTTTTTTTTTTCAAAATTAACGCTATTTTTTTGTTTACAGCGCAAAAAATAAAAATCGCACAGGTAATCAAATAGCACCAAAAGAAATCTCTATTTGTGGGGGGAAAAAAATGTCAATTTTGTTTGGGTACAGCACCACACGACCGCGCAATTGTCCGTTAAAGTCACACAGTGCTGAATCGCAAAATAGGGCCTGGTCATTGAGCAGCCAAATCCTCCGGTCTGAAAGTGGTTAAAGTTGCATAGAGGCATAGTTAAACACATCTCATCATTTTATAAAATAATGAGTGTTCAGCTCTGATGTTGTGTAAAGTGAATTCAGTGGAGTTGATTTATTTAAACTGGACAGTGTAAAATCGAATGCAGCTGTGCATGGTAGCCAATCAGCTTCTAAGTTCAACATGTTCAATTAAAGTGCTGGTAAAGTCTTATGTTTTTTTTTTTAACAAACATGTTATACTTACCTCCTCTGTGAAATGGTTTTGCACAGGGCAGCCTCCTTCTCTCTGGTTCCTCTTCAGCTCTCCTGGCTCCTCTCTCCTGTTAAGTGCCCCCACAGCAAGCAGCTTGCTATGGGGGCACCCAAGCCAAGTTGCAGCTCTGTGTGTTTATTGAGACACGGAGCTGCCATTCGGCCCACCCCCCTCTCTCTTCTGATTGGCCAACTGACTTTGATTGACAGCAGTGGGAGCCAATGGCACTGCTGTGTCTCAGCCAATCAGGAGGAAGAGTCCTGGATGGCTGATGGACATCGCTGGATGTGGGATGGAGATCACATCGCATATAGATGGGGCTCAGGTAAGTATTAGGGGTGCTGGGGCGGCTGCACACAGAAGGCTTTTTGTCTTAATGCATAGAATCCATTAAGATAAAAAAAAAACTTCTGCCTTTACAACTCCTGTAAGCTTTGACAAAAAAATCTGGAAGCTGATTGGTTTCAATGCAGAGCTGCACCAGATTTTGCACTCTCCAATTTTAGTAAATCAGCCCAAATACATTTGTAGTTTAAAACCTGTTGATGAGATTTTGTAACACTTTATATACATTTTGTAACACTTTATATACATTTTGTAACACTTTATATACATTTTGTAACACTTTATATACAGATATATATATATATATATATATATATATATATATATATATATATATATATATATATATATATATATATATATAAACATAAATAATATATATATATATATATATATATATATATATATATATATATATATACTTTTTTTTACATTTCTTTAATTTACCAGGTGAATACAAGCAGAGTATGGGCTGTAAAATGATGTTGTTTGTTATGTAACATCACTGGCGTCCAGAGAACAAAGGGGACATATAAACGTAACGTGAACATAGAAAACGGTTACTAGTACAGGTACAATTTGGGGAATCAAGCTTTGTAGCAAAATTCACATTTGTTTTCACACTGAGCACTCTGTGTCTAAATATGCTGTTTTATACATCTCCTCTGATATATGTAGTAGAAAATAATTCATACCATCACAGAAAAAAAGCAATAATTTTATCACAGTAGTAAACTCACAAAAGCATCATCTTTGGTTTAGATTGGCAGTCAAAAATACATTTTCATTGTATGAAGTAGCCGGTGACAGCCATATTCCTGGCAATCCTGTTTTATTTAATCTATAGCCATTAGTCACCGTGAGTTAAATCACGACAAAAGTCAATTAAAGTTTCAGAGAGTTATTCCCGTGACTGTTGTCCTGGACAGCGCAAGGAACAAATGCTCTTTGCACATCTAACTTGACAATTCCCTATCTACAAAAACTATATTTTCAGCCCACACTCACAGCAGCCAATTTTTATAGAACTCCTTTTATTTCTTTTAACCAAACACATTTGTAAACAGGTGAAGGTCAGTATTGAGCATCTGCCGGCTGCGAAGAATCAATATGTCATTAAACAGTGACAAAAAGGTCTGCCGCACTAATCAGCCCTCCTTCATAGCTCAGGAATTCGGATAAAATGATGTTCCTCTCAGCCTTTGGAAGCTGTCGGTGCTAACCACCGAGAAAATGTCTTGCCCGCTGAGATTATAGCCCACGCAACAAAGTTATGATGACTTACTAAACGCTGATCTGGTGTCTTTGATACACTTGTATCTTACAGTATTTGTTTTAACCTATATACACCCTGTAGCTAAGTTGCTGTCTAGAAGTGAACCCATCTCACAACTAGTTGACCTTTATGACCAATATAGATGCCCTAGCTGTTCAAATGAAGTGAAGATAAGCTACAAGACCTTGATGTTGCTTAAGGTTCAGTAGGTTAACTGGTTTGTTCAGGAGTAGACAGAGGTATGGGATCCTATTCATACAGAGGATTATTTTAGTGATTGCTTTGCATTCTAGTGCATAACACTTGAGGCCCGACAGACCCCTGTCTGTGCTAAGACACACAAGAGAAGAAAACTACATATAATACATAGTAACATAGATAACTTTGTTCCCATCAAGTTTCTAAGCTTTCTAAGGATAAATATCTCCATTAATAAGCCAATTGAAGCCTCACTTGCTGGTTGAATCTGGTACTGCAGTCTGACCATAACATGCAAATATTTCCTAGAAGAATTTTAATATGCTAAGTAATACAAGCAATGGCACATTTGGGCTCCCTTGAGGTTTATAAGGGGGTTTTGAAGACCCATTTATGTTGATATATTTAGGAGTTTAATTATTGTTGTAAATGCCATTTGATTCAGCACAACATCATTTAAAGGATGTAAAATATACGGACACTACAAGCAAGGTATATATAAAGCCAGATGTCTAGATGTTCTAAAAGACTAACTGTCACATCCCCAGTGTATGGGACATGGAATAAAGGGAAACCCCCAGATGGGACTTTAAAGGCAGAAATTGGGTTACATGAAGTCTAAATATAGTAAAAACATACATTTATTACACATAGATAAAAAATTAACATTACATATCAAATTTTTAAAATAAAAAACAGCAAATTGGACTGTCTGTGAGAGTTGGGTGCACCATAGATATATTCAAAGAGAACAGAGGGGTATTGGGACAATAAATCCAAACCACTGCATTCACGCTGATTGTCAAGGTGGACCATTCCCAGGACACTGTTTCTACCTGTACTATCTGGAATATGACCGATTGGCATACTGGCGATCCTTAAGGGCATTTGGTGCGATTGGGATCTAGGAGCTTCTATGCTTGATGTGGAGCCCCCCATTTATCCACACATTTTACTTTTATTTACATCGGTATAACCCACTTTCAGTTAGCCCGGTACAAAGGGCTCCAACCTATGCTATGTTTCTGGTATAACAGGCATATGGGACTCACAATCCCTTTATATTTCTGGATATACATGTATTAATACCCAAGTACTATGTTCAAATCCATACCCTGAAGAAGGAACTACTGGTGTTCCAAAACATATTGGACAAGGATCTGAACATATCAGCGTGAACACAGTGGTTTGGATTTTTTGTCCCAATACCGCTCCGTTCTCTTAGAATATATCTATGGTACACCCAACTCTCACAGACAGTCCAATTTGCTGTTATTTTATAAATTTGATATGTAATGTTAATTTTTTATCTATGTGCAATAAATTTATGTTTTTACTATATTTGACACTTCATGTTACTCAATTTCTGCCTTTAAAGTCCCATCTGGGGGTTTCCCTTTTTTTCAATATACAGACACTAGTGCGCTGCTACAGCTGGCTGATGGGAAAATGCCAGGGGTGAAGACATAGTGACTAAAAAAATATGAATTGCTGCTACCACCAAAATTAAGTCCTCAAACCTTGAATATAAGATGAATTATTCATGTGAAGGTGATGCACTATTCTGAATATAATGAAAGATGAGAATAAAAATAAAATTGCTAATCAGTTTGCAAAAGCATATTCAAACTCACACAGCTAATAAAAACATATATATATACATACGCGCCAATCATGCACCGTGCAATAAAACCAAAGTAGGTGTGAATGAGTTCATACAAATAGATAACAAATGACAATGTATTGTGAAGAGTATTATCCAATAAATAGTGCATCCGTGAATCACTTTTGACATGCAGTGCTTCTTCAAAAAAAACTCCAGTGGTCAATGTGCTAAATTCATCCACCAGGTTCCTACCTTTTGAGTGTAATTCGCGCTCAACTGCAGCACAAAGGTAAGGTGCAGTATATAGTAAGCCAATCCACCTGGGGGAGTCCTATGGTTTCCCTGGTATCCATCTCATATATCAGACTGGGTATGCACCATGATTAGTGGATCACAGGTGCAATGTCAACCTTCTGCAGACAAGCGCTGCAGCTTTCAGCCTAAACTTACATACAGGCAATCAGTTTTTAAGCTGCAGGGCTTGTGAGTAAACTACAAAGGCATTCGTCAGCTCTCTTGCAGTTCATTCAGAACTACAAGCCATCTGCCATGTTGGATGACAGTATTTGTAGTTCATTCACTCTCAGGAAACTGTGAAGGAGTGATGTGGCCATGTGGGCACAGGGCTCTGCTGTTTTTAAATTGTGACGGTGGAGGTAGGGAGATTATCCCCTGCCTGCTGTCACACTAAAGGGAAATCATAAAGGGTCAGTAGGAGCTGGAACATACGGGTGGTACAAATAGCATGATCTTGGTCCAGTCCAGGCATCTAGGTGGATCCTGACCATACAGTTGGAATCCCTCCAGAGTCTGACCCAGCTAAGTGATGTCCTCTGACAGCGGACTTTTGCCCGCTGTTGGCTGAATACGGGTCATAGGAGTGCAAAACTAAGTGCACTCTGGTGACCTACAGGAGATGTAAGACCAAAATAACTTTGGCCCTACCTCTCCTTTAATTACAATATAAAGAACCTGCTAGAAAAAAACAGCATAGTTAGGTCAGAAGTTGAAGAGATTGCCTTCATTGCCTGTTTCTGTGGCACTCTCCAGCAGAAACACAGTAATATGACCATGGGAAAGGTCATAACTCTTTTCCTCTAAATCCAAAACATAACAACGTTTTTTGTTGGAGTTGCCCTTAACTACTTCTGGATTGGGAGGATTTGCCCCCTTAATGACCAGGGCATTTTTTGTGATTCGGCACTACGTTATTTTAACAGACAATTGCGTGGTCGTGCGATGCCATACCTAAATAAAATTGATGTCCTTTTTTCCCACAAATAGAGTTTTCTTTTGGTGGTATTTGATCACCTGTGTGATTTTTTCTGCGCTATAAACAAAAAAATTGTGACAATTCTGAAAAAAAAAAACAATATTTTTTTTCACATTCTGCTATATAACATTCCAAAAAAAAATAAAATTTAAAAATCAAAATTTTTTTTAGTTAGCTGCTACTATCTATGGGAAAGATTTATGTCATTTTTATTGTTTTTTTTTACTAGTAATAGTGGCGATCTGCGATTTTTAGCAGAACTGCGACATTGCAGCCGACAGATCGGACACCCAACTGACATTTTTGACACTTTTGGGGGACCAGTGACATTACTACAGTAATCAAGGCTAACACTATGCACTGTTACTGCAATAATGACACTGGCAGGGAAGGGTTTAACACAATGGGATGATCAAGGGGTTAAATGTAAGCCTAGGGGAGTGTTTCTAACTGTATGGAGGTTGGGCTTTTGTAATGATCAGAGAGACCTGTGATCCTATATAGAAGGATCACAGGCACTCTGTGATCATTCCAGAGAGAAGAACGGTCAGCTGTGATTACAATAGCTGACTGCCCTTCTCTCTCAGTGGGGAGCGATTGCGGGTGGCCAGCGGCAATCGGAGCCACCTGCCCTGTGCATCGGAGTCCCCGCTGCCGATTGTGGGTGGGAGCGCACCCTAGGCAGCCCGCGCTCGCCCCCTAGCTGCAGGCGCGTGACTGACTTAGAGCTACGTCTGTTCGCACAGGAGGGCCAGCCCGCCGCAGTAAAACTGCGGCAACTAGTCCTTAAGAGGTTAAAGTACAGTTATGATGTTCTCTGGCTAGCAATTAGCAGTTCACTAACTGCCTCTATTTATTATTTAGAAATGCTCTTTTAGATGTATAATAATAATAATAATCATAATGTCTCATAGTAATTATAATAGATACATATACTGTAAATATATATATATATATATATATATATATATATATATATATATATATTTGTGAACACAGCTCACATTGCAAGGTTTGACCTGTCTTTATGTCCTATGTCCTTGTTACTGCACATTCGTTTTGATAGTGCTGTGCCTTTGTCTGCGTCATCCATTCTTGACAACACCATACACAAGATGCATTTCTTTAATGTTATAATATGTGTGATATACTGCAGTATTAGGGTAGAAAAATTAATGTATATTTGACAACTCATACCGTTCCATGAAAAATTAGTTCCCCAGCCGCCAACTATTCTGTAAGATTCCAGTAATAGAAATATCATTAAGAACTGATGAACTACATGTAATCCTAGATTGATGCCAACTCAACCACCAAGATGACAAGTGTGCCAGGGGAAGGAATGACAGCTGATTTAAACCTTCATTAAACAAAGCCTCCACTACTCATGCTGTCAGAAGGCTTCAAGGTGTTCTATTCTTTTCTATACACTTGTAGAGTACATGGCATTTAATTCTGATGTCATAGCAGACTTGTAAAAATACAAATCCCACAAGTGCAATGATGAGAAAATAGGAAATATCTGTACAATATACAGTGTAATTTATGGTATTATCCCTGTGCTTCTAGAAGAACTTATGTAGTCCTCAAATGCATTATTCACTATCCAGTGTAAAACTACATGCTATTTCCTTCTTATCAAGACTCGACAAGTTATAAACAGTTCTTCACAGTGTTCATCTATTAAAATGTATTAACCTAGGTCAGTGATGGCGAACCTTGGCACCCCAGATGTTTTGGAACTACATTTCCCATGATGCTCATGCACTCTGCAGTGTAGATGAGCATCATGGGAAATGTAGTTCCAAAACACCTGTTCGCCATCACTGACCTAGGTAGTTTAGAGGGACACATTGAATAACGTAATACAACCAGTACTGATTTTTTTTCCCTTTAAAGTAAACATTTCAATTGGGATAGGGAGGGTCAACACTCTAAGCCAATCTAAGTGAATCAGGACTGTTCCGCACAGTTATTCATCTAACAGCATGAACCTTCCTTACAGGAGGTGAGATATGACCTCACCTAATATATATATATATATATATATATATATATATATATATATATACATATTTGTATTCGGGAAATTAAACTTAAGTGGGAGGTGTGTTTACAAAGAGCTGCACCAGTCCAAAACTGTTTTTTTAGGGCATGACAGCCAACCTTTATCAAATAAAACAAATATTCACATAAGCATCAGTTGCTCACACAGGGAATTCTTCCACATCCACATGAATAAATGAAATACCAAGCAACTAGCCTCCATTGTTGGTGTGCTTCTTACCAATCTCTTTCACTGTGTTGTCTAGCTCTCCTAGATCACTTGGCTCTAATTGCCTTCAGTCGGAGCACCCTGCTGCTTTGCCCAAACCTGGATGGATTTGGGTTCTCCCGACACTTGCTAGGAGCCCACCTGGCTCCTGGAACAAGACCCTCTGTCTCCTGGATGCTTGTTGGAGCACCTCCCACCCCTTCTTGAGACCCTCTGTCTCTTAGCTTCTGGCTAGGGCCATCCTACCCCCCCCCCACCCCCACACCCTTGGTGTGACCTTCAGTCTCCAACAATGGGAGCTGTCTTCAACTGGGAGCCCTGAGCTGTCCTCAGACCTGAGTATATAATGACCCTGCAGACCTGTGTATTCACACAGATTGCAGGCATCTAGCAAAACCCAGACACAGGATTGAAAGATCCGGTCCAGAAAAACAGAATCTGGAGAAAGCTGTATTTTTTTAAATTATAATCCTGAACCTCGCATTAAACCCTTACTGCGAATCCTGTGTCATATTTTCCTATATTCTTACAGTGACAGGGCACAATATACAGTCTATATATATATATATATATATATATATATAAAACAAAGTTGACAGCCTACCAGATCTGTTTGAAACTTGCAAACAATGTTGTTTCAAGTACTCAGGTTAAAAACTGAGATTTAATTTGCATACATTTTCAAATGTGGAATCCACATGGCCTCATTGAGGAAAATCTGATCCCCAACTCTGAACTATCCTAGTAATATAAAGCATATCCTGTTATGTGGTTCCATTTTAATGCACTCTGGAGTCAGTTTTTTTTACTATTCACTGTCAGTATTTCCATGAAAACCCAAAGATATCCAGTGATTACATGCTGCTTATGCAAATATATGCAAAGTACCTGTGTACACAACTAGTAGACGCAACTGCATCTTCAGGATCATAAAATAGTAATAAAAGCAAATAATAACTGTTTTCTAGGTAAAGGATGCTAAGCATCTAACTGGTATAATTATTTCCAGGTATTTATTACCTCTATGCTGACATTTTAAGGCAAATAATAAACATGTATTTTATTTTAATAGTGCATTTTTATACAGTAAAACACACAGGTGTAGCTACTGCATTCTCAGGTAATCTAACTAAATATCAACACATTCTCCTAACAAAATCATAAACTAATAATTAATTTGCTGAAAGACACCTAAACAAAAATTCCTTCTTATTGTTTTAGGGTAGATATAGCTCTGAAGTCTATTTATATTATTTCATAATGAAAGCAGGACAATCAATTGTTTTAATAGTAATATGTATTCCCTATTCTTTCTCCTATCTCTGCACAGACATTTTGAAGTTACGTTCTGTATCTGCTCTTTTAGACAACAAATTATACTACTACTTAGCTTGATCTATAGTAGCAAGCATAATATAAAGTATACCCCCTGGACACAGTGAATGCTTGCATAGGCTTAATGTAACAAGATGGGTAGTAAATATTCATCAACATGCTTAATTTGCTAAGCTGGCTTAAAGTATGAGACTTGCCATAATTGCATCCAAACCACTGTCTTGAACACAGCTTTAGAGTGAAATTGAATGCAAAAGGTAAAGATCTGATATGTTACGAAGAAAATTTAGAAATGTTACCTATGCCTAACCAGCACCCTGAAAAATATACCTTTTGTTCAAAATTACTTCTATAAAATAGCAGGGCACTTCATAGTATGTGAGTATGCCTAGATACACTTGTGTCTACTGCCTCATAGTTATATATCTGCAGTATGAGTTGTAAGGCACTGCTGTCTCCAGCTGCTAGTCTCAGAAGATTTGGAGTCAAATTTGGCAATGTCGTTACTGTGCTTCTCACCATTTACCTTTCTGAAGGGTCTGACATGAAAAAACAAAAGCCCTGGTCCACCACACACAGAGACACAGTAGAGAAAATGTAACACCTGTAAAGTAGAAAAAATAGAGCACCTCTTAGGCCCCTTTCACACAGGCGAACCGTTCAGATCCGCCTGTCCGTTTTTTTGGCGGATCTGAACGGTCACCCAATGCATCCCTATGGGGCATCGGATGTCAGCGGAGACATGTCGGCTGACATCCGATCTGTCAAATCTGGACAGATGGAAACCCTATTTTCCATCCGTCCAGCGGATTGGATTGGATGGGATCGGATGAGAATGGACCGACGGTTCGTTCCCATCCGATTCCCCCATAGAGATGTATGGGGAACTGACAGCTGTGTCTCTGCACACAGCGTGGAGAACAGCTGTCATCCTCCTGCTCAGCGGTGGATCGATCCCCCGCTGAGATTAACGGAGTCCATCCGACGGACGGATAGTGTGAAAGAGCCCTAAGGCAGGGTATACCACGGGTTGCAGGAAAGAAATTAGCTTGATTCCCCTATCAACACAGGCAGTGTTGATGCAGGAAACCCTTTTACCAAGCTATTGTCTTCTCCCAGTAGGGGGGCAGGAGAAGCCGCGCCTGCCTGGAGAAGGCAGCGAATATTGCTAGCGGCTATATCAGCCCCTAGCAATAATTAAAGTGGAGTTCCACCCAAAATTTATACTTACCTCCATCTTCTCGCTCCGGGTCACCAGAAAAACAAATGGATAATCGCAATTTTTATTTTTTTTTTACTTACCTCGTATAGAAGAAAATATACTTACCTTACTTCCTACTTCCTCCCCTCGGCGGCCACAGAGATTCATCACTTCCTGGCTTTGCAATGATTCCTGGGAGCTGAACGTCATCGCTCCCAGGAATCAATGCGCCTGCACCGGCCCCGACGTCAGTTCCGGTGCGCGCGCGTCATTCCCTTCTAAACAGCTTCTGGGCATGCCCAGAAGCTAGGGAGGGATGACGCGCGCGCACCGGAAGTGACGGCGGGGCCGATGCAGTGCATCGTGGGACCGAAGAAGATGAAAGAGGACACAGAAGAGGATCACGCTGGCTTCAAGCTGCCCACACCTGAGATGGCAGCACTGGACAATACTTTTTCAAGGTAAGTATTTCTCCTAAAAGGTAAGTGCAACCCGAGACAGATCAGAGGCTAGCCATTGTGGAATGTACTAGCCCTGACTGTCCCAGGGGTATTTTTATTAAAAAATGTATTCCCAGGGTGGAACTCCGCTTTACAAGTAAAATCTGGTAGGCTGGTTGTACCCAAGTTGATCGATTAATAAACTTGGTACATTCAGCCTGCCCATATACAGTTCAAATTCCTGCTGAACACGCTGAGATTTGAACTGTCAATGGCCAGCATAAGAGTAGCTAAGTGAATACAATAAAGGAGCAGATAAAATATATATAGTGATCTGCTTCAGGCTTTAAATTGTGTGCTGTGTAGCGGTAAGATCTTGAGCACAGTGAGCAGGTACAGCATTGTGCTTTTCTAGACTATGTCGTTTTCTTGCTGTTTTGTTATCTGAACTCAGGGAACAAAATACAGTATCTGCACAAATACACTTTCAATCAAAGTTTCTCAAGGGAAAGGGGATTTGTCAAATTACATGGCCATGTAAGTTGACAAATCTCCTTTCACCTCAGGAAGAGGACAGGCATCCCTACAGTGAAGATTTCTCTAGGATCCAGCTGTCTGCACAATGTGAAACATACTGTATTACAGGTAGGTTATGTGGCTAAAGCTAAGGGTTTGATATTTAGACCTGTCTCTACAACTCAGTGCAGCAAAGAACTAAGTAGCATGGATGAAAGTAAGTATTTTTGGGTGTTGACTACAAAGGGGGTAAGGGGGGGGGGGGGGTGTAAGTAGGGATAAGGATAACCTTAATAAAATTGAAGTTGCCCTTTAACCACTTGCCGACCGCCGCAAGTACATATACTGTTGCAGTCAGCCCCGTGCAGGCAAAGTGACGTATGGGTACGTCACTCGCCTGCGAGCCAATAGGGGGCGAGCACGCGCCGCCTGAGGCACGCTCCCGACCCCGCTTGTTCACTGTGATCCCCGCGCGTGTGACCGGCGGACTCAATGTCCGCCGGCCACTCGCGATCGTCCGGTACAGAGGGAGAAAGGCAGGCGGCTAATGTAAACAAAGTCGCCTGTCATTCTCCCTTATGTAAGCACAGAGATCATACGGTCCTGCTATGTAGGATCGTATATCTCTGTAGTTACACAAACAGCCACATCCCATAACAGTTAGAAGCACGCCCCTAGGGACACACTTAACCCCTCCCTGTCCAATAAAGTTAACCCCTTCCCTGCCAGTGTAATTTTTGCAGTAACAGGGCATATTTCTTTTGAGAAGTTTCACACTGGTCTAGTAGCTATCTAATGTACTGGACAGTGGGTGGAATCTATGCAGATGAGAGCATGAATTTCCATACAGCCCTGGCCAGTGACTGTATTTATATTTGCTGAGCACATGGGCTTTGGATCTTCCTCTAGAGAGAGAAGTCAAGGTGGTGATGAGGCATGACACTCTTCCTCAGGCACAGGCTGCCATGCGGCATCAGGTGGACAACCTGAGGGCCTGAAACATTGGAGCCGAAACCCAGAGTTCTTTTGTAAGCTGACTTGGGGAAAATGTCCACGGATCCTGCTTTGTATCACAGAGGAAGGTGACCTGTGGCCAGGGCCTTACGAGTACAGACCCTCTAATCCTAGAGACTGCTGTTGCTAAAATCCCCCTCTTGGTGCTAGAAGTCAGTGTACTGGGTGTAAGCTAAAGGGGACACTGGCTAGTGTTTTGTAGAGGCAAAGTCCACTAAGTTCCTTCTGCTATAAAGGGACTTATTTGATCTGTACAGCCTGCTGTATGGTTCTACTAAAAATCTGCTACTAAATTCTATTAAGAAAGCTGTCCTCACTTGAAAATAGTTAATTTGGAGTATCCTACTAAATCCCTTCTATCCAAGTTCTCCAAATAAAACATAAAAAACAAATTCCCTAGGGTCATTGGAGATAAGCGGAAGAGTGTGTGCAACTGGCTGTGTAAAAATACCCTGTGTTTGGCTGTGGTTTATTCATTGAGAGACCCAGGCAGACAAGAATTCAAGTGGCTCCTGCGGAGGTAGGGCTATAAACAAAGCACACTTTTTTTTTCTACATTCCTTATTGCTGGGCACATTCATATTTCAGCAAGCTGATGAAATTCAACTTTTTTATTTGTTTTATTTTCAAGTTAAATGTTGACACATGCACTCTTTTTCGGAAGATTACATTAAGGCCCCTTTCACACGGGCTTTCCGATCCGGTCCACCTGTCAGTTTTTCCAGCAGACCTGATCGAATGCTCCATGCAGCCCTATGGAGCAGCAGATGTCAGCGGAGACACGTCCGCTGACACCCGCTGCTATCCGATCCTGTTTGTGAAATCTAGATGGATGGAAACCCTATTTTCTATCTGGTTGGAGGATCAGGTAGGATTGGATGAAAATGGACGGGTGGTCCGTTTTCATCCAATCTCCCATAGAGGAGAGCGGGGCTCTGGCAGCTCCATCTCTGCAAAGTAAATGGAGACGGAGCTGTCATCTGCCTGCTCAGCGGGGATCGATGGATCTATCCCCGCTGAGAAAAACGGAGTCTGCAGAGCGCACCCATAGGCTCCATGCACACTGGCTTAAAAATCACTGCTTTTATAGGAGTTTTGTGTTCTGCCTATAGAAGCTGCTCGATGTTATCCTATGTGTCCATGCACATTAGGACGATTAGAGGTATATTTTGAGCTCAACGTTTAGAGGCAGGAAAAAAAACCTTCAGATTTACATCTCTGATTGGAGCTTTCTGGCAGAAAAAACGCAAAACTCTCCTAAACTCGTCTAAACTATGTACAAAAACTCTCTATCTAAAGTTTTTTCCTGCCAAAGGAACTGCCATTTTTTTTAAAGCGGAGTTCCGGGCACAGAAACATTTTTTTAATAAACATACCCCCGGGACAGTCAGGGCTAGTACATTCCACAATGGCTAGCCTCTGATCTGTCCCGGTTCGCACTTACCTGCAAGAAGAAATACTTACTTATAAAATTTCTTCCACAGCGTTGCCATCTCTCTTGTGGGCAGCTGAAGCCGGCGCGATCCTCTTCGGTGACCTCTTCCGTGTCTTCTTCTCCCAGAATGCGCCTGCACCGGCCCCTCTCGTCACTTCTGGTGCGGCGCCGCATTCCTCCACAGCTTCTGGGCATGCCCAGAAGCTGTTTAGCAGGGAATGCGGCGTCGCCCCGGAAGTGACGAGCGGGGCCGGTGCTGTCGCATTGATTCCTGGGAGGGATGACGTTCAGCTCCCAGGAATCATTGCAAGACAGGAAGTGACGGCGGAGCCGCGGCGCAGAGGGAGGAAGTGAAGAATAGGTGAGTATATTCTATCTAAAATTACAAGGTGAGTGTAAAAAAAAAAAACCTAACTATCCAATTCCTTTTCAGGTTAAGAAGACCAAGCGGACGGGCACAAAAAGAAAAGGTAGTTTTTGTGCCCGGAACTCCGCTTTAAGCCCAGTGTGCATGGAGCCTTAGTAGTTTTAGGAAGAAGAAAGTCTGGGTGGCCGCACACTAATTAAATCACCTTTTTTGATTCAATGTAATACAAATGACAATCCATACAGTGAATGGTCGTGAAAAACAGTAGAGCTAACACTTTTCACACCTCTCCTGGTGCTTAATCAGAGCTGGAGTGATGGACACACACACACACACAGGTATATATACATAAACTTATACATAAAATATATTCTTTGATTATTTTTCTGGATGTTCATGCATGTATTAGCTCGCTATAAGAAGTTTTGTGTATGCTGATATACATGAGGTGATATATGTATTCAATAATTTTTAGAGACACATACTGTATGTGGGCATGCATTTGGCATTCGTGTCACTGTGAGATTTTAAAGATTACATATTTACATTTTTATATTTTAGTATCCAATTTGTTCTTAAATTATGCAGGTTTGTTCTGCTCAGAGAGTTTTACTATCTTTGGCTAAACAGGTGATCAAGGTTCATACTGGGATGATTAATCACCTGTTTATGTTTTATTGGTTACACGCAGGTATTTTCAATCTTCAGACTGATTGTATGTAAGCGATCTATATAAGTTTATGTTTATATATCTGTGTGTGTGTCCATCATTCCAGCTATGCTTAACCACCAGGAGAGGTGTGAAACGCATCAGCTGTTCTGTTTTTCACTACCATTCACTGTATTGATTGTCGTTTTATCACATGGGATCAATAAAGGTGATTTCATTAGAGTGCGGCCATCCAGACTTTCTTCTTCCACATGTCTCTGATGCATGCAGGGGCAGCACCCATTATACAGTGCAATGCAGAGGCAGCAGAGCAGCAGGGGAGTTATATTCCTTTAGTTTTCCAAAACTACATTTTTCATTTGCTCTATTTCTGAACATCAGGCACATGAAGGCATTAGGATTATTAATCCAGATGTTTATAATAGATATTTAGTCAGTCGTTTTGTTAAAGATATGGCACTTTCTTACTAGACATTTAAGATGAGTGTAGCTGGGACAAAGAATGACAGAAAATGAATAAACATGGTTGATTGATTTCATCACACAAGGATGTGCTACTAATTGAATTTGGATGACATTCTCAGTGTTAATGCAAAATAAGAGACGTGAAACTCAACACAGCCCACTTTTCTACATTTTACAGATTTAGATTTTTTTTTCTTTTACTTCTAATAATATTATCCACTGTGGCACATTCTGTATCAACACTATAAAAGGATCTTATATTAAAACAAAGAATAATAATGCCACTAGTTCCTCTTAATTGCTCACAGTGTTTCAGAAACTCCAGTAAACCTATCAAATTCAATAAATCCTCAATAGTTCTGTATAAATAAACTACAACCACCACATGTCAGACTGCTGAATTGCAACGACACATAAGTGCTGCCTTATGAATAAAATATAAACATAATATAGAACACATATACTGTATGTATATATATATATATATATATATATATATATATATATATATATATATATATATATATATATATATATATATATATATACAGTAAGCCCCCCTCCATCGCGGGGGTTACGTTCCAGACCCACCCGCAATAAGTGAAAATCCACAAAATAGAAATACCCTATTTAAATACACTGTAGGCATGTTTTTATGACTTTCACTGTACTTTTAAAAGCATTTTAAGGTCTTTAAACACACTTTTAAAACAATAGAAACACATTTAAACACATAAAAGATACTGAGAGACAGAGCAAGAGCAATGGAAAACACAAAAATACTTAATTAACAATGATTTAATTAGTAAAATAATATGATTAGGTCTTACAGAAAAAAAAAAACGCAAAATACCGGGACCGCGAAAAACTGAACCGCAATATAACTGGGGTTTTCTGTGTATATATATATATATATATATATATATATATATATATATGCAAATATATAAATTTCCTGACTCTGGGTCATGCCAGCAGCAACACCATGGATCAATGGATGCGCACTAACTCTGTATAGGACATCCAAAAGGTAGGAAACACCTACCTTTTCGGTCCTCGCTCTAGATGTCCCTGATGTTTTTCCTGTGTCTTTTTCCTGCTGTTTGGGCTCTACGGTGGAAGACCCTCTGGTTAAAGGTAAATCCTCCTGAAGGAGGGTGCTCCTGGTGCCAGAACAAAGCGAGTAGTATAACATGCAGTATCCTGGTAGGTATGTGGCCATCCTGGGTCTTCCTTCCTTTTCTACCTAGGCTCTATTTAGGTGTCCCTACTGTTCATTTTAGGGAGAGAATTTCTGCTTACAAAAGCTGCAATAGGGTTGCTTTTCCTTTTGGTGATCATCACTCACCCTCTCTACATGCCTCCTATTCTAAAGCTAGATCAGAGCGGCATTAAGTGCAATTTCATTCCCAATTGTAGTTATTCCTCCCAGCCACCCCAACGGTGTATATCTTCTAGCTGTAGACAGTTAGCCTCCAGTAAGCAGATGGAGGGTACCTTTTAGGCTTGTGAAACAAAACCCATACCATCGAAATTGGTTTGTGAAGCCTGCTTTAAAGAGGCAGCTCTAGGCAAAAACTTTATTAATGAGGGTATCAAGTTCAACATTAAAGGGGCAGTGGAAGAAGATTTGAAAAGTTTTTTGCCAACTTGTTTAAGAAAATATTAATGGGTGCAGTCAAGAGCACAAGAAGAAGGTTTGCCAGAGTCCAGGCCTTTAGTGATGATCCAGATTTTGTTTCTGGAGAGGATAATAATGGATGAAAGTACTACCCGAACTTAAAGTGAGAGCTTCCCAAACTCTGTCTGATGCCGGACATCAAAGTATAGAAGAAGAATGTTCTAAGCCAGATAGAAAGCTGACCATTAAGAACAGGGTGAAAAAAATATACCCATTAGATCATCTAAACTGGAGTCTTGGAAGGCACCTCTGGAAGTGTACACCTCTTTTCATGCCTGGAAAGACATATTACTCTCACTTGGGAGTAGTCAGTTTCCTTTAAGGATGCTATAAAAAATGGGGCAGATTGAGACTTTAAAAGGGTTTTTCCACAGCCAAAGTTGCCTATAGAGCTGTAGTTTCTCTCAATTCAGTAGCCAGTGCCTTGAGGGTATGGTCATCTAAGGTTGAGTAGGGCCTTGAATCAAAGCTGCATGAGGATTCAGTGAGCATGAGTGTGAAAGGTCTGATGCTTTCTGCATAATTCATTGCTGAAGCAGCAATAGACTTGGTTGGGGCTACCGCTAAGATCATGGCGCCCTTAGTCACAGCAAGATCTCTATGGATAAAACATTGGTCTGCTGACTTGGTCTTGAAACAAAGGCTATGGTCTATTGCATTTTCAGGAGGAAGACTTTGAAAGATGCTAGTTCCCGGGTGACTGGAGGGAAATCTGGCCTTCTCCCCCAAGATCAGAAATGTTGCTTTCAAACCTTTTGTGCAGATAGGAAGAGTCACAGTTTATTCAAAGATATAGGCTCCTTTACTCCAGAAAGAGAATATTTGTGGATTCCTAGCTGAGAGCAATCTAAGTCTTCTGTGGGAACCCATTTAGGTGAAATCTGGGTAGACAGGATTCCAGATGTCTGGGTTCTAAGAGTTCTAGAGGCCTCCTCCGATGTTTCTTTTTGTCTCAACAAAATATCCAGTATCTCCAGAAAAGTGGTCATAACTGGAATTATATATTGCACTATTCCTAAAGTTTCATAACTGACCATTGTTTTAATTCCAAAGTCCAAGGAAGGTCAAAGGGTAGATTCTCCTCTTTTCTTAGTAAGGACATTTTAAGCAAATGACATCCAGTATTTGACCTAAAGACCCCATACTTCTATCTAAAGCAAGAATCTCTCCACATGGAGTCTCTGAAGACTATTACCGCTGTGATACAGAGAGAGGATATTGGATGATCTTACTGGACTTTGAGAATGTCTACTTCCATATTCCAATCATCAGCGGTTCCTAAGATTTTACTTCAAAAACAGGCACTTCCCATTCAGATGCTTGCAATTCTGACTCAGTTTGGCTTTAAGAAGAGTCTCAAAGGTGTTTGTTATGGTAATTGCATTTTCAAATAAATAATGTGTCCACATATTTGATTACCTGGATAATGTCCCTAGTCTTGCTTAATCCTGAAGAGTTCTCCTAAAACATTGAGATTGATGGATGGTAAATGTAGGGAAGATCCAGCTCATCCTATTTTAGAGCTCCTAGAGCCTGCATATACTTGGAGATGTACTTAAACACTATCCATTGCAAAGTTTATCTTTCCCAAGACAAAATCAGGTGCATTTGTTGAGTCCAGTGAGATAATATCTTCAGCCTCAATAACGGTACACCGGGACAGGAGTTTCTTGAGTACCCTTACAGCTTCCATTCCAGTGGTACCATGGGCTCAATGGAATACCAGGAGATTTCAGCATTGTCTCCTGAGTCAGCAGAGTCACATTTCCCTTTATCAGGTCATCCAGACACCTTGCTCCATTTGGTAGTACCTACCATGGTGGACCCAGGATTCCAACCTTTCACTAGGCAGATCCATCAGTCCTGGAAACTGGATCACATCAGATGCCAGTCTCCAGGGTTAAGGGCTCATTGTTGGATCCAGGGAACATGAAACACGCTGGTTTCATGTTGTTCCAACCTGTTGGAGTTGAGAGCATCCAGACATTCCTGCTAGTCACTGTAAAAATAACTAAAATAGGGCGCACCAACCTTGCGCATTATCCAAATGGTGTTTATTGATAAAAGAGAAAAATATAGAAAGGGATCCCTCCTCGAAACGCGTCAGTATTTTGGAAGGTCCTCCGGGATGCTGACCATTGTGCAGGTGACCTGGTTGCTTTGTGTCCTTGGTGGACTGGAAATGCTTCTAAGACTTTTGTGTTTGTGAGTATATTCCTTTTTTCTTTCATCAATAAACACCATCTGGGTAATGCTCAAAGTTGGTGCGCTCTCTTTTCATTCTTTTTAAAGTGTTTCCATTGGCTTCCTCCTGACCCTAGGAGGGCAGCAAAGTCTGTGCATATACCCAGAGCCATAGAGATTCACTGCCACCACATCTCTTTTGAGCGTAGGAGAATTTGTTTGTGTGTTCTTATTCCTGCTAGTCAATCAGGGGGAGAAAGCCAGGTTATTGATGGACAACAAAAATGTCCGTCTCATTCATCTTATAGAATGGTGGAACAAAGAGCCTGCAGCTTCAACAACTTAAAGCAGAAATCTTTGCATTGGTTAGGAGCCACTATCTGGACCTGTCTGTGTACTATCTTCCGGGGGGCCTCAGAACACCCTAGAAGACCAGGTGAACAGAAAATTATCAAGCCACACAGAATGGATGTAGAATCTCAAATATCTTGAAAGAAGGTTTTGCACTGAATCTCATGGCAACCTAGTGCAATTGCCAAATGTCACTTTTTTTCCTGATTTTGTGTCCACAGGCCTTGGCCCAGGATGTCCTCTCCCAGACATGAGACTTCTGGTTGGTATATCTTTTTTCCCCAACTGCTCTGATTCTCCAGTCTTTGTTGAAGATCTTGGAAGAGAAAGTGTCAGCGATAATTGTGACGGTGGCAGATATCAGATCCCTGCCCTTCTCACTAACTTGAGACCAAGGACCAAGCAATCTCACACTCTGCCGTCACTTGCGTAACAATGCCACTCTCAGCTGCACCCGGCACATAGATTTTCCAGCTTGCGGGACCACAATCTAGATGCCAGCAGGCTAAGAGCGATTGTCACCGGGCTAGTTAAGCAATTAACCCTTTCTCTGCCACCACCGCTACGTTATGATAAGCCCAGCGGATGCTCGTACTATTAGAAATACGAATTATGACTTTAGAATAATCATCTGTAACACGCGCTGTCACCACAGACAGAAGTGTCCAGAGGATTTATTCTAGACAGTAGCGCTCTTCAAGAGACGGGTTCATTGTTAGCTTTGCATTAAGAGCTTAGCGACAAGATTAACACTTTTCAAAATAAGATTTAATAATAAAAAGGTTAAAATTGGTGCAAATAAAATATTTACAGAAAAATGGGTTTCAAAGAAATAGAGACACAATTCAGCAACATAAAAAAAATAAGATAAAGAATTAGAAATAGGAATACTTGCATTCAAGGTCCTTGTATTATCAGAGTTTCAGAAGCTGAGCCAGTGTGATCGGTTCTCAAACTTGATGGATAGATGTTTCTTCTTTGATGGTACAGGAGAACTGAGAACTCATCTGCTTCTCTCCTTTTTCTCTGAGACCGCAGGGGGTGTCACCAGAGGTCCTTGACCAATAAACATAGTGGCTATGGGTGGCCCTACAGTTTAGATAAAATCAAGGAACCTCCCGTATAGACAGATTTATAACATAATTCATATCTTCCAATGTCTACCAGTTGCCTTCTTGAAACTGATATAGTCTTGTGCAGTATGGAATTTATATTCATAGACACCAAACACAGGTTATCTCATATTAACCTCTGACCCGTAAGGCATCTGACAGCTAGCTTGTCTTCCATAGGAGTGAACGTGATCATGTATGATCTTAATTCGATCGGTATTTTATTTCTCATCCAAATATATACCTTTTGTTAATGTGTCATGTTCCTGTCTGCATTTATGAATTGGGTATGGATTTATTAGATGTATTGGTGTGTGTATGTGTTACATTTCTAATTAACAGCTGGGCGGAGGTATTTACGACACTGCTCTGGCCAGTCTTAGTGGACATCTGCTAGGATTTTGGTCTGTGTTTGAGATAAGGGTTCTTTGAAGGCCAGCTCTTTGAAGTCGGCTTGTTTAAAGCCCAAACTTCCTGCATTCCTAAGTTAATTGATTAAGGTGAGGGGGGTTGCTTTGTGAGTGAGTGGTCTTTTGTTTTTAAAACTGTCATGGCTGAGCTCTGACAAAATGGTTGCTTTCGTATCCCAGCGCAGGATATCATTACAATAATGATTTCTCCATTGTGGCCAAGGAGGCCATACCTACATACATACCATCCCTCCCTGTGTCACCTGGAATCATGTTCTCCAATCAGACTTCCTCAAGTCTGGGAAATGGTGTTGCAGGATGGCCAGACTCATCCAAACCTAGCCCACCTGGCCTTGACTGCATGAAACTTGAAAGGAGCAAGCTCCAAGATTTAAACCTTTCCAAATCAGTGGTGTCCACCCTACTTTCAGCCAGAAAAGTTTCTACAAAGTCCACATACCATTGAGTGTAGCAGAAGTTTGAAATCTTTGCTTCCCAATATCATTTTTCCTTTTAGTCTCCTTCAGTGGCAGAGTGCTTAATTTTCTCCAAGTAGGACTCAATACAGGTTTGAGCTATAACATTCTTAAGGTGCAGGTATCGGCATTATCAGTCCTAATAGATACAGTACATCCTGGTCCAGAGTGCCTCTAGTGATCGAGTTTCTGAAGGTGTCCATCAAAATGAGTCCACCTATTCATCCATTCCTTCCTATGTGAGATCTTCCATTAGTTCTGAGAAGGTAATTGGAATCAGCCTTCTTCCAGATTCAGAAGGTTCTATGTGGTACCTCACTCTGAAGAAAGTTTTTGTTTCAGTGAGGCAGGTATAGAAGACTAGTGCCAGAATTCCATTTCAACTGGAAATCTGTTCTTCCAGCCATTCCAACTTCCTCACCAAGTTCCAAAGATCATTGTTGAAGCAAGTAAGACCTCATTCCACAGAACAGTCCCGGAATACTGAGCAGCTTGGTCTAAAGTCTTGGTGGATGCTGTATATAAAGCAGCAAGCTGGAGAACTCCTCACATCTTCATCCGACGTTATAAATTGGATGTAGCCTTGGATCATGGGTGAATCAGTTATATCTTCTGCTTTAATGCATTATTCAATTTTCTGTACCAGCATCTGGTGTATGTGTGTTTTCTTCTTCCTCCCTAGAATTTGGGATAGTTAATTCCCATTGTGTTGCTGGCATGTCATAGATCTATTACATAAGGAAATGTCCTATACGGGTCAAGGTCCAGAGTTGACCCATGATGTTGCTGGCATGAGGCAGATCCAGGAAAGGAACATTACAGTAGGCATTGGCACCAATCTTGCCAGTTCAAATTGGGCTTTAGGGCATGGTGGCCCACTTTTATTAAAACAGGTTAAAGTAACGTCCATAAACTTGCCTACGCAGGGGTTTCGGATGCACACAGCATAAACAGGTAACAAAATATAAAGTCACCTGGCTATCTCTTCAACAGTACCTCTGCTCTTAGTAATGGGTCTCTCAGACCAACGGCTCTTCAATGCACATAGCTTCAAGCCCATCAACGAACACAGCTCCTCTTCAATGCACACAGCTAGCAAACCGTGATACTGGCTCACACCTGTCTCCTGAGGTGAATCCCTGGCTCCAGATTGGGAGCACATCTCCCATCTGGCTGGAGCCCTGAACTATTCTCAGTCCTTAATTATAAAGGCTGTATGGCCAAAACAATAATTCAGACAACAAAGACAAAGCTTGATTAAGTCAAATTTGATTGGATTAACCAAAAGATCCAATGCTTTTGTTGTAACAGCTGCTATAAAGAATGATTACATAACTCATTCCATGTATGGTTAGCAGTAGATCAAATGTTTTTTTATTTCCATCATTACTTTGTTGCTTGAACTTTAAACTGAAAACAACAAAAATATTTTGTACCCAGCCTGCAGTGCATTTTCAATATGTTTATCAATGCCTAGGTTTTTTTCTACCTACCATAGACACGAGAACAAAATGCTCACATTTATGCAATATGTACCAGGACAGATTTTTTTTTTTTCTGTTGTGTATTTCTGATCAGCAGGAGGGGACAAAAAGCTAAATAACAAATGTTATTTGGATATTACTCTGACATAAAAGAATATTCAAGACAACTCACAGGAGGAGCAACGCTGCACAAACAGCAAGAGAAATATTTTCAATCAGCCCCCTACACAGCCAGTTATTACCTTAAGTTTGCACTTTACTGCAGCTGGTGCATCAAATATTCATAGACTTCTTACTTGACTTTAACGAATGCATTTACAAAAATTCCACATTCATACCTTGCTCTCCAAATAGAGTTGGGGGAAAAAGACAAGCATTAGTATGCCAAACCTTTTTTCACAAGTGTTTAATAATTTAGATTTGCTATGTTATTAAGCAGTCACAGGTGGAAAGATGATACTTTGTGAGTAGAGAATGGATGGGTGTGCTGAATTCAATTATTTTTTTGGTAATTTATTTTCAGCCCTGTAATATTTGCACGCTAGTCTGGAATTGCTTGAGAGCTGCCATATTGAAAAGATAATGAAAGATGTCCCTGGAGTCCTGCAGGACAGCTCTGTCAAGGGCAGTTACTATTTCTCTAGAATAGTAATCCTTTAAAGTGTCACCAAATTGCTTTTCTAATAAGTGGGAATTTGTGCAAAATGACTATATTTTAAATATTATAGCTTTCTAAATTAGATTAATGAAAATGACTACACTGGGACAGTATACTAATGTATATTAAATACTTACAAAGATATCCGCATAAATTCAGAAATGATCATAAAAAAGATGTTGCATAGGAACACTATGAAGGTACCCAGAGACATGAATTTTCATGTCTATGTAAATCCCTGACCCCCTTTAGGGAGGCCATTGGCTGGCCAAGCAGACAACTGGTCAGGTAGGAAGACCAGTCCCCATTGCTGTTATTCCCCCAGCTATGATAAGTGTTCAAAGTAATAACTGTTAACACTTAAATATTAGGAATGAGGTTCGGGTTCACTGTTTTCATGGGTTCAAAGTTTTTAGTTTCTGTCAAATCTACGTATATGCAGATTTGCCTTGGAGAATTTATTCAAACAACAATGCACTGGCTTTGAACTATAGCCAGCAGGCTTTTAACCAGTTATTTCTCACCCACGGCATATGCATACTTACAATTACACCCAAAAACACATTCTGCTACTTCTTAGTATGGGATACCACATGCGTGAGACTTTTTCAAAGCCAGGACACATTGAGGGGTCAAAAATCCTTTGAGCATTCAAGGAGTATAAACTATGCATCTACTTTTCTGACTACCTATCAAATTTCTTGAAAGCAGCAGGACAATGAAAACACCTATAAATAATCACTTTTTGGAAAGCAAACACCCCAAGGTATTCTCTAAGAGGCATGGTGAGTCTAAGTAGTGGTCCAAGCAGTGGTCAATAAACAGGTTCCGATCAGAACAGGCAGCAGGCAGCAGGCAGAGGCAACACTGTACTGGTGTGCAGTGATCAGGAATACTGTTGTTGTCTACACTGGTCTGGTAACACTGGGACTGGTGTAGCAGCAATCAGGAACACTGTTGCTGGCTGCACTTTTCTGGCGACACTGGGAACGGTGTGGTGGTGACCATAAACACTGTTGCTGGCTTACAGTGGTCTGGTGACACTGATACTTGTGTAGCTGCGACCAGGTACACTGTTGCTGGCATACACTGGTATTATGACAGTGGAATTGGTGTGGCCGGCAATAAGGAACACTGTTGCTGGCTTACACTTGTCTGGCAACACTGCGACTGGTTTGGCTGTGATAAAGAACCCAGTCGCTGGCATACATTGGTCTGATGACACTGCAACTGCTGTGGCAATGATGAGGAAAACTTGCTGCACTGGTCTGGTGTGTCAGCAATTAGTAAGGCTGTTTCTAGCTACACTGGTTTTGCAGCAATATGACTATACCCAAACATTGGGTTGATTTATTAAAACTGGAGAGTGCAACATTTGGTGCAGCTGTGCATCAGCTTCTAACTTCAGCTTGTTCAATTAAGTTTTGACATAAAACTGGACGCTGTTTGGTTTCTATGCAAAGCTGTACCGGATTTTGCACTCTCCAGTTTTAGTAAATCAATCCTACTGTGTCTGGCTTGCCTATTAGGGCAGGTTAGGGGACTATTATGTGAGAATATGGAGGGGGGTAAAATATTCTTGTTGAGCCTTGCTTTTACTTCCACCCAACTGCTGCCCCTTTTAGCTGAGGAGGCAGTGGACGGAGGTGTACACATGCCTTGGCTGTAATATTTTGCTTTGCAGCCATTGCAGGAATTATTCCCCTGTTGCTTTCATTGAAGTGAATGGGGGCTCTTGTGCAGGGTACAAAGGGTTAAAGAAGGTGGTGAGGAGGCAGTACAACATCTCCTCGCTCCCTGTCAAATTCTCTCTGAAGAAGGGATTGCACATGTGAAGAAGGCCTTATGGTTACACTGGAATGGTGTGGAGGTGATTGGGTCACTGTGACTGGCTGCAGTGACATCATAGCAGCCAGGCATTGTGCATGATCACTGCCATAGCAGTACAATGTCACCATAGGGACAATTTACTGTGTACTTTTTTTTTTTTTTGCTTTTCTACACCCTAGGTGGATACCAGAGTCGTTGACTATAGTATGCATTCAGTTTCCTCTAACAGCAGAAATGCTGCCTTTGTTGCTATTAAGTATATCTCCATTGGCTCTATTATGTACGGCGTAAGACGTATGCTACCCCTAAAGAAGGAATATCATTCATTGCGAAACGTGTTGGGTTTTTCTTTGCCTTGTCTTACATTTATCCATTTGTGAGCCATTGTATTCTATACATGGATTGTGTCTGTGTATCATAATTTTTCCATGTCGACAACCAGATTGTTCTTTTTCTTTGTGTTGCTTTGCTATCATGTTTCAATTTTTTTGACATTTTAAACGATTTACTCAATGAATATGTATTTTTTATATTACCCTTACATACCTATTTTTAAACTTCTACTGTAGGTCGTTACAGTCCCATCAAGTGGGGAACCTGCCTTTTCTTGGGTGGCTGAAATTCAGCAGGAATTCCACCTGTCCGTAAACCGCCTGATTTGTGACTTGCCCACAAGATGGTACTTGTCAGCGAGTACCTGTGTAAGTTTGGCACAACGACAGCCTCAGGCCAGCTCAGCTTTTTTTCCCCATGCCAATGGCTGCTGATAAAGGATGCGTGCACTGTACTGTCACCATTGTGGGAGGCCACAGGGATGTGAGCCATCGACAATGCATGAATTAGTGACACAATCCCTGATGTGTTCCTGCTGGAGCAGACTCTGCATGGCATTATGGACAGGGCACTCGGGGCAGAGCAGCAGGAGGAAGAGGAGGACTTCTTTTCCTCTCAACGCCTGCTTTATGCAGACACCATTCTTCTTTCACCACAGATTGCACAAGAGGAGAGGAAAGAGGATGATTCTGGCAGTTTTGGAGGCATTGAAGCAGAAGAAGACATACGTCAACCCTCAACAGATGGTTTTCTATCCCCAGAACTCTTGGGAGTAGTACGTGGCTGGGAGAAGGGAGGTCCAGATACTGTAATCCTCAGTGACCCTGAGGAGTCTGCTTCTCATGCCTCCACAAACTTGCGGTGCATGGGCTCCCTCATGCTTCAAAACCTGCAAAAGGACCCAAGAATAGGTGGCATCAAGGAGAAGGATTACTATTGGTTGGCAAACCTCTTTGACCACCGTTACAAAGGGAAAGTCTCAGAACTCATCCTGTCCTCACAGAGGGTGCAGAAGATGAAATCTCTTTAACACACTTTAAAGAGGAGTTTATCTAATGATTTTCCCAATTCTGGTATTTTATAGTGTCATGGAAAACTTTGTTTTGAGGCTTCTGTTGGTCAAGGGAGGAGAGATGGAGAAGGGGGCCACCTAAGTGATGCATTTCACTATTTTTTTAGCCCTTACCGCCCAGGGATCTCAGCTTCCACATCCCATTGGCAACGTCTGCATCATATGGTGAACGATTATCTAGGGGCAAAAACAGAGATGGAGAGCTTTCCAGTTGACAATCCACTGGGTTACTGGGTCATGAGAATAGACCACTGGCCAGAACTTGCCCATTATGCCATTGAGTGTTTTATGGATGTGGAATCTCTGCAAGACTTCTAGGCTGCCTAGTGTGGTGGGTGTTGATTTCACCTGGAAGATTTTTTTTGGTGTAGGTTTCATGGGCACAATTAACACCCAAAGATCAGTTTTTATGCACATGTTTGACAGGTGCATATCATTTAAGTTTTTCACAGCAAGGTCAATTCTTGCTTTCATCAAAAGTACCTCTATAGGATTACGCTGTGAAAGTGCCGCAGACACCCAAATACTACTTTTTTTCACACCTGTTTGACAGGTGCATATCATTTCAACTTTTGACAGCAGGGCCAATTCTTGCTTTCATGAAGAGTACCTCTAAAGGGTTATGGTGTAGAGGTTCCACAGAAACCCAAAGACCAATTTTTCCACACCTGTTTGACAGGTGCATATCATTTCAATTTTTGACAGCAAGGCCAATCCTTGCTCTCATGAAGAGTAGCTTTATAGGGTTGCGGTGTTAAGGCGCTACAGACACCCCAAAGACCAATTTTTCCACACCTGTTACTTCTATCCAAAGTCTGCAGAAGAGAGACCAGAATTTATCAAAAAAATCTCTAATCTTGTTCCCAGTGGCTTCATCATACAGACTGGCTCCCCAAGTTGTTGCTTACAAAATAAAGAAACCTTGCAGGTAAAATGTAATTTTTTTGGCTTTATAAATGCAATTATTTCTGCAGCAGCTTCTATACACAGTACAGATGTGCCACTTTACAGGTAGACTAAGGGGACCCCCTCCCCAGGCACTATATTGAAAGGATTTTTTCATTTTTATTGTTATTTCTCATTTTTATGATTTCACTTTAAGCATCAGTAAATCATTGCTCATTTAAAATTTAAAAACAATGTTTTTTACAAACTTTTTTTCTTCAAATGGGCACTTTTGATTTTTCCAGTTTGGTCCCATAGACTTCAATTGGGATTGTTAATCGATTTCGAATCTTCACGATTTTCGAATTTGAAAGTTCTGGTGCAAACCGAACAGGAAGTCATTCGGCCAATCACTACTGTCCAGCATCTCGGGTGGCTTAGCAAGAAGAGGCATCACCAGACACACAAGAAATTACAAGTTTAGACCCAGGTCCGGACACTCACTTTGTACAGTGATGCAGATCCTTGCTGACTATCTGCTCTTGTTGCTGCTTCTTACAGAATGACAGATTCCAAGCTAACAACTAGTTTGTAAACAAATCGGTGAAAATGGTGTCTGAAGTCATTGACCAAATATTACCATGGCCATGTTTGGTCAATGCCATTTACGAAATATAGCCATGGCCATTAACCAAAAATCACTGCGTCATGTTTGCTGAACCATGTGTATGTGGTTATGTGGACCCTGCCACTGACATGCGTTCCAACAACACTGAGACATTATCTTCCACATTTTAAAGGCTGCTGGGCAAAAAATTGGTGACTGGATACCTGCCACTGTGGTATACCACAGGCCATGAACTTTCAGAATTGAGCAGACTCCACAAGCTGGAATTTGAGCAACTGTAGAGTCACATATGAAATCTTAAATCCTATGCTTGGCCCTATGCAGCATGGCCCCATGCAGGCCCTCTATCCCGCTTCATGTGTCATAAGGTAAGGACCCCAAACTCTTTGTAAGACTTCCCCAGAGGTAACAGATGTTGTAGCAGATGCAAATGGAGAATCTTGTGGAGTGCAGGGAGGGTTGGCAAGTGAAGAATGAGGAGGAAGTGCAGGCCTTTTAGTGCTAACCAGTAAGATTGATTTGCTGCTAAGATTTGTGGTGAAGAATTATGTGTCTCTTCATGCTAGTGGTAACCAAATGGCCAGTAGATTTACTTTGCTGCAGACAGGAGCTGCAAACCACTGTGATGTTGTTGGCAGCCAGTGTGTGAAAATATTCCTCCTTGCCAATTTATGAGGCAATGACAGGATTAGCTGTGGAGGTGGGAAACAAGGGGATGCATTTGCAGCTGCTGGAGAAAAAGGGGCTGCTCTACGCCTGGAAGGAGGAGGATGATAAAGGCTTCTGCACAACCTTCTCTGCATGCCCTTGCTACATAGCATGCCCACTGCCAGAAAAAAAAGCAAGCATGCTTTTCCAGTCAAAGGTGCAGCATATCTCCCACTATGTCCTGTGGATGTAAAACTTGCTTGTCACCTATTAGCTACACTTGAACACATGATGAATACAGGGCATTAACTTTATTAGCAGCTTTCACAATAGTGCAGTGGTCTGCAAACTTTCTAAACAGAGGGCCAGTTTACTGTTTTTCAGACATTGGGGGGGGGGGGGGGCGATCTGTCAGCATGAGTGGAAAATGCCCTGATGTCAATTGGTGACCAGGAGAAGAAGGCCATACCTCTGAAATGCGTTGTCATGGTAATTGTGTGATGTCCACACTCTCTTTCCCCCTATATCCTGCTCATGTGGATTTGTGTGTCCTCGGAGAGCGCCGGCTGGACTGGGCGCATGTGCATTAGGATCTGCACGTCGAGCATGGTGGTGGATAGCCTCGGATGTACTGCCAGGTTCTGGGCAGATAGGTTGAACGTTGAACATCCACGGCTCCCCCTTCTCCTGTCGGGATCTTGAGGTGGTTTTAGGAGTGCAGCCACAATGGAATCCTTATGCTGCATCTATCTTCACACAATGTGAATTTGACCATTGTAGTGTTTTTAGCTTTACTAGGGGGGCTAGTTATACTAGGGGGGCTTTTCGCTTTCTTCTTTTGTGTTTTTGTATAGATGTGTCCCTGCCACCCAGAGGATCCATAGAGAGCAGCATCACCCTGTGACTTCTCTAATTATCACCAATAACTAACTGGAGGGCTATACTAAACTGATTATCAACGCACCTGATAGTTTTTTCTTTTGTGTGTATTTTTTGTCATTGGGAATAAATAATGCCTCATCATTGTTATTAATGGGAGGAATGGTGTCCTATCATTGGCATCAGTGGGAGTAATAGTGCCCCATCTTTGGCATCAGTGAGAGGAATAGTGCCCCATCATTGGCATCAGTGGGAGGAACAGTGCCTCATCAATGATGTCAGTGGGCTGGCACAAATGAAAACCCCCATTATTGGCCTTTCTAAGCCACCTGACCACGGTTTAAGTGCCGAGGAAGGGTATTATTGGTAAATGGTTGCTATAGCAGTGTCCTGAAAAGTGAACGACTTGTTCAGGTCAAACTCACATTGAACCAAACCCTGAAGCTTTTGCCTACCTTAGCAATTGGGGAGTATAGCTGGGTGCCACAAAGGGGGACTTTACAATAGGGTGCTTGGGTATTATGTGGTGTACCAGATATAACAAGAAAATATACCGAACATATATTAGAGTAAAAAAAGCAAAATATAGCTTTATTATGAACAACAATAAAAAATATACTGTGATTGGGGAAGTCACAATATATTGTACAAAATTGAATTATATCATACCGACAATAAACAGCCATATAATTTCATACAAATATAGTCATACATATATTCTCCTAACACAAGGGTAAATGGTGTATATGCTTTTATACCCAGTTGCATCCACAATGGATGGTCTTTGTGCAGGAGGCGTGGTAGCCCACAACAATTAACCCAACATGTTTCGCAGCTCTACCGCCGCTTCTTCAGGGGTATCTTTGAGGGTATCACATAAATATATTTGTCATGAAAGAAATATAATAATAAGCTAAGATGATAAAGAAAAGAAAAATGAAATTAGTACAAAATCATGATATACATGTTTGTAATAGCTTATATAATTAATGATATAATGTCAGAGCTTATTCAAAATAGTAACTCTAGTGAACAAAAAATTAAGTAATGTCCATGACACAGAGGTAGCGAAAGTAATATACACTATCCTACCTGTTCGGCATGTAATGGAGCACGCTGTAGTAGGAGGTGCGACCACAAGGCCAGAGGGAAACCCCCCGGGGGCGGACACAGGAGACCGACCACAAATAGGGCAAAAAATGCAACTGAAGGAAAGTATGATCTACAAGTTGAAAAAGAAAAAATAAAACATGTGCTTTTAATTTCATGTATAGCCATCCTATGTCTCACCTATAAAGGGGAGACAGGAAGGGCACCTATTGTTTTCAGCTTAGGCCGTAGCTCATGGAGCTATGGTGGTTAAGAGAGGGTTCTTACCTCAGTAATGCCCGGCCATAAATATGGGCGGGGACTGGGTAGAGGGAGAAAGTGGATCAAATAGAAGATCCCCAACAATGTTTCCTAAAAAGAAACAAATATAAGGTAATGTATATCTAATGTGTATCAACTAGGAGAAGCAATCTGCAATATTTAGGCAGATACATGTATCACATTATCTAGAGATTAGACTAATCATCCTTAACGAGGATCTAAGCCATTAGGTTGGGCTTGCCCCTCGATATAGGTGTTGCCGATAAAGGAAATAATAAGAGCACAAGGCACCAGTCTTACCTGATAACAGAATAAGGATCGCGTCCAGTCCCCGCACATCGCGGTGATGGACGCCAAGTTGCCGCTATTTATGTGTCTGGATAACTCCACCCGGGTGACGCACAGGACATGCGTCCTGACGAACATCCGGGCTGACGTCAGGGACGCGCGCGCACCTCGCGCATGCGCATCAGCCGAAGGCCGGTCAACATCCAAACGCCGTCCGCGGGAGCCATGGGAGTGGCCACCGCGAACGTGTAGAGGAGGGGCAAGCCAAACGACATATCAATTCCTGTCTCCCCTTTATAGGTGAGACATAGGATGGCTATACATGAAATTAAAAGCACATGTTTTATTTTTTATTTTTCAACTTGTAGATCATACTTTCCTTCAGTTGCATTTTTTGCCCTATTTGTGGTCGGTCTCCTGTGTCCGCCCCCGGGGGGTTTCCCTCTGGCCTTGTGGTCGCACCTCCTACTACAGCGTGCTCCATTACATGCCGAACAGGTAGGATAGTGTATATTACTTTCGCTACCTCTGTGTCATGGACATTACTTAATTTTTTGTTCACTAGAGTTACTATTTTGAATAAGCTCTGACATTATATCATTAATTATATAAGCTATTACAAACATGTATATCATGATTTTGTACTAATTTCATTTTTCTTTTCTTTATCATCTTAGCTTATTATTATATTTCTTTCATGACAAATATATTTATGTGATACCCTCAAAGATACCCCTGAAGAAGCGGCGGTAGAGCTGCGAAACATGTTGGGTTAATTGTTGTGGGCTACCACGCCTCCTGCACAAAGACCATCCATTGTGGATGCAACTGGGTATAAAAGCATATACACCATTTACCCTTGTGTTAGGAGAATATATGTATGACTATATTTGTATGAAATTATATGGCTGTTTATTGTCGGTATGATATAATTCAATTTTGTACAATATATTGTGACTTCCCCAATCACAGTATATTTTTTATTGTTGTTCATAATAAAGCTATATTTTGCTTTTTTTTACTCTAATATATGTTCGGTATATTTTCTTGTTATATCTGGTACACCACATAATACCCAAGCACCCTATTGTAAAGTCCCCCTTTGTGGCACCCAGCTATACTCCCCAGTATAACTTCTCACACTAAAATATTCAATAGGGACGTGGTGCTTTCCAAATTACTTCAAACCTATAGAGATAGTCCTCTGTTTATATACCTTAGCAATTGGCCAATCTTTAAGGGGATATTTATATATTCACTATTAATCAAAAAGCGTTTTCAGATTTCATTATGATTAGTAGAATTGGTATTAGCCTATCAAAAAAAAAAAAAAAAAAATGAACACTACACAGACTTTCCCTAGAGTGGGTCAAAGCAATCAAGCAGTCCATTAGGATTTTCAAAAAATGTTCTTCCAATAGTTCTCCACTCTAAATCTTTGTTTTAGATTATAATTTTACTGCCATTAAAACTAGGCCTATTAAAAAGAGAAAAAAAAAACATTGTGCTTGCAGAAATAAAATTTTTTTCTTTTTTTTTTTTGGAAGACTAAAGATGCTGTTTCATGATATAGCAACCACACAAGTAATGATGTATTTCTTTTTAGTCTCAAAGGAAGTGCTCAAAATAATTTTCCCAAAACAGCATAACAATAAGGAGAGAAGTAAATAGTGTATGCTTTCTTGGTCACATTGCCTGTGCCCAGGCTGCTTCCTAAAATCTTGTGAATGCAGCATATGGTGCTTGGTTTATATGTGAGAAGAATGAAGCCTGTGGTGTTTCTCACTGAAATATGTTGCACTTACTCTCTTCTGGACAAAAGACGGAAACTGGAAGCTGTGAATGTTGCTTTTCCATTTCTCTAGCCCATATTTAGATTCTGATTTTCTTTTTTCATTTCCCTGTTAAACTGTTACAAATATTTTAGAAGATGAAGTGACTGTGAATTTCAGACCCCTGTTCAAGGGAGATTTTAAAGAAAAAGCTTAAAGGGGTTGTAAAGTCAGAAGGTTTTTTATCTTAATGCATTCTATGAGCCCCATCTCATAGATGTCCACAATGTCCACAAGTGCTTTAGCCCTCCGTGACTCTCTCTCTCTCCTGTCTGGCTGAGACACAGCCATTGGCTCCCGCTATTGTCAATCAATCTTAGTTAACCATTCAGGAGGGAGAGGGGGTGGGGCTGAACGGCAGCTTAGTGTCTGAATGGATACACGGAGCTGCGGCTTGGCTCAGGTGCCCCCATAGCAAGCTGCTTTGCTGTGGGGGCACTCAACGGGAGGGAGGGGCCAGGATCCCCAGCCAGGGACCCGAGAAGAGGAGGAACTTCGCTGCCCTGTGCAAAACCACTGCATAAAGGAGGTAAGTATAAAATGTTTTGTTATTTTAATATAAAAAAATGAGACTTTACAATTACTTTAATTCTGAGTTTTACCCTGGTTATATATGACACTGTTCTTCACAACAATGGTATTTGCTCATTATCAACTGCTCCAGACAGGAGAAGAGCATTTTGTAGCAAGTTGGAAAATCTTATCTAACTAATCTAAATTAATTATTTATTTTAAGAATAGACCATTTATTAAACAAAGCTCTGTCACTTTGCCCATTAAGAGCATATTGACAGTGCCTCCAGATAGCCCACCTCCCCAGAAAAATATACTTGGTGATCTATGCTCCAATGCTGCCCCCCAACTCCACTAGAGCCTTTGCCCCATTGCTCTAATGGAGTGGGGCTTTTTGGATATGGGAATGAATGGGATCTTCCTTATGTGGAAGTTACCATAACTAAGTGGTCAGTAACCAAGCCACACATGTACGGCAAGGGAGCAAGCGTGTGCAAATTAATGAGTATACCTTTCTAGGGGATGGGCTATCAGGAACTCCAGCTTAATGTACAGCTGAAATACACATATGTGAGCTGCTTTACCTCCTAAAAGACTGCAATTTATTAAACCACTTTTGTGATTCCTGCATCAGCCAGGAGAACAACACCACCTAATTTGTTAGAAAGATAGTGGTGTCACCTGCTTTCCTGCAGCCTGTTTTTTGGACAATGAAGGATAAGCAACATTGATGTAAAATATCAATAAAATACACTGTTATATAATTATGCTAATTGGATAAAAAATACATGTTTGTTATATCCAGTTTAACCTGTCACCAATGTTCGTCGTGACAACGGGAGGGTTTACAGACACTCCCAGCAGATGCAGTCCCCAGGAGTGTGTATAGCAAACTGTTGCCACTATAAAAATATGGTATTATAATATTAATAATAATATAATAAGAATATTAATAATATATCTGATAAGCGCATTCTCTGTCAGGTGGAAGCAACTGAGCAGCTGTGCAGCCTCCAGATTGCTTCCAAACACCTCTGGTAATGTATCATGGGCTCTGTATGCCCATCAAATTACCTGAGACTGGCATGACAGGTAAAGCCTGTAGAGGGGAGGGAGTAGAGTGGACATCAGTCCGCTCTCCTTCCTTTCTCATTGCTGGCCCTAAAATTACTTTTAATGTATTTTTACAGAAAATGCATTTCCTAAACTGTTAATATTTAAACTTCCACCATTCTCTAAGGCAGGGCTGTCACACTCAATTTCATCAAGGGGCCACATAAGCAGTATGGTTTTCCTCAGGGGCCGGTTTTATCTTGGGTGCGCTACGTACAGAGTGCAGAGTTCAGGAGTGCCCTACATACAGAGCGCAGAGTTCAGGAGTGCGTTATGTACAGAGTGCAGAGTTCAGGAGTTCGCTGCATACAGAGTGCAGAGTTCAGGAGTGTGCTATGTGCAGAGTTCAGGAGTGTACTACGGGCAGGGTTTAAGTGTGGGCTATGGGCAGGGTTCAGGAGTGGGCTATGGGCAGCGTTCAGAAGTGTGCTACAGGCAGGGTTTAGGAGTGTGCTACGGGCAGGGTTCAAGTGAGTGCTACAGGCAGGGTTCAGAAGTGTGTTATGTACAAAGTGCAACCCAACCCTCCCCAAAGCTTCCTTGCATCTCTCTCTCCTACCTGGCTTTATGCAATCTTCAGGCCTAAAATATTTTATTAAATGTGTGCAAAAAAAGTAAAAAATGGCGCTGGCAGTGAAAGGGTTACATTTAAAGAAGCACCAAATTAATTTTGCTTTACTTAGATATAAATATTATACATATTGTTTTATAATTTATCTTTTTATGTTGCAGTACTGTGATTGCTGCAGGCAACACATTATATAAAAAAAATCCCACTTTTAATTAATAAATAATATTACATATAAATCCTTTTTGTCCAAGGTACTCTAGCAATGTGCTGAGGACCAGCTGTAGTGACAAGAGTTACCATAAAATTGGCAAAAACAGCAGGATAGTGACAGATCAGTGTAAATCCTTCATTCAAAGCTGTTGGCTTTATTGTGTGGCATAAACCAATCTTTTCTTCTATGAGGCAGTACAAAACATTATGTCACCCTGTCCACGAAGCATTCAATTTTCCAAAGGCTCAGGTCAAACGTGTATAAAATTGTCCTTTGAGCGCCAAAAGAATACAACTGCTATCAATGGCTGGTCATTGTGCATTTTCTCAAAGCTTCTTTTAAACCAATTTACATTAATGCAAGTGAACAAATCAAAGCACAAAGGATAGTTCTGATTTCATTTCAGATTCCATTACAAACAGTGGGCAGAGCTGAGAGAAGATCTGTGTTCTCACATCACAAAATCCATCATCTAACAAAACAATTATAGGTTGTAGTTATGAAATGGCAATTCCTTTGCTTCTCATTATGTTTAACCCAATAATGCTCCTAGCTCTGCTACATTTCATCCTGCATATTGAAACTAGGAAACATTTTTATGGAATTTAAAGGGGTTTCTATTATAGAAATTCTCAACATTATGGGGAAGATTTACTTAAACTGGTGCACACAGAATCTGGTGCAACTGTGCATAGTAATCGATCAGCTTCTAACTTCAGCTTGTTCAATTAAGCTTTGACAATAAAACCTGGAAGTTGATTGATTACTGTGCACAGCTGCACCATATTCTGTATGCAACAGTTTTAGTAAATCTCCCCCTATGTGTCCTTGTTCTAAACATTAGGGCCCCTTTCACACATGTTGTCCGTTTGTCCGTTGACGGATGAAAAACTGACATCAATGTATCTCTATGTAAAAACAGATGACAACGGATGATCATCAGTTAACATCCGTTTTCATTCGCTTCCATCAATGTCAGTTTTTTTGAACGGATGAATGCCCTATTTTTCATCCGTCAAAAAAACGTATCGGACGAAAAACGGATGACAAAGGATGAAAACGGATGACAACAGATGAAAAACAGATGACAACTGACGAAAAACAGATGAAAAACGGATAACAACTGACGAAGAACAGATGACAACTGACGAAAAACGTATGAAAAACGTATGAAAAACATATGAAGAATGGATGAAAAATGGATGGAAAACTGATACATTTTGATGTGACTGAACTGATGAACTGAACGAACCTTAGGCCCCTTTCACACATACGGTCCGTTCAGTTCTTCAGTTTAGTCACGTCAAAATGTATTCGTTTTTCATCCGTTTTTCGTCTTTTTTTCATCCGTTTTTCATCCTTTTTTTGTCAGTTGTCTTCCGTTTTTCATCAGTTGTCATCCATTTTTCATCAGTTGTTATCTGTTTTTCATCCGTTTTTCATCCGTTGTCATCAATTGTCACCCGTTTTTCATCCGTTTTTCGTCCGATCCGTTTTTTTTGACGGATGAAAAATAGGGCATTCATCCGTTCAAAAAAACGGACATTGACGGAAGCGGATGAAAATGGATGTTAATGGATGATCATCCGTTGTCATCCATTTTTACATAGGGATACATTGATGTCCGTTTTTCATCCATCAATGGATGAATGAAAAACGGACAAACGGACAGCATGTGTGAAAGGGGCCTTACAGCTCTTCATTTCTAAGTACCCCCCACCTGCCTTATAGACAACTGATGTCGCAATGTGGATCTCTTGTTCTGGGAAAACGACGCCGTATGACGTCGTCCCACTTTCACAGCGTTTGTGCGCCCGAGGGTGAGAATCCAGGATCTCAGTAAAGAGCCGATGATGTGGCTCTTTACCCATGTGATCAGCAGTGTCCAATCACAGCTGATCGTATGTAAACAATGAAATGGCAGTTATTGGCTTTCCTCTCCTTACACTGACAGAGTGTGAAGAGAGGAGAGCCAATCAGCGGCATTTCCTCACAGTAGAGATAATGAGTGCAGCCCCAACAGTGCCCAGCAGTGATGCCAGTCAGTGCCCAACAGCGATGCCAGCCAGCACCCATGAGTGTCACCTTCAATTGCCCATCAGTTATGCCAATCAGTGTATATCAGTTATGTCAATCAGTGCTGCCTTTTAGTGCTTATGAGTGCCTGCTCATCAGTGCCGCTAATCAGGGCGCATCAGTGTCGCCTATCCATGACACCTATCAGTGCCCATCAGTGCCTCCTTTCAGTGCTAATCAGTGCTGCATATCAGGGCCACCTATCAGTGCCCATCAATGCTGCATATTGGTGCCTCCTCATCAGTGCCCTTCTGTACTGTCTCAGCAGTGCCCATCAGTGCCACCTCATTAGTGCCCTTCAGTGCGGCCTCATCGGCACACATCAGTGAAGGAGAAAAATTGCTTATTTACAACATTTTCTAATAGAAACTAAGAAAAACAATTTTTTTAAAAAAATATCAATTTTTTTTTTGTTTTAGCAAAAAATGAAAAACCCAGTGGCGGTTAACGACCAAAAGAAATCTTTATCTGTCCTAATAAAATGATAAAACATAATTTCGGTACAGCGTTGCATAATAGTGCAATTGTAATTCAAAAAGCAACAGCACTGAAAGCTGAAAATTGGTCTGGGCAGGTAGGGGGTGAAAGTGCCCAGTATTGAAGAAGTTAAAAAAAAGCAGGTATACTAATATCTGCATTTCCTACAGCACCCCTGTAGTATCTAAGATGTTTTGAAAATTTTCAGTGAATCAGTGAATCAATTTAAAAAAAAGTAGGACAAGAATAGCTAATTGTATTTAGTCACATTCAACCACACATGTTTTGTAATGCTGAAGACGTTTTTTTCTTACTACCCACCAAGTGACGTTCTTTAATTCAAATGAGTGTCAAGAATACACCCCATCATTTATAGCTACATGGGTAACTCAGTCACATTAATCCACTGAAATTGGTTATGGTAGATGTTAATTGTCCAAGAACATAAAAGAACGTGTGAGTATGTCAAACCACCCTGTTCTATTTTCAAAATCCAAACACTAAGGTGCCATGAAATTTGGGACTGGTGCTAACTGTCCAAGTCACTTGGCTAAAGGTGTGAAAATTGAAATTAAATTGGTAAGGTATGTAAAATTGAACTTCCAAAAACAAAAATTATTTTAATTTTGGATAGAATGGGAAAGGCCTAGCACCTCTAGTCAAATTTTGCTTTTACAGCCTTCACTTCTTTCTCAGAAACAAAACAGGAGTGAGAAGAAATATATCCAAAATGAAAGATTTCCCCTCTATTACATTTCTGAGGACAACCCAAAATTAGTGTGTTTCCTTTACTTTGACTGATAACAGTAAACAGGACAGATAGAGAGGGTGAATCTCCTTAACGGGGGCACAGACAGCAATACAACCTGGTAGGCAATCCAATCCCTCTTGACCCTATCCAAAACTAAAAAAAAAAAGTTTTGCCTTTAGTTATACTTTAACAGTTGCCACTGGACATCTATATCCATTTTGATACTTCTCCTTTACCCCTATTTTGGTGACAGCTGTAAATATTTAGATCTTCCCTCGCTTTCTGCCCTGGTCACCAGGTGTCAGTGTCATTTTTACAGTAACAGTGCATATTTTAAGCACAGATTACTGTAGTAATGTCACTGGTCCCCCCAAAAGTGTCAAAAATGTCAGTTAGGGGTCCGATCTGTCAGCCGTAATGTCGCAGTCCCGCTAAAAATCGCAGATCGCCGCCATTACTAGTAAAAAAAATAAATAAAATCAAATATGCTTATTGCGATTTTTTAAAAAAAAAAATATGTAGCAGAATACAAATTGGCCTAACAGGATGAAAAATGTTGATGTTTAATTTTTTTATTTTGGGGGGTGGGATGTTAAATAGGAGAATGTGAAAAATATTGTTTTTTTTTCAGAATTGTCGCTCTTTTTTTGTTTATAGCGCAAAAAATAAAAATCGCACAGGTGATCAAATACCACCAAAAGAAAGCTCTATTTGTGGGAAAAAAAGGACATCAATTTTATTTTGGTACAGTGCTGCACGACAGTGCAATTTTCCGTTAAAGTAACGCAGTGCCGAATCGCAAAAAATTGCCAGGTCATTAGGGGGAAAATCCTTCCAGTCCAGAACTGGTTAATAACAATCTATGTCCCCTGTTATCTCAGTTGCAAACACAGACCAAGCAATGGATGGATTTACCCCTGGACCTCATGGGACGGGCCAATTTTATCAAAATGATCTATCTACCAAAGCTGCTATACTATATAGCCAATTCCCCTTGCAAAATCTCCAAGTCCATCTTTAAACGCATTCCTATGGAACGGCCATCCTCCTAGGGGGGCACTTGAAACAATACGACTCTCAGCGCACTCAAAAAAATATCACATGAGTTATTTTATGAAGTCATGCGGTATTTTAGTAGTGAAAGCCTGCAATAATTACCACTGGGTGTAGCCGTTGTCCTTAACACAGGCTGTCAATAGCTGGTTGTTAAGGAGCGGGTGGCTGCCAGCATCCTTAACAACCAGTAACTGTCATGGTTGATAAGGTGTGGGTGGCCGCCGCGTCCTTAACAACCAATAAGTCATCACATGTCACTATATTACCAAAAGTATTGGGACGCCTGCCTTTACACACATGAACTTTAATGGAATCCCAGTCTAAGTCCGTAGGGTTCAATATTAATTTGGCCCACCCTTTGCAGTTATAACAGCTTCAACTCTTCTGGGAAGGCTGTCCACAAGGTTTAGGAGTGTGTCTATGGGAATGTTTGACCATTCTTCCAGAAGCGCATTACTGAGGTCAAGCACTGATGTTGGATGAACAGGCCTGGCTCACAATTTCTACTCTAATTCATCCCAAAGGTGTTCTATCGGGTTGAGGTGCAGTCCAGTCAAGTTCCTACACCCCAAACTCGCTCATTCATGCCTTTATGGACTTTGCTTTATGCACTGGTCCAAATAATTTGGTGAGGGGGGATGATGGTGTGGGGTTGTTTTTCGGGGGTTAGGCTTAACCCCTTAGTTCCCGTGAAGGGAACTCTTACGGTGTCAGCACACCAAGATATTTTGGACAATTTCATGCTCCCAAATTTGTAGGAAAGGTTTGGGTATAGCCTCTTCCTGTTCCAACCTGGCAGCACACCAGTGCACAAAACAAGGTCCATAAAGACATGGGTGAGCAAGTTTGGGGTGGAAGAACTTTACTGGCCTGCACAGATTTCTGACCTTAATGTGATAGAACACCTTTTGGATGAATTAGAGCGAAGACTGTGAGCCAGGCTTTCTCGTCCACATCAGTGCCTGACATCACAAATGCGCTTCTGGAAGAATGGTAAAACATTTCCATAGACACACTCCTAAACCTTGTGGACAGCCTTCCCAGAAGAGGTGAAGCTGTTAAACTCATTATTGGGCCAACTCAATGTTGAACCCTACGGACTAAAACAGGGATGCTATTAATGTTCATGTGCGTGTAAAGGCAGGCATCCCAATACTTTTGGTAATGTAGTGTAGTAGCACCTTACTTTTTTTGTTTTCATTGCCTTGACAAAATGCATAATAATTGCCCAAAAATGTGAATGTGATGTGAATGTACCTTATATATGTAAAACGTGTAAATTGGCAGCAGTATATAAGGATCTGTAATAAAATAAACTAATACAATTGTTTACAAGTTAGCGGGTGGATCAAGCCTGCCTTTTAGTTACACAAAGCCACAGGTTTTTATTGTGCACCATTATAACCTTCTAGCCGCTGGCGTCCTAGCAAGCAATGACATCATCAGATAATAAGGAAGATGCCAGGCACTTGTTCGTCCCTCCCTTGCCCCTCTCCATCAGAGGGAGACCTGAGGGAAAAGAGAGACATAGGAATACTAGTCAGTAATAGTGTACAAAGGTTTTTATTTTGGAAGGATACATCTCTAACGTTTAGTGTCCTACGTGTTAACATTCCTGTGTTATGTAAAACTATTTGAATAGTTTTTACATTTTTGAATGAGATACCTAAAGATTGTGCAACATTTTAAAGGGTTCCTTGACTAAAAAAACGTTGAGAAACACTGGTATAGAGTATGTTATAAAGTAATTATGTGTAGTAGCACTAACAATTATGTAATCATATAAAATATCCCGGCGGCTATTAATAATATTAGTGCTACTACAAACGTGGGGAAACCTTAGAATTTGTACTAAAGCCTAAGATCTGATATGCTAAAATAGACTAAGGAGGACACAATTGTTAGCCTAGAAAACAAGGTTCAAAGCTAATTCCCAGCATTGCTGCTCCTCCTTGACAAATTATCCTCATCACTAGCCACTAGTGTACTAACTATGCTGATAGCTCTGCTGATGCACGTCTTGAGTTTACTTTATGTTAAGATCAACGAAAGTATTGAAGTATGGTCACAGTTGGCACTACCAGGTTCAACATATAGTGGTCATGGGTGGGGTCGCTATGAGAATTGTGCTACAGAGCTCCATAATCTGTAGTTACACAGTAAGTAACAACTTAATCTTAGGTGGACGTCATATGACTACAGGCATCATCAAGATATTCTTCTTTTTCAGCTGGCGATTCCTTCACATGTAAAAGCCATTATAGCGGCTGTTTAGCCACTTGATTACTTTTGCAGGTGGCAGGAGGGGACGCCCCCCCTCCTGCTCTCCTGAGCTTCTCCTGTGCAATCGGTGAGCTGGAGAATGAGTCCACCGGTGGTGGCAGCTTACCATATAGCTGACCGCAGACCAGATGGTCCCCGGCCATCTCTATGACCCTCAGGCTGGAAATGATGTAAAGAAGTCCATTCCGGCGCTGGCAGATGTAAACATTGCCGTGTTTTTGCTGGGAAGCATGAAATCTATTTTTTTTTTATCTCAGGCTTTCCAGCATAGAAGAAGCGAGATTTTCACGAAATGCATTGATCGAGAAGCACCATAATAATTACTATGCTGTTTGTTGATTTATCAATTTTTTGATGGAATTCTTTGTTCCCTTTTTGTTTCATAAGGAAAATGTGATGTGTGATTTAGATTTTACTTACGTACATGATTTTTAAACATTTGTTATAAATTATGTTTTTAATAAACACCCGTCACATTTTTGTAAATATTTTATTCTATCTTTTCATGTGACAACACGAAGAAATGACACTTTGCTACAATGTAAATTAGTGAGTGTACGGCTTGTATAACAGTGTCAATTTGCTGTTTCTCAAAATAACTCAACAAAATTAAAGGGGAAAGTGTAAAAATAAAAAAATACAAATTAAATAAATAAATAAAAAAAAAAAAAAAATGAAAGCACCCCTCATCCCCTTATGTTTGCGCACAGAAGCAAACGCATATGTAGGCCGTGCCTGCATATGTAAACAGTGTTCAAACCAAACATGTGAGGTCCCACCGCAAACGATAAAGTGAGAACAATAATTGTACCAAAAGACCTCTTCTGCAACTCTAAACTGGTAACCAGTAAAAATTTTTGAAGCGTAGCCTATGGAGATTTTTGTAGGTACCAAAGTTAGGTGCCATTCCACGGGTGTGCACAATTTTAAAGCATGACATGTTAGGTATCTAATTACTGGGCATGACATCATTTTTCACATTATACAAAAAAAAAAAAAAAAAAACAATTTGGCTAACTTTAGTGTTTTTTTTTTTTTTTTTTTTAATACATTTCCTTTTCATTCATTTTCTTTGGAAAAAATCCCGTTTTAAAAATTGCTGCACAAATAACGATAATAAATAATAATGACCGTCATTTTATTCCCTAGGGACTCTGCTAAAAAGATATATTTATAATGTTTTGGGGGTTCTGAGCAATTCTCTAGCAAAAAAAAAAAAAGGAGAGGAATGCCAAAATAGGCCTGGGCTGGAAGTGGGTAAACATACTGAAACCAAAATACAGCAATGCATAATGTGTATTTAGTATGTCATACATATTCTTTTTGACCAATGTCGATGGCAGTAGTGTGAGAGTTTAAATTGCTTATGAGATAATTCAGAATTCAGTGACAGGTATATATTACTTCCTTCTGATCTGCATTCAACCTGCTTCAAACAGGTTTTGCATTCTCATATATTGTACTTCTATAGGAATAGAAAATCCTTTTCAAGCAAGGAAAAACCCATCTACACGGACTCTTTTATAATTACAAAATACATTACTGCAATATCAAAGAACAATTATATTATTACACGTGAGCAGAATTGTGAAACTGCACCATAAAATCAATCCTGAGATATCCAGAATTGTGATATGGCATTCACTGTATAGAGTTACATTGGAAAGCAAATGCTTTTGGGTTGCCTTAATAATAGCAAACTGAAAACTGCGGCTCATACAAAAAGGCAACTCTACTATAGAGTAAAGATCTATGTGGGGGTAATGCTCAATTTGAGCTCAATTCAGCTGACCTTTAAACACAGCTTAAACCTAGAACACCACAATTACCTAGAACTCTTGTTTATGTACACTTTTATTCATTGCGGTTTAACCACTTGAGCTCCAGAAGTTTAAAAAAAAAATATATATATATATATATATATTTTTATTGGATTTTCAACAAGTATAACAGTTTAAAAAGTGCACCAGAAGGTTTACCCCCCATCATGACCAAGCCACACGATACGATACGTACGATATGGCACTGCAGTATATTAACTGACAATTGCGTGGTTGTCGGACGCAGTACCCAAATAAATGTATTATAATTTATCATTTATTTTCCCACAAAGAAAGCTTTCTTTTGGTGGTATTTTATCACTTCTGTGGTTTTTATTTTTTTTTGCACTATAAACAAAAAATTAGACATTTTTTTTGTTTAAAATATATATTTTAATAGGATTTTTTTTTTTTACACCAGAGTTAAGTGTTACTTTAAGAATGAGCTGGTTTCATGGATCCCCTATGTAAGAGTGTTAATCTTTCAGTTATTTTCTTTGTAGTAGATGAAAGCAGATATGTCCTTTGTGTAAATACCCTTCTGACAAATAGACTATAGAATTTCTTCTTAGCTGACAACTATGTTCCCTGTGGATATATGATTTCAATGTATATGACTATTACTGCAATGATGTAGACTTTTGCAGAAGCTCAGGAATGCAGGGAATAGTTTACAGCAGTACAATGAAAATTGCTTTTAACTTGAGAAATATAGATAGTGGCTGAGCACCTGTTGCATGTCTCCCTAATTCATGATTTGTTTTCACTCTTTCTGCTGTAAGCATAACCATTATTTTTGCTCCCACCAAATAAATGTGCTTTTGTTGCTTAGAATAAACACTTTATCCAAGCCTTTTTGGTCTTTTGTGATAGCTGCATAAATTGGCAGACTTTTTGGATTAAAGTGATGTAGACAGTGGCAATAAATCTTGTCTGTATTTACAGCTGATCCTACCCTCTAATCAAACTGTGGGTAATGAAACCATTCTTTGTGGTGGCTATTGATATAACATTGAGGTTGGCGTGGATATTAATAGGACGTTACTCTTTTAACAACACAGAAATGGAATGGTATGTGGACTGTTCCTAATCTGATATGGATTTCAGGCTCCACAGTCTTTGTATAAGTCATTCGGAATGATGCAATGACAACAGTAGGCATATCACAGTGGCTAAGTGGTTAGCACTTCCACCTAGCAGCACTAGGGCTGTCGATTCAAATTCCAACCACGGTTCTACTTGCCTGTGTTTGCATGTTCTCCTTGTGCCTCCATGGGTTTCCTCCCACACTCTAAAGACATGCTGGTAGGTAAATTGGCTCCTGTCTAAATTGGCCCTAGTATATGTATGAATGTGGATTAGGTCTTAGATGCATGGGCCTTAGATGGTAAGTTCCTTGAGGGGAAGGACTGATGTAAATGTACAGTATATATGCTTAAATTGATGGCGCTAGATAAGTACCTGAAATAAATATTGCAATAAAATGAATTGAAAGGAATTATGGGAATTTTTTATATTTTTACAATCCTACTGACCTAGGTGGTTGGTCCGATGCTGCATCTGTCCCCCGCCAGCTATGACTAAGAACTGAGCGATTAAACACCTCTAATCAATCTGTTCTCAGAGCTCCCTGAGCAGAGAGCAGGTGCCTGTCTGTCACCGCTGTCTGCTCTGACCCCCCCCCCCCCCACTCACTGGAGTGCTGGGCTATGGAGGGGGTGGGAACGGCCAACTCCTGCCAGGTGCCGGTCCAGGCATGTGGGTGGCTCCCAACCATATGGTCATGATCTCTCCTGAGTCTGGATGGGCTCTGTGACATCAGCCCATTTTCTGCTGAAAACGGTCACAGGGGTGCAGAATAAACTGCGCTCCTGTGATCCACAGGAGAAGTACAATAAAATGAACTTTGCTCTGTACTTTAAAGAAGAACTATGGTGACCCATTAAAAAATATTTGCTGGAGCACTTCATTTTAAGTGCATCTTAAGTCCCCCGAAATAGTTCACAAATACCTGTTGCCACTGAAATCGACTTCATGGAAATGCTGCGGCACTGCCCCTTAATCCAAAGTAGCATGGTCACCAAGGCTGTGACTGCTTGCACTACAGTGGGATGGGGCATGGCTGTCTGCATTTTCACTGTTGATTCACACCTAAGTCTGCCCACTGCTTTCTGGATTGACAGAACTGCCTCTGCTGCTGGAACCCTTCAATTGTGAGCTTTGTCTGGGAGGGGAAACATTTGAGGCACAAGTAAAAGGAGGATCTGGCTCACTCAGAGAAGGTTGTTGAAGTTTTGTTTTTACTATATAAGACATGTGCATTACATGGATTTAGGACCTGTTTCTGATACATGAGCTTTTAGATGAAATCTGTGAAAAGAAGAAAAGGGGTAAGAAGAAGTGTGGTCAGCAGTAAGCTAGGAAGCTATCACAAGTCTTGTTGAGTGGGTAGGCAGGCCCCATATTAAGGGGTAATAAGAGGTTATTTTAGCGTTAAGCTTCTGTGGTTACTAATCCAAGGGGCCCATTGGATGTGGATTTTAGAGGTTTTTAGGTGTACTTTTGCAAACATGTATTCCAGTAGGAAATGGTCGTTGAGGTTATTGATAACTTCCATGAGGCTAAGAGGGGTGGGACATTTTCATTTTCTTGTAATTGACAAAAAGGATAATTTGTGTTCTATTATTTGCCAATACAATTATTGGTTAACAGATATTTATGTGTTCAGTATTGATTTACATTTATGTATACTTATTTATCTATTCATTACAACAGCTTGTCCTCCTGGATTTTACAAGATGTCCAGCCGACTACAGACCTGTGTTCCATGTCCTCAATACAGCTACACAAATCAAGAAGCATCTACAGTGTGTACCTGTCAGAAGAACTTCTACAGATCTCCCCTGGACTCCCCTTCCACTTTGTGTACACGTGAGTAATCATACATTTGATTACATAAAGTGTAACATTCAATAAACCCATTCAGTTACACAAAATATTGCCCTTAATTGTTGATTAAAGGAAACTTGTATCATAGGCAAAATGTATGTTTCTCTTGCCCACCTCCTGTTGAAAATGCAAGTAGCCAGGCTTTTATTGTAATCCAGTAGCTTCAATATTTTATTTATTTAATGTTATTATTATTATTTTGATTTGGAGTAAGTGTATATCAGATAATCTGACTTCAGTCTCAGTCTCATTGATCTGGGTAAATGACTCAGAAAGTATTAAAAATAATCATTGACTTGGACCAAGTATGCAGATCTAATATTCAGATTTTTCTGTTATTTGTCTGGGTAAATGACAACCAGGCAACTAACATTTTACAAGTAGAACTCTGCTGTGACTTTATTAATCCATTCTGCATTGCATATAACAAAAAAAACGAATAACACAGTTAACACCCTGAATAAATTGAGTGCTATATACTGGAAGCAGAGAATAAATAAATAAATAAAGTCCCCACAATAGATATAATGAAAGTACACGAGGTGAAAACATGACACTAACCACTTGCTGACACTGGCTTTTTCTGACATTTGTTGTTTAGAAGCAAAAATCTGTATTTTTTGTTAATAATTCCTTAGAACCCCAAACATGATATATACCAGGGGTAATGAATTAAAATTCAATGAGGTCCGGACGCTAAAATTTTCTTTGGGCCTAGGTCAGAATCTGAAGTCTGTGCTATGACTCAGAAAGATGAGCAAACATAAAATATGCTTATTAGAGTGCCCCCTAACATAATATGTGACCATCAGCGTGACCCTTAGCATAAAATTTGCCCATCAGCGTGACCCTTAACATAAAATAAGGGGCACTCTGATGGGCACATTTTATGTTAGGGGTCACTCTGATGGGCACATTTTAAGTTAGGGGGCACTCTGATGGGCATATTTTATGTTAAGGGGCACTCTGATGGGCACAGTTTATGTTAGGGGGCACTCTGATGGGCACATTTTGTTAGGGGGCACACTGATGGTCAAAACAAAACGTGTCCATCAGCGTTGCTCTCAACATAAAATATGCCCATTAGAGTGCCCCCTAACATAAAATGTGCCCATCAGAGTGCCCCCTAACATAAAATTTGCCCATCAGCGTGACCCTTAACATAAAATAAGGGGCTCGCCGATGGGCACATTTTATGTTAGGGGGCACTCTGATGGGCGCATTTTAAGTTAGGGGGCACTCTGATGGGAATATTTTATGTTAAGGGGCACTCTGATGGGCACATTTTTTGTTAGGGGGCACTCTGATGGGTACATTTTGTTAGGTGGCACACTGATGGGCAAAAAAAAACGTGTCCATCAGCCAACTATTTGTGCAGCGGTCTTTCAAACATAATTTTTTTTGAAAAAAAAAAAATAAATTTCAATGAATAATAAAAAAAAGTAAAGTTAACCCAATCTTTTTATATAATGTGAAAGATAATGTTATGCTGAGTAAATAGATACCTAATATGTCATGCTTTAAAATTGCGCAAGCTCGTGGAATGGCGACAAACTACGGTACTTAAAAATCTCCATAATAAAATGTATTGCTAAAAAAATTTTTAACATTTTTTACAGGTTACTGTTTAAAGTTACAGATGAGGTCTTGCACTAGAATTATTGCTCTCACTCTAATGATCATGACAATACCTCACATGTGTGGTTTGAACACCGTTTAGCTATGCGGGCACGACTTACATATGCGTTCGCGTTTGCACGCGAGCATGGAGGGACGGGCCCTTGAATTATTTTTCCTTGGTTATTTTACTTTTTATTTTTTATTTTTACACGGTACATTAATTTATTTAGTTTTATTATCACTTTTATTCGTATTACAAGGAATGTAAACATCCAATGTAATAACAATAAGCATGACAGGTCCTCTTTATTGAGAGATCTGGGGTCAAAAATACCCCAGATCTCTCATTTACCTTTAAAAGCAAAAGAAGGAAAAACATTTTTTTTTTTTAATGTTGACTTTAAGTAAAAAAAAAAAAAAAATCCCTTGTTTATGCCAAAGAGCCGGAAGTGATGTCAGAGGTTGCTCCAGTCCTCCAAGGGCATAGAGCTGAGTGGGGGCCATCTTGCCCTCACTTGATTAGATCATTTCCAGGCTCAACAGCTTGCTCTGGTAAGCTTGAAAAAGACCAGGAACCTGCGGGAGGAAACCTCTTCCGCCACCTATGAAAGTGATCACGAGGCAAAATCACCACTGGGATCACTTTTATGGGAAACCCCGCCACCTATTGAAAGGTGGTCAGCAAGATTCTTGAAAGTTGTGCCAAGAAAGATCCAGAGCAGTCGCCAATGGTTGCAAAATTAATGCCAAACATATATGACCCCCTAATTGTAGAGAAGTCATAAATGTATATTCAATAGTACTGGCATCTATGGTATCTCTCTCTGCTCCTCCACAAAATCGCCTGGCACCCAATATAGCCTGGATGACCTCCTCCGGTCACCAACAGCTTACACTCAGAAAAGATAACGGCAAAAGCCCTATATAGTGTAAAATCACATGGTACCCTTTATTAAATAAAATATTGCACTCACAAATACTTATGGCAACTTTGTGGAAGAGCAGAGAGAGACACAATAGATGCTAGTACCACTGAATATGCCTTTATGACTTCTTCTAAAATAGGGAGTCCTATATGTTTGGTGAGGCTGAATTTTGCAACCATTGGTGATGGCTCTGGATCTTTCTTGGCATAACTTTTAGGAATCTTTTTGTGGTTAATGTTATGTTTTCACCTTGTGGATGTTCATAACACCTATTGTGGGGACTTTAAATGTATTTATTATCTGATTTTAGTATATAGCAATTGATTCATTTATAGATGATTAATTGTATTTTTTTTAATTGATCAAATTTGGATCTGAATTTATGAAATAGAGGTTTTGCACATATGATTTTTTATTTTATTTATATTATTTTACATGTATGACTGGTTTCTGTAAACCTCTTTTGTTTTTCTATTCCAGGTCCACCTTCGCCCCCAAGAGATCTCATTTATAGCATGAAGCAGACAACCTTAATTTTAGAATGGAATCCACCACTGGATACAGGAGGCAGAGGGGACCTCATGTACAATATTTTCTGTGACCGTTGCTCTATTGCCTTTCAACAATGTGAGCCCTGTGGCAGCAGCATTGGTTATGTTCCACAGCAGATTGGATTAGTTGAACGGACAGTTACACTGGTAAATTTGCTGCCCCACATGAACTACACTATCCGGGTGGAGTCTGTAAATGGAGTTTCTGACTTTAGCATGTATACTAAGCAGTTTGCCGAAATTAACATCTCAACCAACAATGCAGGTACTGTACAACTTTAACCTTATATCTGCATTTAGAAGATATATTAATGTTTATTTTGTCCATCTTGTTTCCATACCTTGATCACCTCGGAACTTTTAAAATGCAATGCTTTCAATATATATTATAGAAAAAAAAAAAGCTTATCAGAAAAAATTATAGCCATTTTCTTCTGTAAAAATATGACAACCTACTTTTGTGGGAGTAATACCTTGACAACAGCTATTAGAGCTTCATATAGTCGACAGGAGTGAACCATTTAAAAAGCAAAACATTTTGAGAACATAATGATCACCTCATACAAGTTAGCACCAGCAGTAATTACATTTTCAAATGTATTTTTTTTTTTTGTTGTTTCATTAAAAGGAATAAGAAACATAATTTAGGAGGATTAGTTGGTGATGCATTTTTTACATTAATTGTAACCTGCTGCAACAATGAGTATTTATAAATGTTAGCAGATTCTCATTGTGATCATCATCAACGAGTAACAATTAACAAAAGAAATTTAGATCTTTCCCCATAGAGCAAAAATATTATTTATGTTAATGATTGTGAGCATATCATAATATTCTATGTTATATTGTTTGTAAACAGCCAGGAAATATTTTGTTTCTCCATATCTGAAATTTTCATTTTATTGCAGGAGAAACATTTTAACTCCCTGCCAGACATTCTCCAGTTATTTGCTTTTTACATCATTATTAACCCTCACCACCTGAGGTTAGGCTCACATGTGTATGGGTTGAGAAAGGATGCATAATTGCACCTATTCCAAACCTACACAGAAATGTGCTGCTCTTCTTTAGCAGATGCGAAAGGGTGCCAATAATTCTTAATGGCACTCCCACGCGTCGACTCCCATGCTCGTTTTCACCTGCCACCATGTGGTTCCATGCAAAGCATTTTTTTAAAAAATGGACCCAGACTTCTTAATTCATGCTTTTTTCAGGTACAACAGCCAACAAGCACTGGACTTGTGCATAACAGAACTATTTGGTTTGTTTCGTTTCAGATAGATTTGTTATGTTACTGATTTGTTTCATTATGGGATTTGTTTAGTTTGGTATCAGAATTTGTTTAGTTTAGTTTTCATTAAATTTTGTTTCATTTTAGTTAAAGTTTGTTTTATTTTTTCATTTTGAAACAAATTACAACTTTTCAGAACTGGACTGGGGGGGGGGGGGCTACGCCATTTTCTTTAACATTTTTTTTATTGCCAGGCAATGCTGGCATTGTTTTCTTTACATTCATCTGTCAGTGGGGAAGCCAGTGTGGATGATGACTCATGGTTGTTAAGGACGGGGTCGGCTGCTTTTCTGGCCCGCTGCTTAACAACCAGCTATTTCTTCACACAGATTTTGAATCATCAATCATTTCTACGGATCAGAATTCTAATCTTTCTGAAAAGTTGGAATTCGTTAGAAAACAAATAAAAAAAACAAATTTTAATGGATTTCAACAAAATTCGTTACTATTCGTTACTATTTAATTCAGAGATTCGGATACATCCAAATGTCCGAATAACCAGAAATGTGTCCGAATTTGTATTCGGACCAAAACGAATTGCACATGTCTAACACGCATGCGTATATGTAAACCTAGGCTTAAAGTGTTTATCTAGGCAAACTTTTTTTTATGCTTTTGTTTATGGTATAGTGGGAAACATTTAAAACATTTAAATCTGTTGGTCTATGTCCGGTTGGAAAGGTTTTTTTTTTTGGAGAGGTTTTTTTTTTTACTTCCTGTCTTAATAAGATTTAGGCTTTGCATGGGAGAAGTTGGCCAGGAAATGAGCTAGGATATGCTTCTACAAAGATCCCTGACTCCTCCTGCCAAAGTTCACTCATTACTGAAATATTATTTTAAAGATCGTCTACATGAAAAGTACATAAGCATGGAAATGCTACTTTCCTTTTGGACTTTGAATATTGTTTTTTAAGGTCTGGTATCTAAATAGTTTCACAACCGTTGAAAGACAATGTCACATCTGTAACCATGAGTTGATCTTCTGATATCACAGCTATGTTCTAAAGCATTCGGAATCCAGCACTATAGCTGAGTAATAAGGGCTGTCTACAGAAAGATATTCTGATTCATCTGTTCACAAGGAAGAAATCTAATAACCTACCAGAAAGACTGGCAAAAAATATATCTTGAAACCAATGTTAATAAAACAGAGACATGACAAATATAGGGAAACTAATGTTCGTTCCCCAAAAATGTGGCAACTGTAGCCTGCTGAAGTGATTTCTAGACTGATAAAAGCATTGTTTTTCACATTTAAATCTGTACATCCACCTTAATATCTGCTTTATGTGTTTTTTTTTTTTTAAGTTTGAATGTACATAAATATGTATGATGGCAATGAAGGGGTATACGTCAGTATGTCTTTCATTGCTGTAGAACAATTGTTTGGATATTATGCAAAACCTAACTATTTGGATAGCATAAATGCACAAATAAGGGGTTCCAATTCAAGGATAACTCTCCTAAGATAGATTTATGCTTTACTTAAATATGGGGTACGCAGACTAAAGTAAGACTTTATTAATACAAGCATTGTTTAATTTTAGCTTGCAAACCCTTTGTCAACCCTTTGCAACAAAATTAACAAGCATTTACAAAACAGTTACCCCGCTTCAAGCAGCATTTTATAAATTCTTGAAGTAGATCTGTATTGTCACTTAACATGATGCATTTAAGTTGTCCCTGAAGTATGTATGTATTATATCAATGTATCAAGGTAGTGAAAATGCTTTAAAATACTCTTGGAATTCTGTATACAGAACCAGGAATGCTGGCTGGCCCACTAAACAAGCTTTAAGCAGATATACACAGTTTTGTAGCAAACTTAGGAGTCCATTCACACCAGCTGCCTCATTACAGCGCAGCAGCTGGTGTGCAGTGTAGTCCGGCCGGGTAAGTGCAGTGCTGATGCACCGATCTTGGCACATCACACTGTTTATTTTCTCTTTTACATAAAATTTATTGAAATGTCTTACAGATATCTCATTAAGTTCAATTTGGAGCCACATGGTGCAAGGCAGTGGATTGCCTCATGCTGCACTGCGCTTAAAAAAATGCGTGGCAGACCAACACGGTCCACTGCATCTGGTATGAATATACTTGAATCACTGTTGCAAAGTACCAAACATCTTCTGAAGCCTAGCTTGTTCAAAACTATAACAGCAGTTGTGTTGGAATCTAAATTTTACACTTCCAGACTGACTGTGAAGTCCCCTAAACTTCATACTTTTCTCTTTGGACTAAAATTTAGGTGTATACATTTTTTGGATGTCCTAGCATTTCAACATTTGGTAAATGTTAAAATGCATATCCCCTGCACTTGTGAAGGTTAGTTCACCTTCATCCACTGTTCATATTATAGTGGCGTATTGATAGGCGAGCACACAGCACTACAGGGAAGTGTTAAAATGTGCATATCAGTGTTGATTCAGAGGTCCCAGGGCACTCAAGGAAACATTTAATTACATTTGTGGGTACTCCAAAGTGTGCACATTTTGGTTTTCTAGAACGTGTATAAACATTAGGCAACTAATAACTGTGTTTGGTAAATGTTTTGTAAATTTTTGCTAAATCTGATCCTCTCTAAACCAGCTCTTACTAGCTACAATTAAAACAACTCTGTTGCTAAACAGAAAGGGCAATAAAAATATGCATTTTGAAGAAGATGGTAAATGCTTACCCATCTCCCTGCCTGCTCAACCAAACACCACACTACTGAAGAGAATACTACCTCAAAGTCTCTGCAAAAACCTAAACTTAAATACTAAATACCTACTCATCCCATGGTACCAAACACTGCAAATCACCCCCAAAAGTCTGCAAAAACTAAAACTTGTCAAAAGTGTCATTTTCCGGTGTCCCTCTTGAGCTCAGTGGTCCTTTCCATCAACCTCAACATCACTACAGAGCTCAGAAATTATGCACGAGTCGATGGGTGGAACCACTGAGTCTAGCAAGGGACACAGGAGATGAAAAATTCCAGGACTGCCCAATGTTACCAAAAATATATATGAGAGTTAATCTCAGACAATATTTGGGTTAATAATGAGAGTTCTATGACTGAATGAGAACTTTAACACAACAATTATTTATTTGTATAAGGTTTGCAAAAGGCCTACGTAATTTACATCAATCCAACTATTGTACATACTACAAAATGTATAATTTTCCTAGTTTAATTGAACAAATACAATGCCTAGAGTATAGACTCATATACACACACTATGACCGACACAAGTAAAATATACAATGTACCCTTAATCCTTACTCCATTATTACCTCTAGTGATGGCTCACGCTCTCCCATGCCAAACAGGAAGTCACCCTTTCTCCCCGAACCTAATATAGACCCATCTCCCATAGCCTTGTATAGGGCAATTCTCATTGGTTCAAGCTATCTTGCTTTGTCACTTCCTGTGGGCGTATCTCCTCCCAGATTGGACCATTTCCCCCTCCCATAGTTACGCCTCCTTCTAACCACTCCTTTTCTGTTGGGGGGGGGATTCACTCCTACCTGTGGTGCCCTGGCTCCCGAAAGTCTAGCTTTCAAAGATGTAATCACAGGATACTATCCGTAGTTGTTTATATGTAAACAGCAGTTCCCCCCTGGTAGTTCAGGCCTGCATTTTAAATGGACTGGTTAAACAGGTTCCTTTGACTTTGAGTGCCAACTGGAAGTCACACCACTTCATATAAGTGACAATCATCTCTCAACTAAATGTAAAATCCAAAACTCAATATCAGTTGAAAACTAAATATTTACATCCATCTATTTACAATTATTATAGGAGATTTATGCATAACTCCTCATTCTCACAACACGTTAAGGTAGATTACGCCTAAACTCCATATGGCAACACCAAATATGCAGACTTGAGGGGGATTTCAGTGTTTAGTAATAAGGAATGGGTAAGTATTGAATTTCTTTTTTGCATCTTTTATTATTTTTACACTTTTTTAAGTGACAGAGTCACTTTAAACACCCAAGTGTTTGGGAAGTTTTAGATTAAAATCCGAATCCTGTTGTGAGAACATAGAACTGATCCTATTTGTTGTTTATTCATTACAGTTATTTTTTTTAACCATTATGCAGTGCTTGTACATGCACATAAGTCCCTGCCCAATATCTATGGTCCATAGGTCCATATTTCACATACCAGAGCCAATTTACCTACCAGCATTTCTTTGGAGTATAGGAAGAAACTCACACAAGCACAGAGCAAGCAAACACATTCTGTACAGGTAGTGTCCTGGTTGAGTTTTGAACCAAGGACCCTAATGCTTCAAGGCAGGAAAATCTAACCACTGCACTCCACTAGCACACAAAGCCTTATCCCTAAGAATGGTGATTTTCTATCAATATGTATATATATATATATATATATATATATATATATATATATATATATATATTCTAATTTTCTAATTTTTTAATTTGAAATAATAAACTTGATATATATATAATATATATATATATATATATATAATATATATATAAATAAAGTTTATATTTTCAATTGAAGAATTCAAATTTTATAAATGCACCATTCTGTACAGCTTGTAACTTAGGTCTGTAAATTATCAACTACTCATCTGTGGTTGACAGAACAGGAAAATTCAATTCAAACTCTAAAAATTTAGGAAAATGTAAAAAGAGCAGCATAGCTGATTTGAAAGTCAGACTGCAAAGGTACAGAAGATTTGGCACTGTCATTGGAGTAGATGTTTCATGATTCCTTCATTTTAGCTAGAAGTAATAGGAACAGGATTGGTCAGCAGAACAGAGAGGATGCTGCTTTCACAGAAAAATATACAGAAGTTGGGATAGTCAAGCAAGGGTTTTTTAAGGAAGTTTCTTTTCTGGCTCCCTTCCTTTTTTCCTTTTGTTCACTCTAAAATTCCTGACCAATATTAGCTCATTCATGTTTTTGTTTGGTGCATTTATTACAGCTAAGATCCTTGCCAGAGGATTTGATTATTGCAGTTATGGCTTTTAACATGCTTAGCTCTGGATATGGAGTGCATATAGGATGTTTTATGATAGACATGAATGATCTAGCGCAATTTAATCAATAAACCTATACTGTAAGTGATCTATTGTTTGTTTACATCATATCTATGGGATTTTTATTTGACAAATTATGGGTAAGCATAGATACAAAAGGGTAAGCTATAACAATTTCAAGTACAGTCAGTACAATATAGGTTTTTGGCTGCTCTGAAAAAGTTGCATGAATACTGGATGAGCTTCACTGCTAATATTTGCTTGTTGCAGGGCTGAAATACAATGCTACCCTGCAAACACTTCAAAGTTTCCTCCAAAAGTAGCATAAACATGACTTAATTAAGTTGTGTTTTTCTAATGTGTCATCTCACGATATAATGGTTGCATTCTCTTTCCTATGATAATTGTTTCATCTTTGGAAATACAGTAAAAAAGAGGGTGCTAAGTGCTCATTTAAAGAAGAGCTTTGAGTGAATGCTTTGCCTTGATTGATTTTGTAATTAATGTTTATAGCCACAATCAGATTAGATAAGCCCATTAAAAGTAGTAAATTAATGCCTTTTTATCATCTTGGTCAATAGTCACCATCTGCTTAATCTTTCTTGATTACTATTATTATTGTCATAACATTTAATATAATTAAATCTTTAGAAGAGGCACCATTAGAGTGACATTCACTTCCCGCTATTGAGCTGGAGTCGTAAACAGCCTCACTTTGAATTATGGATTGCTTGGGAGCCTTCTAACAAAGTAAATGATAGTATACAATATAAGCTTAGACTAGGCTTTAAATGCAGACTTGCAAATTTTGTGTGATTACTCTGCTGGTGATAAATAATAATCAACAAGTGCTATGGTTAGAATGAAGCATGTGTCATTTCGAATATGCTTTACCTTTGTGACACTACTAAATATATGCCTAACAGTTTTGCAGAGAGAGAGGGAGAGAGACAGATAGAGAGAGAGAGATAGCAGTCAGGGCATGCTGCACAGCTTTCTTTTACCAATAAAGTTACTTTAAAAAAAAGGCCACAGCAGTGCATATTTTTAAATATAGTGTAGATATTTATATGCATTAGTTATCTTTTAAATGATTTCTATTTCTTATTGTAATGCATTGATTGTTAGAGGGAGATATTACCCTCCTGTGTTTATACATAAGTAATCTCCTACATAAAACAGATGTGTAAAAGTATCAAGTGTTTTTACCGGAAAGAAATCACCGCGTTTCGCGGAAATCTTGCTTCTTCAGGATCTTTGTCAATCTCAGTATCTGTGTGGTTGATGGTCCTTACAAGAGAATAATAAATACATTGAATACAACTAAATAACAGTAGAACAAAATGCAAATTATCAAAAATGACCCCTAATGTGGAACATGAAAGAAAAGCAAAAAGAGGGGGACACCTACACCATAAATCTATTAAATGTATTTATTATTCTCTTGTAAGGACCATTACCAGCAAAAATTTTGAGATTGACGAAAATCCTGAAGAAGCAAGATTTTCACAAAATACATTGATCTAGAAGCGCCATAATAATTACTATGCTGTTTGTTGATTTATCGATTTTTTGATGGATTTCTTTGTTCCCTTTTTGTTTCATAATGAAAATATGATGTGTGATTTTGATTTTATTTACGTACGTGATTTTTAAACTTTTGTAATAAATTATGTTTTTAATATACACCCCTCGCATTTTTGTAAATATTTTATTATATCCTTTCATGTAACAACACTGAAGAAATTACACTTTGCTACAATGTAAAGTAGTGAGTGTACAGCTTGTATAACAGTGTAAATATGCTTTCCCCTCAAAATAACTCAACACACAGCCATTAAGGTCTAAACTGCTGGCAACAAAAGTGAGTACACCCCTAAGTGAAAATGTCTAAATTGGGCCCAATTAGCCATTTTCCCTCCCAATGTCACGTGACTCATTAGTGTTACAAGGTTTCAGATGTGAGTGTGAAGCAGGTGTGTTAAATTTGGTGTTATCATTCTCACTCTCTCATACTGGTCACTGGAAGTTCTACATGGCACCTCATGACAAAGAACTCTCTGAGGATCTGAAAAAAAAAAACAATTGTTGCTCTACATAAAGATGGTCTAGGCCAGTAATGGCGAACCTTGGCACACCAGATGTTTTGGAACTACATTTTCCATCATGCTCAACTACACTGCAGAGTGCAAAGGCATCATGGTAAATGTAGTTCCAAAACATCTGGGGTGCCAAGGTTCGCCATCACTGGTCTAGGCTATAAGAAGATTACAGAGACCTTGAAACTGAGCTACAGCACGGTGGCCACGACCACACAGCGGTTTAACAGGACAGGTTCCACTCAGAACAGCCTCGCCATGGTTGACCAAGGATATTGAGTGCACATGCTCAGCATCATAGCCAGAGGTTGTCTTTGGGAAATAGATGTATAAGTGCTGCAAGCATTTCTTCAGAGGGTGAAGGGGTAGGGGAGTCAGCCTGTCAGTGCTTAGACCATACACCACACACTGCATCAAATTGGTCTGCATGGCTATCCTCCCAGAAGGAAGATCTAAAGATGATGAACAAGAAAGCCCGCAAACTGTTTGCTGAAGACAAGCAGACCAAGGACATGGATTATGGGAACCATGTCCTGTGGTCTGATGAGACCAAGATAAACTTATTTGGTTCAGATGGGGTCAAGCGTGTGTGGTGGCAACCAGGTGAGGAGTACAAAGACAAGTGTGTCTTGCCTACAGTCAAGCATTGTGGTGGGAGGGACATTTTCACTTAGGGGTGTACTTACTTTTGTTGCCAGCTGTTTAGACATTAATGGCTGTGTGTTGAGTTATTCTGAGGGGACAGCAAATTTACACTGTTATACAAGCTGTACACTCACTACTTTACATTGTAGCAAAGTGTCATTTCTTCAGTGTTGTCACATGAAAGATATAATAAAATATTTAGAAAAATGTGAGGGGTGTACTCACTTTTGTGAGATACTGTATATGTACAGTCAAAGTCCCATGATTCTATTCCCTTCATCCTCCTTCAGCTCTTGAGTTAGCGGTTTGATGGGATTTTGTACTTAGGCTTAGCTAGTGCTTGTACATTAGGTCTACCAACTAGTATACAGTAGGTAGGTGTAAAGGGATTTTTCAATGGGGGGCTTCTCTCTGAAGCCTCTGTAGGAGTGATAATGAAGAATTCACTTTTGTTTAGCATGATTCCCCAAGATAAACTTATTCTAGGAATAAGTGTTAAAGTTTATTTACACAGTTTTAATGTATACTGTAGATTCATAGTTTACTTAATTGTGTGAGTGCAATTTTTTAAAAGAACTTGGCTATATTAATCAGATTGGGAAAACCTGTTATTTCCAATCCTGTTATCCATCTATTTATTCATTCATTCCTAATGGCTGTTACAGGAAATATACTTTTTGTCAAGGGAATGTAAAGTTTTTTTGTTTCTTTCTATTTTTTTTTTTTTAATCAACATCATTTTAATTATGCTCAGAACTGGGAGTTTATAAATTATATTTTTATTTTTAAGCATATACCTATAAAATATATCTTATTAATATTTTATGTTTACATATACATTCCTACGATGGAACTCATGGCTTCCATTCATATTTCTCAATCTATCCTTAGCTGCTTTCGTAAAAAACGCATGCTTACAGAATTCAATAGCTCAGGCTAAACGATATTAAGTGAAAAACGTATATACTGTACTTCATTTAGACTTCTTTTAAACTTTATTTAAATATATTTCTCAGTAGCCTCAAAGATTATAAATCTACTTTGTGTGCACCTACTGACTTTGCAAACCCTAGTTATGTGTGAGTGCAAACTGAGGAGTCTCTGGAGGACAAACTGCTAAAGTGTTACTAAACCCACGACAGTAAAATCAGTGTGTATATGCAGTAAAGCATGCTTGTTATACTTACTGTAAAAAATTAGGGGTTAATCCTCTGTATTGTGTAAAAAGGCTGTTTGATCCTGGCTTCTCTGATCCTCCCCTCCTTCCACTGTCCCCTAATAAATTCCTGATAACACAGAGTCTCTGAAGTCAGGCTGCACATGCTCAGCTTGGTGTTTATTGCTAGAGGTTTTTTTTGTTTTGTTGGGAGAGTGTATGTGGTTAGCACATGGCCAATCAACGCTGTCCAGACAGAGGGTCAGGGGCCAAGCAGTCTCAAAGGATAGTAAGAAAACTCCTCCTACAAGCTTTAACTAGTGCTTGGCTGGACTCTAATAGAAGTCACATCTAACTGCTGATGAGAAACGGTATTAAGCAGTTTATATTTACTAAAATAATTGCATTTCCATATTCTGTGTACTGTGGGAGACCAGATATAGTGAATGCAGGCTCCTGGGTTTAGTAACACTTTAGGTGGGTACTGGAGAAACGATACTGTGGAAAGATCAATGTGTGTGTGTGTCCTCCTGGATGATGGATCTTACAGGGTAAAGACCAATGTGTGTGCTGGAGGTGGGGTTTCACTTGGGAAGGATCAATCTGTATACTGGAGGTGTGATGTCACTGGGAAAGTCCAATCTGTATAATGGAGGTTTTAATGTCACTGGGGAAAAAAAAATCTACTGTACATGCTGGAGGTGTCACTGAAAAAATGAAACTCTGGCTTTGGCATTATCATCAATGGGAAAGTGAATCTGTGCTGTGAACACAAAATTCAGATTTAGACATTGGGAAGATTTACTAAAACTGGAGGTATGCAAAATCTGGTGCAGCTCTGCATAGGAACCAATCAGCTTCCAGATTTTATTGTCAAAGCATAATTGAACAAGCTGAATTTAGAAGCTGACTGGCTACCATGTATACCTGCACCAGATTCTGAGTGCTCCAGATAATAATAATAAGCTTATTAAGGAAAAGGAAAGAAGACTCTTAACCTGCCTAGCGGTATCCCCGAGCGTGACTCGGGGTGGATTTTCTATGCTGTTATCGGTATCCCCGAGTCACGCTCGGGGTGGATGTGCAGAGCGCGCAGCGGTGTCTTACCTTCTCCTGGCGATCCAGCGATGATCTCCCATTGCTGTGATCGCCAGCCATCTGAGATCCCGCCGCTCGTCCGTCCTCCATCGGTGTGATGACCTCCTAGTTCCGTTCCCTGCAGCAGCAATGCTGCATGGGAGCGGAACTAGGGAGGGAAATTCAAACGTTGAACATTGCACAAAACACAAACACACACATAACATTTATATTATATATATATATATATATATATATATATATATATATATGTATATATATTCATATATATATATATATATATATATATGTATATATATATTCATATATATATATATATATATATATATATATATATAATGCATGATTTATAATCTAATCAATAATATAATTTTATTATATAATATTATATAATATTATATATATATATATATATATATATATATATATATATATATATATATATATATATATATATTATATTATATATTATATAATAACATTATATTATTGATTAGATTATAATTCATGCGTTTGTGTTTCAAATTTATCACATCTGGGATGTCTACTAGAGTCTTGTTTTGGTCAGGTTTAAGTCAGTAATTACTAAGAATTGTAGGCCTGTAATACATAACGCCAAATTTCCATGAAAAAAATTGTACCGCTTTTGGTACAGAACTCCTGACATAATATTACCGCCAGGGAGGTTAAGTGCTCAAAAAGCTTAGATATTTTTCGTTATTTTAGTTATCCACTTAAAATGTATCTTTTTGGCAATACTTTTTTGCCTTCCCTGCCTATGTATTTCTTTCTGGCTAATGCAGTGCATCACCTTTTTTTTGCCGATAATATATACCAAATCAGAAACATTGTGTTTTTACTTTTCAAAAAAAAAAATCAAAAAATCGTTTTCCATATGCACATGCAGTGCATTTGAATAACCTTGTATTGAAGTAAGGGAAGACAAAACACCAGGACTTAGAGAGTGCCCTAAGGCAAGACATTTCTGCACACCACAGTCCCCATCTAATCAATGTAGCAGTTTAGATTCTTCTCTGAAATAAAACATCAAAGCATTCAAAAACACATGTTCCTTCAGAAGAGAAGATACTTGTTCATGATCACATGCTATAAACCCATCATCCATTTCTTATATAGTAAATATTTTTATGCATGTATTTTCTCTAGAACAGACATATCATTTAGCACTTTACTATGCACATAGATCAATTTGTGTTTGTTATTACATCTGTTTATTTTATAAATTTGAATTGGTAATTTGATATAACAACAAAAGGAAAGTAACCATACATTTTGGGTTTGCTTAACTGTAGAGCCTTGCCAAAAAAAAAAATTATTCATATATATATATATATATATATATATATATATATATATGTATATATATATACAGTGCCTTGCGAAAGTATTTGGCCCCCTTGAACTTTGTGACCTTTTGCCACATTTCAGGCTTCAAACATAAAGATATAAAAGTGTAATATTTTGTGAAGAATCAACAACAAGTGGGACACAATCATGAAGTGGAACAAAATGTATTAGATATTTCAAACTTTGTTAACAAGTAAAAAACTGAAAAATTGGGCGTGCAAAATTATTCAGCCCCTTTACTTTCAGTGCAGCAAACTCTCTCCAGAAGTTCAGTGAGGATCTCTGAATGATCCAATGTTGACCTAAATGACTAATGATGATAAATAGAATCCACTTGTGTGTAATCAAGTCTCCGTATAAATGCACCTGCACTGTGATAATCTCAGAACCTGGCCGTCCCTCTAAACTTTCAGCTCATACAAGGAGAAGACTGATCAGTGATGCAGCCAAGAGGCCCATGATCACTCTGGATGAACTGCAGAGATCTACAGCTGAGGTGGGAGACTCTGTCCATAGGACAACAATCAGTCGTATACTGCACAAATCTGGCCTTTATGGAAGAGTGGCAAGAAGAAAGCCATTTCTTAAAGATATCCATAAAAAATGTCCACCTGGGAGACACACCAAACATGTGGAAGAAGGTGCTCTGATCAGATGAAACCAAAATCTAACTTTTTGGCAACAATGCAAAATGTTATGTTTGGCGTAAAAGCAACACAGCTCATCACCCTGAACACGCCATCCCCACTGTCAAACATGGTGGTGGCAGCATCATGGTTTGGGCCTGCTTTTCTTCAGCAGGGACAGGGAAGATGGTTAAAATTGATGGGAAGATGGATGGAGCAAAATACAGGACCATTCTGGAAGAAAACCTGATGGAGTCTGCAAAAGACCTGAGACTGGGACGGAGATTTGTCTTCCAACAAGACAATGATCCAAAACATAAAGCAAAATCTACAATGGAATGGTTCACTAATAAACATATCCAGGTGTTAGAATGGCCAAGTCAAAGTCCAGACCTGAATCCAATCGAGAATCTGTGGAAAGAACTGAAAACTGCTGTTCACAAACGCTCTCCATCCAACCTCACTGAGCTCGGGCTGTTTTGCAAGGAGGAATAGGCAAAAATTTCAGTCTCTCAATGTGCAAAACTGATAGAGACATACCCAAAGCGACTTACAGCTTTAATTGCAGCAAAAGGTGGCGCTACAAAGTATTAACTTAAGGGGGCTGAATAATTTTGCACGCCCAATTTTTCAGTTTTTTATTTGTTAAAAAAGTTTGAAATATTCAATAAATTTCGTTCCATTTCATGATTGTGTCCCACTTGTTGTTGATTCTTCACAAAAAATTACAGTTTTATATCTTTATGTTTGAAGCCTGAAATGTGGAAAAATGTCGAAAAGTTCAAGAGGGCCGAATACTTTCGCAAGGCACTATATATATATATATATATATATATATATATATATATATATGTTCTACTTCTATAACAAAATATAGGGTTTTATTCCTACGTTAGAAAAGTGGGCAGAGAAAAGTGACTCATGTGCACCTAGACCAACTTTGTATCCTGAACCGGTGAGTTACAGTACAGATACATCCTAACATTATAGCGCCATTTATTGTAAATTGCATTCAACTTTTTCAGATGTGTTGACCATCATTAGTGGAGTTCATGGAAACCATGACTTCTGGGAAGCACATTATCCTAAAATGTGACATTTTTATTATTCATATTTATATTTACGCTTCGATTAGTGTTGAATCTGATCTAAAGTATTGGACATAATGTGTACATACAATGTTTATCTAGTTGTGTAGACATCTTTTGATTAGAGCCACAATGTTACACAGTATATGGATATATGGTGTTTTTCTTATCCAGAGTGTTTTCAATAAGTAGCCACAAACATTTTTGGATGTGCGTTTTAAAGGCTTGTCTTATTGATATAAAAACTAAAGTGATTAAAGTGAATCTTCACTGCATTAAAGCACCACAAACCAAAAACACAATTTAATTCATTTTTAATATTTAAAGCAGACTCCCCCATCCATCAATGTCTCTATGCTTTATTTTGTTGAGAAATCACTTTGAAAAACAACCCCGTAGCATTTCTGGCTGTGGCCATCTTTTTTAAGGGCAAATAATGAATTTGGAATTTATTTTCTGGAATCCATCTGTCCTTAGCTCAACTATGCATGTAGGAGAGTGGGCTTAGCTAAGAAAAACCCTCCTCCTCTCCTGAAGACTCCTGGGATACATTACATAATTTGCCTGTACATGAAACAAGGAAATAACTGAAGAAATGTGAAAAAAAGTTTAAAACAAGTAAATATGATATACTTTCCTATCTATTTACTAATGCTAGCAGCTTTTGTTAAACCCCCTGTTTTATATACATTTGAACATGGTTATTAGGAGATGTTGTGCAGCCTGAAAGTTTTTTCTTATATCTCCCACATGCAAAGTCTGATTAATTAAAAGGCAGATGGCTGTCTTTTTAATGTTTTTAGGTATATATGTGAAAGTAATCAGTTTAAATAATTGTATTAATGTGTGTTAACAACATTGTGTTTGGATAGTTTGTTTTTTATATTTACAGTGCATCTGGAAAGTATTCACAGCAGTTTACTTTTTCCACATTTTGTTAGGTTACAGTCTTATTTCAAAATGGATTCACTTCATTATTTTCCTCACAATTCTACAAACAATTCCCCATAACGACCAGGTAAAAAATGTTTATTTAAAATCTTTGCAAATGTATTAAAAAAAAAAAACTTAAATAATCACATGTACATAAGTATTCACGCCCTTTGCCATGACACTCAAAATTGAGCTCAGGGGCATCCTGTTTCCACTGATCATCCTTGAGTATTTTCTACAACTTGATTGGAGTACACCTGTGGTAAATTCAGTTGATTGGACATGATTTGGAAAGGCACACACCTGTCTATATAAGGTCCCACAGTTAACAGTGCATGTCAAAGTACAAACCAAGCCATTAAGTCCAAGGAATTGTCTGTAAACCTCCGAGACAGAATTGTATTGAGGCATAGATCTGGGGAAGGGTACAGAAAAATTTCTACAGCATTGAAGGTCCCAATGAGCACAGTGGCCTCCATCATCTGTAAATGGAAGAAGCTTGGAAGCACCAGGACTCCTCCTAGAGCGGGCTGTCTGGCCAAACTGAGTGATTGGGGGAGAAGGACCTTAGTCAGGGAGGTGACTAATAACCCGATTGTCACTCTGACAGAGCTCCAGCATTTCTCTGTGGAGAGAGGAGAACCTTCCAGAACAATAACCATCTCTGCAGCACTCCCCCAATCAGGCCTGTATGGTAGAGTGACCAGACTTAAGCCACTCTTCAGTAAAAGGCACATGACCGCCCATCTGGAGTTTGCCAAAAGGCAACTGAAGGACTCTCAGACCATGAGTAACGAAATTCTCTGGTCTGATGAAACAAGAATTAAACTCTCTGGCCTTAATGGCAAGCATCATGTCTGGAAGAAACAAGGCATCGCTCATCGCCTGGCCAATACCATCCCTACAATGAAGCATGGTGGGGGCAACATCATGCTGTGGGGATCTTTTTCAGCAGCAATAACTGGATCGAGGGATCGAGGGAAAGATGAATGCAGCAATGTACAGGGACATCCCTGATGAAAACCTGCTCCAGAGCACTCTAGACCTCAGACTGGGGTGAAGGTTTATCTTCCAACAGGACAACTACCCTAAGCACACAGCCAAGATAACAAAGGAGTAGCTACAGGACAACTCTGTGAAAGTCCTTGAGTGACCCATCCAGAGCCCAGACTTGAACCTGTTTGAACATCTCTGGAGAGATCTAAAAATGTCTGTGAACCGACACTCCCCATCAAACCTGATGGAGCTTGAGAGGTCCTGCAAAGAAGAATGGGAGAAACTGCCCAAAAATAGGTGTGCCAAGCTTGTAGCATTATACTCAAAAAGACTTGAGACTGTAATTGGTTCCAAAGGTGCTTCAACAAAGTATCAAGCAAAGGCTGTGAATACTTATGTACATGTCATTTTTTTTCGTTTTTTAATTTTAATAAATATGTAAAGATTTCAAACAAACATTTTTACCTTGTCATTATGGAATATTGTTTGTAGAATTTTGAGGAAAATAACAAATGTAATCCATTTTGGAATAAGGCTGTTACATAACAAAATGTGGAAAAAGCGAAGCGCTGTGAATACTGTCCGGACATGGGGCAGCTATATTTGTTCCTTATCTATGCAGGTCCTGCTTCTTGAAGAAGAATGTGCTTGAAAGTGCAGAGATGTTTACCCCCTACTATACAACTGGTAGGCCCCGTAAAGTAGGCTTCCTTAGCCTTTTTAGGTCACATTGCAGAACTCGAGAGCAGTGTTTTTTTTTTTTTTTATCATGACAAGTAAAAGGTATTTTTTTGTGTAAGATATTAATGTGATTTGGCAATGTTGACTTGTGCACTACTGATTCATGTGAGGCGTGGATTTCAATAATAGGTCCTCCTAAATGGGCAATATATTGCTTATTTTACACTTGCGGTTGTGGGGGGGGGCAGTAGAAGAAAATGTGGTTAAACTAGTGTTTTTACCATTCCCCCAACTGCTCCCTTTAAGCTGCAAATGCAGCCGTTTGGGGGTATAGACATGTGCGGCAAAACTGACCCCCACTGCTGTGTTTGGCAGCAGTACCGTCAGCGCTAAGATCAAGTGTAGTATCTGTTCTTATCAGTTGGTATGGACCTTGATGGTTAGTATCGGCAGGGGCTGAAATGAACCAGGGCGCTCCAGGCGAAACTGGGGGACTGGGAAGTAGGCACTGTCAGAGAAAGCCGGATGGGTCCGCCGCCTTCTGATTTGAATGGGTCTGCCCCTGCCAGTTTGAAGGGAGCAAGAAAGCTGGCCAAAGACAGTTAATATTGCTCCTGGCTGTAATTGGTAAGGAATTTGGATGGCGGTGGGTGGGCCTTTCCTCCTGGGTTCAATCTGGCCGTGCAAAAGGCTTGTCCCCAGTTGAAGGCAGGCTCTCCCTAAGCTGTCCACGTTCCAAGCCTCCTGGTAGATAAAGGCTACACTGGGTCTGGCCGGCGGCCGAGACCGAAAAAGCCCGTGGTATACATGCCCCTGGGGTGGCAGCCTAGGGGTGCCTTAATTCTCACTGGTGAGGGGCAGCTCGCCTTGAGTTTTTCGGCACCTTGGTCACTGCACCATACAAACCTTTTTCACACCTGCCTCTTGGGCCAGGCCTTTTGACTTAGACCAGAGGAATTTTTTATTCCGGCCGAAAGGCCTGCCTTTGTATTTCACATTGGCACCTATGCACTTCTCCACTTCCCTTCCCCCACCTTTTTGTTTGTGTGTGATTTTCTTTGTTAGTGTGTCACTTCACTTTCATCTTTTTCTTCCTGCACGACAAGTACGGTGTGGGTCTTCGGGCCTACCTTGAACGTCTTGGGAGGGGGTGGACATGGCCTTCTGGCTTAGTTCGCCCTCTCTCATGGGGTCTCCCTTCGGGGGAGCCCCTCCTAGTACTTGGGGAGGGCTGTTTCGGCAGTCCCCCTAGAGAACAGGGCTTGCCTGGTTTTCGGCCAGGCAGACCATTGGAAGTACCTCAGTCCCTGTCAGGAGTCTTGCGCCCCGGGGGATCAAGGTTTAGGTCCAACCTCTTCGGAGGCCAGACCATTTTGCACACCCTGTGCAGTTTTTGTGTTCTTCACGTTTGCGTATGTGCACTTTTTATGCACCGGGTGTAAGTCTTTTGAGTGTGTTCACACACCACGGGCTTTAAAAAGACCCATTCAAGTGAATTAAATGGACATGCCACAGCTGCCCTGCAATGCCCATGGTTTTGGTGTAGTGATGCAGGCTTTTAGGGTTTGAAACAAGCAGTGGGGAGGTGACATAACTCTTTCAAACCATTTGTCAAAAGCCTTCTGAAAAGCAAGCTTTTCAGAGGTCAACGCTAGTGTAAATGAGCCCTATGAGTGATACAGAGGTTGATAATGTGACAACAGATAATGCTGGACATCTGCCAATATTTTCTGTAAAGGCCAAAAATCTGCAGCCCCTGGTGCCGAATCTGGTGTAATGTCTTGAACCTTATGTGTACATATAATATTTATCTGGGTAGTGTAGATATCAAATGCTTAGAGCCATTATGTTATGTATGCTGTATTTCTTTTTTTGTAATAAGTAAGCACAAGCATTTGTATAGATGCATTTGAAAAGCTTTCCATATGTATATAATACCAAGAATGATCAATCCCAATAAAATGGAAGAGATTTCCTAGAATTCCTAGGTTATACCAGTATAGCCCTACAGCATTTACCTGGCCATGATTACTGGCCATTATTACTGAATATGGTAAATGGCCATAATGAATTGCTCTGCATGATTAAGAACTATATTTTGGGCTATGTTTTCTTTCAGTACACAGAGGTGTGATGAGGGGAGACCAGCTGATGCAGCTTTACAATGACTGTTAAGGATCAATGGATGTTTGGATTTCGAGCCATGGTTCTTCAAACTGCTGCTCCCAGATGAAATCTTTGCCAACAGCTAAACTAATTAGTCTTAATCTCTGGGCTTTTTTGTAACTGAGATGCCTAATCAGGAGGCTGAGTAAGCACACCAGGCATGATAACGTCTTCCCTTGATGCCTTCAATGACTTCTTCAGAATCCCTAACAAATGTGCTTCATTTTTTTCACTGCGCTACAATTAAATTTCTACTCAAACGTTTTTAGAGATAGCTATCTTATTGGCAACTTTACAACATATTTAATATGACATGAGGTTTTGTATACCTAAAAATTCTTTAGAATATGCAATTTTATTTAGGGATTACAAAACTTACTTCACTCTATATGCAGGCATTGGTTATTATAATGCAGTTTTTGTATATTAAAAATGTAAAACTTTGTACAGGGTGGGTTGTAATGCCATTTGCACTTCTTAGGCCTGGTTCACACCTATGCATGTTTTAGTTGGTTTTCAGTTTTGCAGAAACACAGTACAGTCCATTTAACATGGTTTCCTATGGGTCACGTTCACATATGTGCATTTTATGGAAAGGGCCAGGGACCTGCAGATTGTGTTTTTGGTTCCATAGACTTCAATGGATCAAAAATGTGTATTGAAAAACGCAAAATGCACCTGGAATATGCATCGACTGCAAACTGCATAGGTGTGAACCAGGTCTAAGTAGGTTTGTGGTTCAGTTATCACTTGTAGATTTTATTAAAGCCCTATGCATGAAAACAGTAGAATTTTGAAAGCCCTCTTTTTCTGACTCCATGGTAAAGGTTTTGGGGTATTCCATGATCAATTCAGCCTTTTTTTCCTGCCAAGATATAAAATGATACAGAGCTCTGGTAGTGAAAAGGGCAGGTTATGGTAGTTTTCCCTGTTTTCTAAGCTGGTGGAAGTGATTCTGTGCATTTTTAAAAAAAAATATGTGAAGTGATGTTTTACAATGGTAACTGTAATATTGTAGGCATAAACTGGCTGTAAGTTTCCTTATTTTATATACAGCATATTATCTTTCATCATGCTTGAGGTGATTATTGCCCTTGTTACAAAAACAATCGAGTTCTCTTTTTTTATTTGCACTAACACTCAAATTTTTAGGACAAGCTTTCGATTCTTCAAGGTCCAAGCAGTACTAATAGTTAACAGTTTTTGCAGAATGATAATAAGAAAATATCTGAGGGAATAAAAAAGTGCACACACACAAACAAACCTACACAGCAATGGTAATTAAACTTAGATAGCAGGCAGGGAGAGGGCTATAGACTGGGAGAGGGTAAAAGTCACAGAAGTGAGTGAGATCGTAAAAACTGTTGCCTAGCAGGAGCCGACTGTGCTGGGCATGCATGGCCAGCAGGGCTGTATTTGATTGGGCGGGAGATCTGGGCGCCTAGTAATGGAAATGCTGGACTCCGCTAGCCACAGACTGAGATTGGGCACATTTGGTAAGAGCGCCTGATCGGTTCTCTTTTTTCTTTATAAATAATTAATTGTGCTGGAAGTTTTGTACAGGGGGATCGGCCTTACTACTACAGTTGACCAGCATAAAGGATGCAGATCCCATATGGGGCATGTCTTACTATATATTTTGACATTGCTGATTATGTTTATTATACTCTTTTGGTGAGATTGTCATGTCAGAGGGTGGGAGGTGTCACCCCTTTTCCTATGTTTGATTGGTGGATAGCACTATATATACCCTGTGTCACTATACGCACGTATCACATGCTTGACGAGGGGTCCTGCACAGCTCTGAAACGTTACACCTTTGTTTTTGTGATGTGATCATTCTTCAATAAAAATAGCCTTTCAGATGACACTGGTGATCCGTTGTGTGCTGGCAAATATGGACTTAGGTCGTAAAAACTGCTGGATAGTGATTTAGAAAACTGATGTCCACATGTGTTAAACAGAATTAGCAATTAGTTCAAAAGTTTTCTTTTCCTAGTTCCTTATAACCAAAACATTCCTGTCTTCCATAGTGTGGTCTGGTTATGAATAATGATGTCCCACAAGAGTGCATAAATAATCTTCCTTATGTTCCCTAATAGTATGTCTGTGTAAATTCCTTTTTTTTTTTTTGTAATTTCTGTCCTGTTTTGCCAGCGTAAGATCCTTTGTTGCATTTTTTTGCATTGGATGAGATATACAACATTAGTGGAGGTACTGGCGTATGATCCTATAATATTTAAGGTCCCTTTTGTATGTGTGAGAATATGTCCACCGCACCCCCTCTCACCACCAACAGCTGGATGGGGGGGGAGGGGGGATAGTGATGAGTGATTGTGCATGCCATGTTTTAAAACCAAATTGCACAAACAGTGTGGGAGGTTATAATAGGGCATTGTTAAATAAAAACAAGACTGCATGACACATATGTTTTTGTTATTAATGGAAACATTTGAAAAATAAAGATCTGCAAAGATAGTGCAGGGTTTAGGATTGCACTATGCACAGAGTGAAGGGTTCAGGAGTTCACTATGTGCAGAGTGCAGAATTCAGGAATGCAGACCTCACAGGTCAGTGTACAACCACAATTTACCACCAGGATTGCACTATGCAGTGAAGGGTTCGGGAGTTCGCTATGCATAGAGTGACGGATTTTGGAGTGCGCTATGTGCAGAGTGCAGAGTTCAGGAGTGCAGATCTCACAGGTCAATTTACAACCAGAATTTACCCTAAGGAAACATCTTCCCAAACCACCCTTTCCCAATACAGAACTCTCCACCCAAATTCCCCTGCCACAAAATCCCAGCTGCTACAATAAATACTATTGACCACTAAACTCTGTATGCTGTATTGTCCCTCCCAACCAAATAGAAATTCCCAAGTGAAAACTTTTTCCCCTTAAAAAAGTAGCACCTGTTATTCAATACTGGAGCCCTCATCAACAGCTGAGCTCTGCAACCCTTTGCTATTGCTCACCTCTGCACTTCCTGTCCACAGCTTACTCTGTACCTCCCGTGAACAGCTCATCTCTGTAACTCACATCCACAGGTCACCTCTGCACCCCATTGTCAGCATCCTATCCAAAGCTCACCTCTGCACTTTTCATTCACAGTTCACCTCTGCACCCCACTGTTCACAACTCACTGAACTCCAAAACTCACCTCTAAACTCCTGTCCAAAACTCAGCTCTACACATTACATTCACAAACTAACCTCTGCACCCCTGTTCACAACTCATCTCTGCACCTCTGTCCATAGCTCATATCTGCATCTCCATTCACAAGTGTCTTCAGCTACCACAACTTACCCCTGCACCCCCTGTCTACAAAACCCCTCTGCACCCCACTGTCTGCAACCCATCTCTGCAGCCCTCTTTAGCAACCCACCACTGCACCCCCTGTCCGCTGCTCTCTTTTGAACTCCTGTCCAAAGCTCACCTCTATACCTACTTGTCACAACTTACCTCCGCTTCTCTGTCCACAACTAACCTCTGCACCTCTGTCTGTAGCTCACCTCTGCACCCCCATCCACAACTGTCTACAGCTCCCCTCTGCAACCCTGCATTTCTGTCCACAACTCATCCCTGCACCCACTGTCTGTAACATACCTCTGCACTGCACCTTCTGCAACCCACCTCAGCATCTCCCATCTGCAACTCACCTCCACACTCTTCCCCCTTTCCACAGCATACCTCTGCACACTTCCCCTCCCTTCCACAGCTTACCATTTCACCCCCCCCCCTCATACAATAGCTACCTCCTGTTCACAGCTTATCTCTGCAACCCCTTTACCCTTCTAAATAGCGAAGTAGCTCTCTTCCACTGTTGTGGGGTACAGAGTTCAGAGCCGAGAAGGGGGTGCAGCTCTGAAGTCTGTACCCCCACAGCTCTCATCTTGTGCACACCCCCCTGCAAAGAAGCTGTCAGCAGCCAGCCCCTCTCCAGTACCAAATGTACTTCTCACAGGAACTCATGTCCTGCCCTGAGTGCTGTTGCAGAGAGGGGAGCCACACTGTGGAGAGGTGCGCTGTCACTTGCTCACACAGAAGCTGAGCTTCTATGTGACAATAGAAAGCAGTGAGCTCAGGCCCAGTGCCTGAGGTGGAGTTCCACCAATATGGTGGTATTTCATGAATTTGGTGCAGGACTTTTCAATATAGCCATAACATAATAAAAAGTTGCAAATGTTTTATTCAATCACCCCCGATTTGTTCATTGATAGATCCTCACCACTGAATTTCACAGCGTGATTATGAAAATACAGTTTTTTTTTTATATAATCAAAGGACTTACAAAAAAAACACCTGCTGAACATTGGAAGCAAAATATTTGTGCCAGCTAGTGGGTTTCATCTTGTAGGATCTTATCTTTTAGATCTTTTCAGCTTTGCACTTTCCAACCAAGAAAGTTTACTGCATAATAATATTTGCAGACATTAGGTTAATTTTTAGTAATTTATTCTGAACTTAGAACATTTCTTGTCTAGCACGCCTACTGTATATACCAACTATAAACCATGTTGACTGCTATACCCTTCTAAATAGTTAATGAAAATACATCCAATAAAATTAAAATCAAGTGTCATTTTGAACACAATTAACAAAACTCATGTCAGCTGTTCGTGTTAAATCTAGAGGCATGTGCAGAACAGAATTTTAACTTCAACACTTGCCTTGGAAAACAGTCCCCAATGGAGCAAGATTCACAGAGAAGTAATCAGAGACGAGAATGGCTCGTTTGTTCCGTATTTGATCGCAACAGATGGAAGTCACTTGGAAAACAGAATAACATCTGATAATGCAGATGCACTCGATTTTTTAAGACAACATTTTGAAAAGTTCAGATCAGCTAATGTGCAGAATCAACTGCTTTATTACAAGCTTGTGCAAAGCCTTGTCTGCAATTTAATATCTTACAAGGCTGTAAATAAAAGCAATTTCATTATAGTCATGAAAAAGCTAGAAAAAGAAATTTGACATGCTATTGGTCTTTAAAGTCTCTCGCAACATTTAGTAAGGCAGCCAACAACCTAAAAATTAAATTGTGCCTCTTTATTACTTAGACTGCTAACATTTTAGCTTGTGTTTTTTTATCACTCAGAAATTCTCAAGGTCCTTGGTATAAAACAGTATGTTCTTGTACTAACATAAACACACAGTGTGTATATATATATATATATATCACTTAATTTGCAATGGAAAGTTATAGAGTAAGTACAAATTATTCTTTCGTAAAAGCACATTCCGTAATATTCAGAAACGTAAGAATTGTTTTTGCACTGCAGGATTTGAAATATTAAAAATGATAATATAGCATGAATAGGTGTTAAATAACAATTGTTTTTATATATGTTGTTCACTTCACCTTAAAAGAAAGTCCCATCTTTGTTAAGGTGTAGGACAACTTTTTAGTCCTGACTCCTGACCTGCAAAATTTGCCTCCTATGATGGGCCAGGGATAAGTGGTTGCTTTGTCTTCCCACGTTATGAAGAAGAAGCCTTCCTCAATTGTTAGGATAAATTGCTCCACAGTACCTTTAGCTATAAAGGCCAGTTAGGGTCTGTCTTAAAGCTCATTTTTATGTTAACAAATATGTAAATGTATGAATTTTAAAGCATTGCTATAAGTTTGTTTAACTAGTGCATGGCAGGACAAAAATAGGACTGTACAGAAGGGAATTTAAGCTGGTAAATAAATGAGGATTAAAGGTAATATCCAACAACTGTGTTTGTACATTTTCAAATGTTGGTTGTTTTAAATAGGTAATTGAGTGGTTATATTCCCTGTGCTGTTTGTTTGCCTTACCTTGTAGTAATGGCTCACATGTTATGGCTGCAGTTTGTAATGTCATCACTGATCTATTCTTCTATCTCCATCCACTGATCCATCTTCATTGCCCCTATTCACCAAAGAGACAAACAGCTTCTTGTCCCTGGTCACATGCATGCCTAGCTATTTTTCTGTGTTGCATCACAAATGTTTTATGAAACAAACACATCTGTTCAAGCATGGTAAGCTCTGTTAATTGCTTTAACCTGCACTAGCACCAGACTAAGAGACCCAGGTATTGTTGAATATGTAGATCCTTCACAGGAAGTGTCAGCTCTTAGACTACAGGCAGTACCATGTCACATGTCTCATGTTCCAAACCAACAGAAATTTCAAATACTATATTGTGATGACTTACTCTACTATAGATTGCTCATACAGACCAACAAATGACACCATGAAAGTACATTATCAATGCATGTTATGCAGTTGAAAAAAAAGAGGTGCAGGTAGGAAGGTGTATTTTTTTTTTTGGGGGGGGGGGGGGGTTGCAGCTACATACACATAGATAATTACGTGTATTCCAATACTTGTAGGTGTCTGCTTCTGCTCAAAATCTTACCTACTGTGCCCATTTAGAGCAACTGGACGCTGTCCTGGGCAGCTGTCTTCTGGTACTGTGAGAGATAACAGCAGTTGCTTCTACTGAGAAAAGTTGTGCCGCTCATTATTTTACCATCTATTTTTAGTGTTATCATTACTATTATTTTCCCACAATGCAAGATGTTCCAAGAATGGGAGGAGAGATATTATCCTTTGTTCACAGAATGCAATACATTATGGAAAGAACCAGGAAGAACCAGCAGCTTGCAGGTTATAGGATTTTTTTGCATGCCAGTCTCATATAGAAAATGAAGAGTTTACTAAAGTTATAAAAATTCTTGTACGACAGAATAAAAATTTGGAAGTGATGTAATGTGTTGTAGTTTATTCCTATTGAATTTTCGAACGGCAACTGTACTGATTAAACAAAAATCATACTATCTGGTATTGTACAAAAAAAAATATGTTGTGCTTGTCTGATCAGATAATATCAGATGAACTGGGCTATTTAAAGCTGTGTGCTAACGATCAGATTATCGTACGATCAATTTTAATCGGTATTTTTCGTACAATTTCCTGATCGCGTGTACGGGTCTTTACACATAAGCTGGGAAATATTATTCCTCCAATTAAGATTTATTGTTTCCTTCACACCCTGATGAATACCAATGTACCCTCTGTGCATTATTGTAGCCCTCTTACCCCCACTTAGCATCAAAGCCCCTACCGTGCTGACATGAATGCATCTTTTTTCCTTCCTATCCCCAACTGACCACTAACATCAGGATGTGCTTCCTCCCACAGACACTAACACTGGGCATTTTTTCCTCTCATTGACCACCGATTTATAGGTATTTTTCTTCCACTGACCACCATCAATGGGCAAATTTTCCTCCTATTGATCTCAGGGCATTTTGTTTTCCTTCCAAGGAGATTCTATTTAAATATGTTACCTTGAGAAATGCCCAATATTCAGTGCAATTTAGCCACACTTATTTTTTTCACAGTTCAGTGCATGCATTGCAATCACAGGTTGCAAGAAAGAAATGTGCTCAATTTCCCCATCAACACAGACAGCATTGACAGGGGAATCGCCCCCACTGATCTATTGTATTCTCTCAGCTGGGGGGAGGGGCGACGTGGACACTATCCACACCAGGAAAAGACAGTGATTATTGCTAGCAGTTATACCAGCCACTAGCCATAATTGCATGTAAAATCCGGCAGGCTGGTTGTACTCAAATTGATTGATTGATCAGCTTAGTACATTCAGCCTGCCCATACATAGTTTGAATCTCGACCGACTCCTGCTGAACTGGCCGAGATTTGAACCGTCTATTGACCAACATAAGGTGTCCCTCTTTCTCGGGTTCCAAAGTTGGGAAGTATTTCAATGTCTGTAAACCATACAATTGCCATACCACAGTAGCCTCCAAGCTCAGTGAACTCCTTTATATTGTCATTCCACAGGTTATGAACCCTCTAAAATGTCCTTCTTAATATTAGTATTCTGTAACAGACAAGTCAGCATGATCTGCAATTGTTAATCTGCAGCCAGCATTCCTTATCTAGAAGATTATTATTTATTTTTAATAAAGATAAATTTGAAATATTCACTACTACAGCAAAAGCAAACATTTGTTTTCATTAACCTATAAGATGTTGTTAGGCTATTTCCTTGGTGCCTAGTAAATCCCTTTAGCTTTATTTCATTAACGTTTACCCTTTTTAATACGCATTTAATCAGAAGTATAAAGAGGATTCAAGTGTATTTATCTTGTGCAAGCACAGAGCGCAGCAGTCAATATGGTCATTAAATGACATAAAAAGGAGAGTTTAAGCCACCTTGCTGGATCTCCTAAAATATACAGCTAAGACTCTTCAAGCTGAATGAAGTCTTAGCATGATTGATCTGTATACAGGCTTATAAAAGAAAGCAACATAGCTAGTGTCAAGTCTACTGCAGACAATAGGTGACATTTAGAATTGATAAAAAAAAAAAAAACAGACAAAGAAAAACTGACCTGGTTTTCCAAATACCTTTTTTAAATGCCACAACACCTTTTTACTCTTTTCCTATTTTTTTTTTTTTCCAAATAAAAGGGATGTCATACAAAAAAGGATAGGTAAGAAAGGGCAGTGGCGTAGCGTGGGGGGTGCAGGGGGGGCCGGCCGCACCGGGCGCAACATCTGGGGGGGGCGCATCTGCAGTGTCACTCTGTCTGTCTGACTCTGACATACACAGTTCACACACTGTCTGCGGCTGCCTCCATCTTTAGGCTGGGAGATGTCCAGTGCGGCCGCCCTATGGCTGAAAATGGCGGGTTTGGGTGGGGCTGGACTGTGCCTCAACTGTCCATTGGTGTAGGGTGGCAACTTTCAGCCCAGGGGGCAAGTACAAACCAGAGGCCCATGGTGCAGCGACTCAGCCCCCCCTCCCACTCTCCCTCTTCCCGGGCCTTCTCCTGACCCCCATTCCAGGCTGAAGCTCCGCTCCAGGTACTCTACTCACCAGCCGAATCTGGTTTCCCCACCTGGCCAGCAGGGGCAGTTGGGGGGAGCTGAGACAGTTCCGTCAGGGCTGGCAGGAAGAGGAGAGTCTCCAGTGGGGCATAGAACTGGTCTCTGCTCAGACACAGCTTACACCATCCATGCTGGGGGGGGGGGGGGGCAGTGCTCTGTCCTTGACTTTATCCTGCACTCAGTTGGTCAGCAGTGGGGACTTTTTACTTCTCTTCACCACCAGCATGTCAGTGGCAGAAGCGATGCAGCCTTTTTTATGGGGCATCAGCCAAGCCCGGCCTATGCTGTCTCTCCTCACTGCTCAGTCAATTTCGCAGCGAGTAAGTCAGCAGCTTGGTGCTGTCACAGAGTGGATTTTTTTTTTAATCACCTGATTAGAGCCAGGGGCTCTAATAGGCTTCAAAAAAGGCTGGACCCGGGGCGCAGAGCAGTGCGCCCTGAGTCCCCCCATTGTGTGACATTAGCGAATTAAAATTTGCTATTGTCACACAGATCCTCCTGGCCAATCAGGAAGCGGGTCCCAGACCCTCTTCCTGATTGGCCGAAAGGCGAACGCATGCCATTGGCCGAGGAGGAGGCGGGAGGACTCGAGGAGACGCGGGGAACTGAGGAGAAGCCGCGGCTGCAGGTAAGTCTTTCTACATTGAAGGGGGCACGCTGGTCTGTCTGCATTGAAAGGGGGCACGATGATCTCTCTGCATTTAAGGGGAGCACGCTGGTCATTCTGCATTGAAAGGGGGCACGCTGGTCTCTCTGCATTGAAAGGGGGCACTCTGGTCATTCAAACCTGTATTTAGATGCATTTTACTTTAATTAGTAATTACATCAGTATTTTCATAGCAAACAATACATGTGCTTAGGGGGTAAGGGTTTCAGAGACTCGAGTGCTAAAATCATGCAGGTTAGGGGGCGCAAATTACTTGCCTTGCCCCGGGTGCTGACAACCCATGCTACGCCACTGAGAAAGGGTAAATATATTATTGTATTTTGGGGAAATACATATAAATAAAAGTCTTTGTTATATTTAATATTGTAAGTGTTTGACAATAGTCATAGTAATTCTGCCTTTCTGTCCATGCATTGAAGCTGAGAACAATGTGGTATATGGACAGTCCATGACATCAGTCAGCCATATATGCCACAGCATTTCTGATTCCTGTGATACATGTAATATAAAAAGATATCCTTTTTTTTTATTGCATGTTCCAAAGACCTATACTATAGCTGTCAGTCAAGGTAAAAACACCCAAGTTGTCATGCCATTGGACCAAACCTGGAAAGAAGATATGTATAAAGATTAAAAAGAAGTGTGGATAGGCCAGAATTAGGAGGAGAAGATAAAAGCGGAAGTTAGCCTTTAACATTTCCTCCATTTCAGAAACAGATCAGTAGACCAATAACTTGCTTTACCCTAGTTGCGGGCTTTTTAAAAAAGGCTGTGAAAGGGGCAATGGTAATGAGCAAGGTTCAGTATCCAATAATAAATAATGAGGTACATGTGACCTAGTCACTCACATGCTTTTTCTGCTGCGCTCTTCTGCTAGTGAACTCTCATGTACTATTGACCAGAAGACTCTGCATGTAACCTGACAATCAGGAGTTGGAAATTTGACTGAGGACGTACAGTGCCTTGTGAAAGTATTCGGCCCCCTTGAACTTTTCGACCTTTTGCCACATTTCAGGCTTCAAACATAAAGATATAAAACTGTAATTTTTTGTGAAGAATCAACAACAAGTGGGACACAATCATGAAGTGGAATGAAATTTATTGGATATTTCAAACTTTGTTAACAAATAAAAAACTGAAAAATTGGGAGTGCAAAATTATTCAGCCCCTTTACTTTCAGTTCAGCAAACTCTCTCCAGAAGTTCAGTGAGGATCTCTGAATGATCCAATGTTGACCTAAATGACTAAAGATGATAAATAGAATCCACCTATGTGTAATCAAGTCTCCGTATAAATGCACCTGCACTGTGATAGTCTCAGAGGTCTGTTTAAAGTTCAGAGAGCATCATGAAGAACAAGGAACACACCAGGCAGGTCCAAGATACTGTTGTGGAGAAGTTTAATTCCGGATTTGGATACAAAAAGATTTCCCAAGCTTTAAACATCCCAAGGAACACTGTGCAAGCGATAATATTGAAATGGAAGGAGTATCAGACCACTGCAAATCTATGAAGACCTGGCCATCCCTATAAACTTTCAGCTCATACAAGGAGAAGACTGATCAGAGATGCAGCCAAGAGGCCCATGATCACTCTGGATGAACTGCAGAGATCTACAGCTGAGGTGGGAGACTCTGTCCATAGGACAACAATCAGTCGTATACTGCACAAATCTTGCCTTTATGGAAGAGTGGCAAGAAGAAAGCCATTTCTTAAAGATATCCATAAAACGTGTCATTTAAAGTTTGCCACAAGCCACCTGGGAGACACACCAAACATGTGGAAGAAGGTGCTCTGGTCAGATGAAACCAAAATCAAACTTTTTGGCAACAATGCAAAATGTTATGTTTGGCGTAAAAGCAACACAGCTCATCACCCTGAACACACCATCCCCACTGTCAAACATGGTGGTGGAAGAATCATGGTTTGGACCTGCTTTTCTTCAGCAGGGACAGGGAAGATGGTTAAAATTGATGGGAAGATGGATGGAGCCAAATACAGGACCATTCTGGAAGAAAACCTGATGGAGTCTGCAAAAGACCTGAGACTGGGACAGAGATTTGTCTTCCAATAAGACAATGATCCAAAACATAAAGCAAAATCTAAAATGGAATGGTTCACAAATAAACATATCCAGGTGTTAGAATGGCCAAGTCAAAGTCCAGACCTGAATCCAATTTAGAATCTGTGGAAAGAACTGAAAACTGCTGTTCACAAACGCTCTCCATCCAACCTCACTGAGCTCGAGCTGTTTTGCAAGGAGGAATGGGCAAAATTGTCAGTCTCTCGATGTGCAAAACTGATAGAGACTTACCCCAAGTGACTTACAGCTGTAATCGCAGCAAAAGGTGGCGCTACAAAGTATTAACTTAAGGGGGCTGAATAATTTTGCACGCCCAATTTTTCAGTTTTTTATTTGTTAAAAAAGTTTGAAATATCCAATACATTTCGCTCCACTTCATGATTGTGTCCCACTTGTTGTTGATGCTTCACAAAAAATTACAGTTTTATATCTTTATGTTTGAAGCCTGAAATGTGGCAAAAGGTTGAAAAGTTCAAGGGGGCCGAATACTTTCGCAAGGCACTGTATTTGAAGCTGTGATTTCCTTTCATATTAATGAGGAGTCCACTGGTGTTCCTACATGTGCATTGAGCTTTTTTGACCATCTTAGTCGGGGTCAGAACTATCTGGTAAGCCTTCTACTTTATAGCACATGGTGGAGTATTTTTCCTCAGAGGCCTTTCCAAACTATCTTTTCCCTTTTTTTTAGGATGCTCCCATCTATAGAAAGACTGTGAAACATTGGTTACCTGGATATATCATTCCTTTTTCATATAAAGTACTGTGGTCTGAGCTCAATCTTTTAATTGTTATTTTTTTGGGGGATTTTGTTGCTGTTTCCACTTTGAATAAGTTTCCACAGCACTATAACACATTTATGGACTTTGTACTCTTCATGAGAAAGTTACATCATATATGGAATGTTCATGGTTGTATTTTTCCACACAGGAGATATTTTGCTAATATAATTGTTTTTGTATGCATTTTAGGTTTTAATAAAGCGCTGCACATTTTTTTTATAACAATGAGGTACAGTTACTGTAGTCAGGTCAATAAAAAATAATTTATGTTTGAATGCTATAGATTACCTACCTTTCTCATCATCGTTGCTCTATTCCACCAATAACAAAATAAGCCAGATAATGTGAAATATAGACAGCAGAATGGACGCATATAAGTAAACCTATGGTTAACAATTGACAGCCAAGGGAAGAAAAGGAGTTAAGGCAACAAACCAATTATTGTGCTTGAAAGATAAAGATACCTAGTAAGTCCAGGAATTAGGTGCCAACTTGTTTAACATAGAACTAATTGCAAAACTTTCTTTTTATTATTTTGGATAGAGCAAGGGACGGTTATAACCCCTGTCAGATTGTTTTTCTCCATGTGTGTCCCATTGGGGAGATTTCCCTTCACTTCCTGTTCCATAGTCAAACAGAAAGTGAGAGGAAATCCCTGCAAATTAAAGTCATCAGAATTAGTGTCCCCATTGGAAGATTCCCCTCTATTGCTTTTCTAGGGACAACCCAAAACTTGGGATTTTATTTTCCTTTCACTTTTGATGATAATGGTAAACAGGACACATAGAGAGGGTACAAAGCCTTAACAGGGGCACAGGCAGCAATAAAAACGTATAAGTGTTCTAATTCCTCTCTAGTCTATCCAAAACTAAAAAAAAAAAAAAAAAAAAAAAGTGTTGCCTTTAGTTATATTTTAACCACATGCCGACTGCCAGCAGTACATATACTGCGGCAGGTCAGCTCTGTCCTGCAAAACGACGTAACTGTATATTACTTTGCGGGACCCATTTGCCACAGGGGGAGCCAATCTACAGGTCCAGTGGCAAGTCCAGAGTTTGCCGTCGAGCACTTGCGATCGCTCCCCATGGAGATAGAACGGCATTCTTTGGTTGTAAACACGGTGTTCTGCTACCAGAAGTGATGTGCGGACTAGAACAACTTACTGGGCATGCGCCATGCATTCCACCATGCCCCCTATGCTTTCCAATAGGTTTCCTAATGTGACAGAACACAAAGCAGAGGCAGACATCTTCTTACACCCACGCAAGTCTTGACTTTTACATTTATTTTAGCAGTAAACTCACCTTATATACTGAATACTTATATACTGAATTCGGGCATGTGTATTAATATTGCATCCTACTAAGTATAGCGAGAAAACGGCAGGTAGAAGGTGGTGACAGCCATTATTGGGATTTTTTTAACCAAAAATATGTAACAGAATACAAATTGGCCTAAAATTATGAAAAAATTTGATTTTTAATTTTTTTTTTATTGGGAATGTTATATAGCAGAATGTAAAAAATATTGTTTTTTTTTTTTGTTTTTTTTTAGAACTGTCGCTCTTTTTTTGTTTATAGCGCAAAAAATAAAAATTGCACAGGTGATCAAATACCGCCAAATGAAAGCTCTATTTGTGGGAAAAATAGAACATCAATTTTATTTGGGTACAGCATTGCATGACCGCGCAATTCTCAGTTAAAATAACGCAGTGCCGTATCGCAAAAAATGGCCTGGTCATTAAGAGGGAAAACCTTCCAGTCGAGAAACGGTTAAGCTGCTCCCCTTACTCAAGGCACATGTTGCATTTAAATGATGACACTTCGAAAAGTCAATTCCTCAACATGTACCTTCCCTTTTGGATCTCACAATGTCATGCAGGCACCATAATAGCCTAAAAGAGGTGTCTACATTTCAGAAGGTGTTGAAGGCCCAAATTAGCAGTAGTGGCCATTTATGTCCACCATGCATTTAGGGATGCCCTGAAACAAGCTTGCTTTCCGGTCTATGGAAGTGATTGAATGATGACTTACTAGTAAGAATATTATTGGTGTGGGGGGCTATAGGAAATAAAGTGGGGGGTCACAGGCTAAGACCCATTTCACATGAGTGTTTTATCAGTCTGTTTTTTATCTGTCCTTGGACAGATGAAAAACAGACAGGAATGCATTCCTATGGCCAAAGAGATGTAAACGGATGTTTACGGTCCATTTTTCATCTGGTTCCATTCAGGTTGTTTTTATTTTTAAAACAGGACAAGTCTCTATTTTGTTCCGTTTAAAAAACAAAAACAGATATAAACGGATGAAAAATGAATGTAAAAAGATGTAAATGGGATGAAACTAAATGGAAGACGGATGTTAACTGATCCGATTAGTCACATTTTAGGAAAAATGTGGCTGAACGTATGATACTCATGTGAATGAGGCCTAAGGCCATATACCAAAACATAACCATAATCCTTTCTGCAGTGCTGGAAGTAATCCCTTAGTTTATCAAAGCATGGTTGAGGTGAAAGCTGTTCTCATGAGGTCAAAGTTACAAAACTTACTATTTATGTATGTTCAGGGTTTCCTTGCCTGGTTACAATAGTTGAGGAATTTTAGCATTAAAATAGCATACAAATAGGGATAGCATTAAAATAGCATACAAATAGGGATTCAGCAAAGAAAATGTCCTGAACGCCACACACCAACATGCCCAACAGTCGCTTGAGTGAAAGCAGCTTTAGCACAGCTCTGTCCAGGGTCCATCCGGGGTTGTGGGCTGGACGGACCAGGGCTGAGGCTCAATTGATTGGCGGGCATGTTGATGTGCGGCTTGCGGGACATTTTCTTTTCTGGATTCAGTGCATTGACCTGACTTTCTCTAGCCAGCAACCACAGTGTGGGCCACTGGGTTGGGACGGAGCCTAGAGCACCATCCCTAAGTTTCTAAAGCGGTGATAAATTGGGATGCTATACCAAATTTCCCACATTACTAATATAAGAGGGACTTTTTTATTTCTATATATTGTTTACAGATACTTATTTAAGCTGCACTCATGATGCTGCCCTTTAGGTGTAAGCAAAGTATAGTCTCTAAAAAGGTGTGCATACAGGTAGGTGTTTCAGAGACAATGGCAGGACACAAAGAGTTTTAGTGATGCTAAATGTTTTATAAAGAACAAACTAAATGTTTCCTCAGAGTTATGCTTTCTTTTTGTTTCCTGCTCAAAGATACAGCAGTATAGAATATTCATTAAATGTGTGCTTAGAGAGAGCTGTCACACAGAGAATGCTCTTGGCTCCCAGACAATAATATAATAGCCCAGCTAACAGAAAGAAACCATGTGTGAAAGAAGTCTGTGCTTCAGTTACAATATTACAATATCATTTGCTAAGCGATTTGGTTTAGCAGTGGCAGGGCCCACTTATTCATGTTACCCCTCTCCTCCCTAAAATTCTGTATAAATGTACTTGTAGGAAGGGGGGCAGGGTAAATAATACACCCACCTTTCCCTAACTAAGGCAGGCCATACATTATACAATTGTCTTCTATAGTTTACCAAAACCATATAATATGAGGTCAAACCTAAACGCTTTCAATTCACATTCAATCAGGCAAGCACTTTCACTACATAGTTGAAAGTATATTGAAATAAGAAAATTGGAAAATTGAAATTTTCCAATTTAAAAGGAAATTCTAAAGGAAATTGAATAAGAAAATTGTATAATGTATGGCCAGCCATAGTTCTTACAAGATCTTTCAGAATGCTGAGTAGCCCAAATCTCAAAAGAAGTGGTAGCACAGTGCAGGACCATTTTCTCATGAGGTTTGGGCTACTCAACATTTGCCAGGATTTGGCCAGAAGTAGGATGAGGTCACCCTTGTTCAGGCACTATGGTAGAAATTTGAGGAAAGGTAAGAATGCTGTCTATTATCCCCATTAAGGTACTTTAATTTGCCATTTAAGGGAGCTGTAGGGTGGGCAGCTTGAATAAGCCAACCTTGCCCTTGATGTGGAAGGTCCACTTTAGACTATTAATTAATTTTTTAATAAAGATAAGCACAAAATATGTTTGCCACATAATAAGGTCTTGCTAAACTGTGTTAACATTTTATAAAATCTGCATAATAGCTAATGTTTTTATTATCCATATTAGCTTATACACCTGATTAAAGTATGCATGAACACACAACTTCCAAGACACATGTTAATTAAGTTTATATTGTGTAGGCACCATATTGGGATTTACGTTTTTTTTAAAAAAAGTACTCCTAGTCCTTATACCTTTTTTCAGCTTTTAGTTCAGTCACGTGTTTGAATGACAATTTTCTAAGTCTTCTACTATATGGTGTTTTTTGTTGGGGGGCAGTGGGGGTGCTGGTTATTTCCTGATGTTGGCAGACACTACACAAGTAGACGGTCAGTTTACAATACCAACCTGTTTGCAGCAAACTCGGTATCTCTAAAGGCTCAAGCACACAAGTCTGCTTCCATGATTTGAAGGAAAAGTTTAATGCAAGGGAAAAAAAAGGGGGACTGGCAAGATAAGCCAAGTAATTCTGATGGATGGAGTCCAAAAATAGGTAAAAAGGGCTATTTGTTAGATAGACTTATACTGACACAAACATAGATAACATTTTTGGGGAACAGACACTTTTTATTCTTAGTAGGGCTGCACCAATACTGGTATCGGTATTGGTGCTGATACTAAGCATTTGCGTGAGTATCGGTACTCACGCAAATGCTCCTGATACCGAAACTGATTCCGGTTTGTGTCAATACAAAACGAAAGAGCTCAAATCGCACTGCAAATAACCGCACGCAATTTAAACAGGAATGTGGTGTGATTCCTATCTGTATTGCAAATGCGATTTCCCCCACCACTCCTGTGTATGTGTGTATAGAAAGGGAAAATCGCCATGTAGTGGGCAGTTTATTAAAAATGTTGGAACTCACAGTACATATCTGACCAAATGCAAAATCTGCATAGGTGTCCAGGTACTGCCGATGATAGCAATTCACGGCTGCTGGAAGTGCTCACAGGGCTGGAGGCTGGTAGAGGCGGTCCACCACCAAGCTGACATCACTTCTGACCTATACCCGCAGGGTCCGGGAACTTCTTCTCCAGCTCTGTGAGCACCTCCATCAACCGTGATTTGCTATCATCTGTGGGACCGGGACACCTATGCAGATTCCACATTTTTCCAGATATGTCCTTAATGAAGCTTTTCCTTTTCTATACACACATACACACAGGGGCAGTAGAGGAAATCGCATTTGATTCAGGCAGCAATCGCACCGAATTCCTGTTCAAATCACATAACATTCTTTGCAGTGTGATTTGTGCCATTTTTATTGTATTGATGCAATTCACACTGCAAAATATCGGTACTTGGTATCGACGAGTATGTGAATGAAAGTAATTGTACTCTTAGCTCTACTGAAGTGTTTAAAGAAAACTTGTGAGAATAGGAATATGATAGCTGTCATTGCCTCATCCTGGGGTAACACCATAGTGAATCACAAGCATAGGAGAGGTAGGTAGGGCTAGGAGTTCAATCCTGTTCAGGCTACACATGCTTGTTCTAGGTCAGTGACTCACTAAGAGAAAGATGGAAGAACAAGCCAGAGGAGGGATGATAGACCCAGAGCTTACACCTATCCTGACATCTATACTTTAATGTCCCATTCATCCAAAGCTTGTTTCAGTTTTGGACAGAGGGAAGATGGTATGGCACAGCTGTCAGGTTTTTATTTATCATCTGCGTCCCTATTGTGGACATTTCCATTAACTTCTAGTGAGGACAGGAAATGATGGGAAATCTCTTCAGTGTTGACACAGATCTCAACAAAACACTTTTTGTAATACCATGGGGGGCTATAAACTCTTTCAGCTTGTTATTATTGCATTTGCCTTAATGTCCATTGAGAACAGCTATCCTCATCTTTATCCCTTAAGGCTGTTACAAGGACAGGAAATGAGGTGAAATTGCGACAATGCGTTAAAGACAGCCAAAAAACTCAACAGAATTTTTCACTCTTCCAAAATCTATTCACAGCTAAAATCTATCTATCTATCTATCTATCTATCTATCTATCTATCTATCTATCTATCTATCTATCTATCTATCTATCTATCTATCTATCTATCTATCTATCTATCTATCTATCTATCTATCTATCTATCTATCTATCTATCTATCTATCTATCTATCTATCTATCTATCTATCTATCTATCTATCTATCTATCTATCTATCTATCTATCTATCTATCTATCTATCTATCTATCTATCTATCTATCTATCTATCTATCTATCTATCTATCTATCTATCTATCTATCTATCTATCTATCTATCTATCTATCTATCTATCTATCTATCTATCTATCTATCTATCTATCTATCTATCTATCTATCTAGTCAATCCGGAAAGCATTTACAACGTTTCACTTTTTCCACATTTTGTTATGTTACAGTTTTATTCCAAAATGGATTCAATTCATTATTTTCCTCAATATTCTACAAACATTACTCAATAATGACAATGTGAAACAAGTTTGTTTGAAATCTTTGCAAATCTATAAAAAAAAAAACGAAAAAAATTACATGTACATAAGTATTTACAGCCTTTGCCCAATACTTTGTTGAAGCACCTTTGGCACTAAATACAGCCTCAAGTCTTTTTGAGTATGATGCTACAAGCTTTGCACACCTATTTTTTGGGCAGTTTCTCCCATTCTTCTTTGCTGGACCTCTCAAGCTCCATCAGGTTGGATGGGGACCATCAGTGCACAGCCATTTTCAGATCTCTCCAGAGATGTTCAATCAGGTTCAAGTGTGGGCTCTGGATGGGCCACTCAAGGACTTTTACAGAGTTGTCCTGTAGCTACTTCTTTGTTATCTTGGCTGTGCGCTTTGGGCCATTGTCCTGTTGGAAGATGAACCTTCGTCCCAGAGGGCTCTGAAGCAAGTTTTCGTTAAGGATGTCTCTGTACATTGCTGCATTCATCTTTCCCTCAACCCTCACTAGTCTTCCAGTTTCTGACACTTAAAAATATTTTCACAGTGTGATGCTGCCACCGCCATGTTTCACTGTAGGGATGGTATTGGCCAGGTGATGAGCGGTGCCTGGTTTCCTCTAAACATGACGCTTGCCATTCAGGCCAAAAGGTTCAATCTTTGTTTCATCATACCATTTTTTTTTCTCATGGTCTAAGAGTCCTTCAGGTGCCTTTTGGCAAACTCCAGGCGGGCTGCCATGTGCCTTTTACTGAGGAGTGGCTTCCATCTGGCCCCTCTACCATACAGGCCTGATTGGTGGAGTGCTGCAGAGATGGTTGTTCTTCTGGAAGGTTCTCCTCTTTCCATAGAGAAATGCTGGAGCTCTGTCAGAGTGACCATTGGTTCTTGATAATCTCCCTGACTAAAGGCCCGTACCCACGTACCGATCGTCGGCAGACAAGCGTCGGCCGACGACCGATCTGCCGATTGTACGCTTGTTAGTATGATGCCTCCTACAGCCGTCAGCGCACATTCTGCCAACAAGAATCTGTCATGCAAGCATTCAAATTTTTGTATGCCGACACCAGAGCGGCCGATTGTTCGCCAGTCAGTACAGAATTCGGCCGACAGACCGCAGATTTGCAAGACTGGGCATGCTCAGAAAAGAAAAAACACAGGGAAAGTTAACCATTACATGACATCACTTCTGCAGTCGGCTGTAGTCGGCGGACAAAATTCTTGTGCTGTCTTTGCACTTTTCAACAGACACGACAGCCCGGGGACAAAAGACGGCCGATCGTTCGCCGACGATCGGTACGTGTGTACGGGGCTTAAGGCTCTTTTATCCCAAACACTTAGTTTGGCGGGGCGGCCCACTCTGGCAAGAGTCCTGGTGGTTCCAAACTTCTCCCATTTATGTGTGATTGATGCCACTGTGCTGAGACCTTCAATGCTGCAGACATTTTTCTGTACCCTTCCCCAGATCTGTGCCTCCATACAATCCTGTCTCAGAGGTCTACAGACAATTCCTTGGACTTCATGGCTTGGTTTTAGCTCTGAAAAGCCCTGTTAACTGTGGGACCTTATATAGACAGGTGTGTGCTTTTCCAAATCATGTCCATCTCAAAGGTGATCAGTGGAATCAGGATGCACCTGAGCTCAATTTTGAGTGTCATGGCAAAGGCTGTGAATACTTCTGTACGTGTGATTTTTTCGTTTTTTATTTTTAATAAATTTGCAAAGATTTAAAAAAAAAGTTCTTTCACATTGGCATTATGGGGTATTGTTTGTAGAATGTTGAGGAAAAATAATTAATGCAATCTGTCTTGGAATAAAACTGTAACTAAAAAAAATTTGGAAAAATGTAAGCGCTATGAATACTTTCTGGATATATATATATATATATATATATATATATATATATATATATATATATATATATAATATAAATTTTTCTGGAGTTGGGCTATGATGTGCTAATGCAGTTATAATACTTACTCATTAAGTTATTACAGATTTATTGCTTTTGTGGCAGAGAATTCCTATCCTTAATCTTCTGCCCTTGTCTTAACACTGTCCGGATATGAACAATGATTAATGAGAAACCTTTAGGGCATTGTCTGAATAAAGGCATTTTTTACTCTCAGATGATGTGCCATAGAACCCCCGGTGACTAATAAGGTGTTTAGCATACATGACCTGGTCTGACCATAATGAGTTTAAAACGAATGATTCCTATTGTCCATATACAAAAGCAGAGCCATGTAAAGAAGAGCACAAGTCTGTAAAATAGAGTCACAACATGAAAAAATACAAACACAAAACAAAAAGCTTTGAGCTATTGGATTAAGTCCCAGTGTTATCCTATTGAGTATGTCACAATGCATGGAGCTTTAGCAAATCTTTTATCTCAAGGCTGATTGGAATATTTTTAGCGCCATGTATTTCAGGGTTTGTTTCTTGATAGATTGAGATATGTTGTAAATTGCTACAAAGAGAATTTATTTAAGAAAACAGGGATTTTACAGTAGTATACTATATTACCAAAAGTATTGGCTGCCTTTACACACACATGAACTTTAATGGCATCCCAGTTTTAGTCTGTAGGGTTCAATATTGAGTTGGCCCACCCTTTGCAGCTATAACAGCTTCAACTCTTCTGGGAAGACTGTCCACAAGATTTAGGAGTGTGTCTATGGGAATGTTTGACCATTCTTCCAAAAGTGCATTTATGAAGTCAGGCACTGATGTTGGACGAGAAGGCCTGGCTCGCAGTCTCTGCTCTAATTCCTCCCAAAGGTGTTCTATCGGGTTAAGATCGGGACTCTGTGCAGGGAAGTCAAGTTCCTTCACCCCAAATTCGCTCGTCTATATCTTTATGGACCTTGCTTTGTGCACTGGTCCAAATCATTTAATGGTGGGGAGATTATAGTGTGGGGTTGTTTTTCAGGTGTTGGGCTTGGCCCCTTAGTTCCAGTGAAGGGAACTCCTACGGCGTCAGCATACCAAGACATTTTGGACAATGTTACGCTCCCAGCTTTGTGGGAACAGTTTGGGGGTGGCCCCTTCTTGTTCCATAACTGCACACCAGTGCACAAACAAGGTCCATAAAGACATGGATGAGCGAGTTTGGGGTGGAGGAACTTGACTGGCCTGACCTCAACACGATAGAACACCTTTGGGATGTATTAGAGAGTAGTGTTGAGCGAACACGGACTGTATTATTCGTGTTCGTACCGAATAATTGGATTTTTTGTACCCGAACACGGACACGGACACTTTACTGTATGTTCGGGTAAAAATCCGTGTTCGGTCGTTTTATTTCCGGGTTTTGCATGCTTTGGCGCTCTTTTCATGGCGGGCTTTCAACAGCCAATCAACAATCGTTTAACTGGTGTGCCTTAAGCCATCCCAGCCATGCCTGCAAATGTCTCAGTAGCTGTGATTGGCCGTCTGAAGCATGTGACCAAGTCTTTATAAGTTCGAGGCAGCCGCAGCGGCGTCATTATGCTGCTTAGATTCAGGGACAGAGCACACATCAACGTGCTGGCTGCTGATTAGGGAAAGATAGGCAGGAAAAAACCATTTGTGTCCGGATAGAATTGAGGGACAGGTCGGAGTGTTTAGGCAGGGCGAGTTGTAGGCATTTTAGGGATAGAGTCTGCTGAATTATAGGGTCAGTGTCTTCTACAAACTACAATCGATATTGCTGTGTGGGGGGTGGGGTGAATCTGCACTCAATCCTGATCTACGATCTCTTCTCAATCCTGTTAGGGACAGAGTCTGCTGAATTTTAGGGAAACTGTGTTCTACAAACTACAATCGATATTGCTGTGTGGTGTGGGATTGGAGATAGGCAGGTGTCAGTGATCCACATCCATTTTTCTGTGTGTGAGCTGCAGTGAACACAATCTTTTTGGGCTGCAGTGAACACAATCTTTTTGGGCTGCAGTGAACACAATCTTTTTGGGCTGCAGTGAACACAATCTTTTTGGGGTGCAGTGAACAAAATCTTTTTGGGGTGCAGTGAACACAATCCTTTTTGGTGTGCAGTGAACACAATCTTTGTGGGGTGCAGTGAACAAAATCCTTTGTGGGGTGCAGTGAACACAATCTTTTTGGGGTGCAGTGAACAAAATCCTTTTTGGGGTGCAGTGAACAACATCCTTTTTGGGGTGCAGTGAACACAATCTTTTTGGGGTGCAGTGAACAAAATCCTTTGTGGGGTGCAGTGAACACAATCTTTTTGGGGTGGAGTGAACAACATCCTTTTTGGGGTGCAGTGAACAAAATCCTTTTTGGGGTGCAGTGAACAAAATCATTTTTGGGGTGCAGTGAACACAATCTTTTTGGGGTGCAGTGAACACAATCTTTGTGGGGTGCAGTGAACACAATCTTTTTGGGGTGGAGTGAACAACATCCTTTTTGGGGTGCAGTGAACAACATCCTTTTTGGGGTGCAGTGAACACAATCTTTTTGGGGTGCAGTGAACACAATCTTTGTGGGGTACAGTGAACAGAATCTTTGTGGGGTGCAGTGAACACAATCTTTGGGGGGTACAGTGAACACAATCTTTGTGAGGTGCAGTGAACACAATCTTTGTGGGGTGCAGTGAACACAATCATTGTGGGGTGCAGTGAACTCAATCTTTGTGGGGTACAGTGAACACAATCTCATACTTCTGAAGGTTTGAGGGTGCTGCCTGTTCCATACTCCCCCTACTCCTCATCTAGCCTTTTAGGGGTACAAACAATAGTAATTGGGGCCTAGTGTGGTTGTGTACGTGTGATATACATACACTTTTTTGGGATCATATTTTCTATTCCGCTATTTAATCAAAAACCTTTGGGGATCAGTTAAATTGGGGGATAGTCTGTGTTGGTACGTGTGAGAGAGATCCACCTTTCCAAGTTGTTGGGGTTCATCTCATACTTCTGAAGGTTTGAGGGTGCTGCCTGTTCCATACTCCCCCTACTCCTAGCCTTTTAGGGGTACAAACAATAGTAATTGGGGCCTAGTGTGGTTGTGTACGTGTGATATACATACACTTTTTTGGGATCATATTTTCTATTCCGCTATTTAATCAAAAACCTTTGGGGATCAGTTAAATTGGGGGATAGTCTGTGTTGGTACGTGTGAGAGAGATCCACCTTTCCAAGTTGTTGGGGTTCATCTCATACTTCTGAAGGTTTGAGGGTGCTGCCTGTTCCATACTCCCCCCTACTCCTAGCCTTTTAGGGGTACAAACAATAGTAATTGGGGCCTAGTGTGGTTGTGTACGTGTGATATACATACACTTTTTTGGGATCATATTTTCTATTCCGCTATTTAATCAAAAACCTTTGGGGATCAGTTAAATTGGGGGATAGTCTGTGTTGGTACGTGTGAGAGAGATCCACCTTTCCAAGTTGTTGGGGTTCATCTCATACTTCTGAAGGTTTGAGGGTGCTGCCTGTTCCATACTCCCCCTACTCCTAGCCTTTTAGGGGTACAAACAATAGTAATTGGGGCCTAGTGTGGTTGTGTACGTGTGATATACATACACTTTTTTGGGATCATATTTTCTATTCCGCTATTTAATCAAAAACCTTTGGGGATCAGTTAAATTGGGGGATAGTCTGTGTTGGTACGTGTGAGAGAGATCCACCTTTCCAAGTTGTTGGGGTTCATCTCATACTTCTGAAGGTTTGAGGGTGCTGCCTGTTCCATACTCCCCCTACTCCTCATCTAGCCTTTTAGGGGTACAAACAATAGTAATTGGGGCCCAGTGTGGTTGTGTACGTGTGATATACATACACTTTTTTGGGATCATATTTTCTATTCCGCTATTTAATCAAAAACCTTTGGGGATCAGTTAAATTGGGGGATAGTCTGTGTCGGTACGTGTGAGAGAGATCCACCTTTCCAAGTTGTTGGGGTTCATCTCATACTTCTGAAGGTTTGAGGGTGCTGCCTGTTCCATACCCCCCCTACTCCTCATCTAGCCTTTTAGGGGTACAAACAATAGTAATTGGGGCCTAGTGTGGTTGTGTACGTGCGAGATACATACACTTTTTTTGATCATATTTCCTATTCCGCTATTCAATAAAAACCTTTGAGGATCAATTGAATTGCGGGATAGTCTGTGTCGGTACGTGTGAGAGAGATCCACCTTTCCAAGTTGTTGGGGTTCATCTCATACTTCTGAAGGTTTGAGGGTGCTGCCTGTTCCATACTCCCCCTACTCCTCATCTAGCCTTTTAGGGGTACAAACAATAGTAATTGGGGCCTAGTGTGGTTGTGTACGTGTGATATACATACACTTTTTTTGGATCATATTTTCTATTCCGCTATTTAATCAAAAACCTTTGGGGATCAGTTAAATTGGGGGATAGTCTGTGTTGGTACGTGTGAGAGAGATCCACCTTTCCAAGTTGTTGGGGTTCATCTCATACTTCTGAAGGTTTGAGGGTGCTGCCTGTTCCATACTCCCCCTACTCCTCATCTAGCCTTTTAGGGGTACAAACAATAGTAATTGGGGCCCAGTGTGGTTGTGTACGTGTGATATACATACACTTTTTTGGGATCATATTTTCTATTCCGCTATTTAATCAAAAACCTTTGGGGATCAGTTAAATTGGGGGATAGTCTGTGTCGGTACGTGTGAGAGAGATCCACCTTTCCAAGTTGTTGGGGTTCATCTCATACTTCTGAAGGTTTGAGGGTGCTGCCTGTTCCATACCCCCCCCTACTCCTCATCTAGCCTTTTAGGGGTACAAACAATAGTAATTGGGGCCTAGTGTGGTTGTGTACGTGCGAGATACATACACTTTTTTTGATCATATTTCCTATTCCGCTATTCAATAAAAACCTTTGAGGATCAATTGAATTGCGGGATAGTCTGTGTCGGTACGTGTGAGAGAGATCCACCTTTCCAAGTTGTTGGGGTTCATCTCATACTTCTGAAGGTTTGAGGGTGCTGCCTGTTCCATACTCCCCCTACTCCTCATCTAGCCTTTTAGGGGTACAAACAATAGTAATTGGGGCCCAGTGTGGTTGTGTACGTGTGATATACATACACTTTTTTTGGATCATATTTTCTATTCCGCTATTTAATTTAACTGGGCCTCCATGCGAGACCTGTGTGCCTTGTTGCGCTGTTTTGAGTACTCCACCAACATGGCCAGTGGCAATGACGCCGTTCTCAGCTTAACTATCCCACTTCTATGCCTCCTTGAAAAAACAATTCGGGCGATGATGGAAGAGGATGTGGCACAGGATGAGGAGGAGGAGGAGGATGAAGAGGTAACATTTCCAAGGCTTTCAGGGCAGTCATTCGCAAGGGGCTCCGAGGGTGGGTTCCTGCACACGCAAACGCCAGGGACGCAATTGTCCAGCAGGGGCACAGTTCTGGAGGATGAGGAGGATGAGGAGGAGGAGGAGCTGGAGGAGGAGATGGAACCATGTTCACAGCAGGGTGGCACCCAGGCCAGCTCATGGCCATCACTGGTGCGTGGCTGGGGGGATACAGAGGACACGGACGATACACCTCCCACAGAGGACAGCCTTTCGTCGCCTCTGGGCAGCCTGGCACACATGAGCGATTACATGCTGCAGTGTCTCCACAACGACCGCCGAGTTGCCCACATTCTAACTTGTGCTGATTACTGGGTGGCCACGCTGCTGGATCCCCGTTACAAGGACAACGTACCGTCCTTAATTCACTCACTGGAGCGCGATCGCAAGATGCGCGAGTACAAGCGCACGCTGGTAGACGCCATGCTGCTGGCATTCCCATCTGACAGCGGGGCCACAGTGGAAGCACAAGGCAGAGGAGGAGGAGGAGGAGGTCGCCAACGCAACCAGGGCACCGCCAGCACCTCAGAAGGCAGGGTTAGCATGGCCGAAATGTGGAAAAGGTTTGTCAGCACGCCACAACAAACAGCAGCACCAGCAGCTCAGATGGAACGTCTTAGCAGGAGGCAGCATTTTACCAACATGGTGGAGCAGTATGTGTGCACACGCCTACATGTAGTGAATGACGGGTCTGCCCCCTTCAATTTCTGGGTCTCCAAATTGGGCACATGGCTTGAGCTTGCCCTTTACGCCTTGGAGGTGCTGGCGTGCCCTGCAGCCAGTGTATTATCTGAACGGGTATTTAGCACGGCTGGGGGCGTTATAACAGACAAGCGCAGCCGCCTGTCCAGAGACAATGTGGACAAGCTCACGTTCATTAAAATGAACCAGGCATGGATCCCACGGGACTTTTCCGTACCTTATGCAGAATAGCAATGGATACCGACCTTACCCACCCATTGTTCCATTTTTGCTCTTTCTCACTCTTTTGGGGTGTACCCTCATTTAAAATTTTTGAAAAGAAGCAGTGTTGGCTACCTCGTCCTCCTCCTCAGGGCCAGATTAATGTAGGGGCTATTGGAGCTGCAGCTCCAGGCCCCTACCTTTTATATAGGCCCCGGGTTGGCCATATTCACTGTTACCGCTCTTCTGTCACTTGTAAACACAGAAGTCTGGCTTCTATGCTCGCTTCCCCAGGCAGCACCCTCAGAACCTCCCCACACAGCGTGAAGGCCGGACAAGGAGGGACAGTTGGCGATGCATGGATGTGTTTATGGGCTTCAGAGACAGCATCCCATGTTGAATTAGGCATGCATGGCTGCACCCTTCCTCCTCTGGGTGCATGGCAAGGCACGGCCCTTAAGGCCCTTCAAAATCCTCAGCACCAAGCCCATGATGCTGTTAATCCGGCCCTGGTCCTCCTCCACCGCCGCTTCCACCTACACCGCCCATAGGTGTGCGCAGCCTATTGCATTAAGGTGTGCACCCCAAAGTTGAAATACACATGCATGTGTTTGCCAGCAGGGAGAGTAATGTATCGGGGCCATGTACCTGTAGGCAAGGAGAAATAGAGCAGAGCAGGTCCCAGGGAGATCTTTCCCATCTCCTCACTGGCAATGCTATGTGCCCTAGGTGATTAGGGTGTGCCCAGGCACACCCAGCACACCCTGTGCGCACGCCTATGTCACCGCCACATCCACCACCACCTCAACCTCCCTCCTACTCCATATGGGCCTCGTCCTTCAGAGATGAAGAAGAACATTGTTTTATTTTTCTGTTTTTTTTTTGTTGTTTTAAGTTATTTCCCTATCCACATTTGTTTGCAGAGCACTTGCCATGCTCTTAATTAAGTTTTGCTGCCATTTGCAGCACTCTAGCCCTTTCCTTTGGTGTTTTAGAGCCATTTTAGTGCCTTAAAGTTCGGGTCCCCATTGACTTCAATGGGGTTCGGTGTCCGGGAAAAGTTCGGTAAAAGTCCGGGACACGGACCCGGACTTTTTTTTAAAGTTCGGCCGAACCCGTCGAACACGGACATCTAGGTGTTCGCTCAACCCTATTAGAGAGGAGACTGCGAGCCAGGTCTTCTCGTTTACATCAGTGCCCGACCTCACAAATGCGCTTCTGTAAGAATGGTAAAACATTCCTATAGACACAAACCTAAACCTTGTGAACAGCCTTCCCAGAATAGTTGAAGCTGTTATAGCTGCAAAAAATGGGCCAACTCAATATTGAACTCTACGAACTAAGACTGGGATGCCATTGGCAGGCGTTCCAATACTTTTGGTAATATAGTGTTTATTGATTGCTTGGGAAGGTTCTGCAAGGAAAAAATTATATTTTAAATGACTTTCTTATTACAGGGCAGTGTCCAAAAAAAGGCAGTGAATAAGCCCTGGTTCACACTAGAACAAGCACGGATCGTGGATTGCCCGCACCGCGTTCAAAAAGCACTGCTTCTTGGACCTGCAGTGGGTGTCAGTACAATTTTAATGACACCGCAAATGCAGATCGCAAAAAAAGTGTGTTTGTCTGCACTGGATCACATGGTACAAAAGTACCATGTGATCCTATTGCAGTGAATTTTCAAAAGTAGTGCATTACTTTGGTGCAATGTGGTGCAAATTGAGCCAATTTAAAATGAATGGGCCCAATTCATACCGCACTGAATCACATATGCATTGCACAAGAATGCTTTGCGTATTTCTGTGTGATTCATGGGCGATTCATAGTGCAAACCTAACCTTACGGGACACACACTTCTTGTTTTTGCTTTATTTGTGCCAAATTGGTATGGGAAAAAATAAGTATGTTATGTACAAAGAACAAGAATTCCAAATACAAGTCCTACAGGTTCTCTGTTTCGCACTTCTAGGCTGCAATGTTCTATCTATAATACAGCGTAACTGTCAGATACTGTTGCACTATTAAAAAAAAAATAATCCATTTATAAAAAAAATTGAAAATAAAAATGATTTTTTTTAAACATTTTTGTGTATTTGTCAGTCCATAGCTAATACAGAAAAGTAGATAATTGTTTGAAATACAAAATAAACTGTGACCAATGGTTCTGAAAAAAAGTAAGGTATTTTGTCCTAAATTTAGATTTGATTGTGAGGGGGTGGGGAGGGGAGGAGGGGGTTTAGTTTAGTGCAAGATTTCCTAAAAATGTGTACTTAAACTTAAAATTAATTCATCATGCATAGGTCCTCTTCTGTAAAAGTTGTTAATTTGAGCTGTTAAACTTTTGTGATTCATAAACTAAAAGATAATACTTAACCTTTTGGCGCCAGCACCTCCTGGCCCTTTAAGAAGTTTAGGATACTGGGAGGCGGGTTTATGATCATGTGACCACCATGATTGGCTGTCACAGTGGTCAAATGATCGAAAAGCTCCCAATCACAAGTAGCGATTGGGAACTTTCTGTTAGCCGCCAGTAACTCGGCACAACTGCATATACACCAATTCACGCAAATATGCGCCCATTCTACACCAAGGCCCACCCACAGAGAGGCTACATATTTGCATGCTGCTGGCGCCATTGGGTTAACACTGATAATTTTTTTTACAAAGACACAAGTACTCTATGCAAACATACTTACATAGGTACATAGTTGGTAAAGGTTTAATAAAGGTTAGTAAGAACACCTCAGGTGTGAAGAAATGATAGTAAGAATGCTTTCAAAAAATATATGCTTCCAAAAAATGTATTTTAATTGTTTATTGTTATCAATTTAGAAAATGCAAAGTGAGCGAACAGAAAACAAATCAAAATCAAACCGAACCTCCCCTAACCGCAGCAGCTTCTAAACTCTTAATAAATATATTGTAATATTAAACATATTGCATATTATATACATATATTTGTGTATTATTGTATTTTATTTGATTAATAGAATTTTGATCACTGATGAACTTTATATATTGATTATTCTATGCATTTAACGTATTGAAGGAGAGCACTGCACCCTTGAAGGTAGTATATATTAATTGCATTTGCACAGGTGGTTGTATGCAGACTGGTGTTTAGCTGCCTCCTATATCATTTTGTTTTGTAGCATTGTGTTCTTGGATTTAGTTAGGCCCGTTCACATAGGGGCGACGCTACTTCGCACCGCGACCTCCGAGGTCGCGGTGCGAGCAGCGCGCCGCGACCTCGGAGCGGCCGCCACGGACTTCATAACATTGAAGTCTATGGCAGTCGCCTCCTGGTCGCCCCAAAGAAGCTCCGGACCCTTTTTCTAGGTCGGAGCGACTTGTGTCGCTCCTATTAGAACAGGTCCGCAGCTTCCCTATGGGAGGCGACCTGCGGCGACCTGTGAGGGGACCAGGTCGCCTCACAGGTCGCCCTAGTGTGAACCGGGACTTATAAGGATAGCGCAGAAGGTTTATTTATATGAACTTCCAGAAGAACAACCATTTCTGCAGCACTTCCCTAATCAAGTCTGTATGGTAGAGTGGCCATACTGAAAATGTTGTGGATTAAGTATGCTTTCAGAAATATAATTGTTAATAGTTTATTTTTATCAACCATCAAATATTGTGTAGGTCTCTCTTTTGCCACCACAACAGCCCGGACCCATGGAGGCATGGTCATCACTAGACCTCTGAAGATATGCTGCAGTGTCTGGCACCAAGCCATGAGTAGTAGTATATCCTTTAAGTTCTGTAAGTTGCAAGGTGGGGCCTCCCTGGATAGGACTTGTTTTTTTTCCAGTACATAATATAGATGCTCTGTTGGATGGAGATCTGGAGAATTTGGAGGCCAACACCTCAAACTTGTTGTTGTGCTTCTCAAACCATTCTTGCCACTTTGCAGTATGGCTGGGAGCATTATCCTGCTGAAACAGGCCAGGGAATATTGTTTCCATGAAAGCGTGTACTTGGCCAGCAACAATGTTGCCACATGGCAGGGCTTCCCAACAACTTTTCCCAAAGCATCACACTGCCGCTGTTGTCTTGCTTTTTTCCCATACTGCATCTTGGTGCCATCTCCCAATTCCAGGTAAGTGACACAATTAAATACTTACCTGAGCCTTAACTGGATTCAGCATTGTGCCCAAGAGACGTATTGCAGTTTTCTCTCTCTCCTCACTGGACATAAAGTCAACAGCAAAAGCATTGGCTCCTGCTGCTGTCAATCAAATCCAGTGAGGAGGAAGCAGGGGCAGGGCTGATCCAGGCTCTGTGTGTCTGTATACTTCAGATTTTTTGTCAAAAGTCATAATTTCTCTTTGTAGGCTGTACAGTAGGGATAAGTTGCTTAACTGTCATAGTAGTGTGAATTTCTTGCCCTCACAGTTTCTGGTTATTTCAGCCAGCACTGAAATTAACCCAGTATGACCAATACAGTCTTCCCAAGGCTGTAAAAATCCCAGGGTGTTTCCTAGAGCTGTCTGTAGTTCTGCAAAAAACAAAAGAAAAGATGTTTGTATTGGGGCTATTTAGTAATTGTGCGCAGAAGTACTAAGAGTTATGTCATAATATAAAAAATTGTGATAGTCATTATTATTGCGACCACGACTTTTTTTTCTACCGACTCCAATGCCATTTCTTTCGGCACTTGTTTGCTGTGGTCGTGTAGGGTGTGGGGGTGGAAGGCTCAGAGATGTGATATGCTAAAAAAGACCATTGAACTATTAGGGAAAGAGTAGCTAGCTGGAACTTTAATGTCTAAAGTTTAGTTCTCTGCATTAACCACTTTACCACCGGAGGATTTTGCTGTCTTACGTCTGGGCCACTTTTTGCGATTCGGCACTGTGCGAATTTAACTGACAATTGCAACGCCGTACCAAAACGAAATTTATGCCTTTTTTTTCCCACAAACAGAGCTTTCTTTTGGTGGTATTTGATCACCTGATTTGCGCTATAAACAAAAAAAGAGCGACAATTTTGAAAAAATAACAATATTTTTCACATTTTTTTATATGAAATTCCCCCCCAAAAAAATGTAAAAATCAAAATTTTTTATCATTTTAGGCCAATTTGTTTTCTGCTACATATTTTTGGTTTGCGCAAAAGTTATTGCATTTACTAACTAAGGGAAAGATTTCTGTCGTTTTTGGTGCTTTTTTTTTTAATGAGTAATGGCGGCGATCTGCGATTTTTTTTGCGGGACTGCGACATTGCGGCGGACATATCGGACCCTTGACTGACATTTTTGACACTTTTGGGGGTACCAGTGACATTACTACAGTAATCAGTGCTATAAATATGCACTGTTACTGTAAAAATGACACTGGCAGGGAAGGGGTTAATTTTATTGGAGAGGGAGGGGTTAATGTATGCCTGGTGCTTACTGACATGTGTGGGGGGAGGTGACTGAGTGACACAAGGACAGATCGCAGGTTGAGCTATGCTGAACCCTGCAATCTGACCCTGCCTGTCACTTAGGAGATCCTCCCGCTTTGTTTACATAAGTGGGCGGATCTCCACACTCGATTCCCTGACGATCGGGGAAGAGCGGCGGTGATCACCGCCGCTCCTCCCCTGGCCCAACTCCCACTGTGACTGAATACAGCGGGAGGGAGAGAGGGGAATGTCTGGCGACGTAGGTCTACGTCGCCAGACGTTATCGAGCCACTTTGCCGCAGTAGAGCTATAGTGAGCAGCGGTAAAGTGGTTAAACCCCCTTCCTTTACTGACAATTTTATTCTACAGCACAGATCCTGATTGTCCAGTAATGTACTCCCTGTGCCGTCAGATCACCTGCTACCTGTCCTTGTTTTAGACATATTTTATGTTCAGGTAAATGACAGTATGGAGGTCTCTAGGGAGCCCCATCATAATATTGCTATGGGGCCCCATGATCTGTAGTTATGTCCCTGGGCTGTGCTCTTCTGTACTGGCAATGAATACTTATTCAACTTTTTATCTTCTTTAAACAGCATGTTTACAGTTGTGAAGTTTTAAATCACATTCTTTTTTCTATTCTGTATCCAGTTGAAAACACTTTTTAGCTACCTTTACTTATGAATTTAGAACAAGCCAAACCAGAAATCGTGTTAAAAATGTTATAACTCCAGTAAAGTATAAGTCATAACTGTTTGCTTGCATGTTCTCGGTGGACTCTCTGCCAGGAGAGTAATAATAAGAAAAGTGAGAATATCTACCAAAGTATTTATTTTACATCAGTCTAGTTTAAACAATCTATGGACAGAATAATTAGTTCTCTGAAGTAAGATAAATGTATTTCTAGGTGGCAGGTTAATTTCTTGAGAACTTGCTGTCTCCCCTAACAGTCCACCTATCTCTGCAATGCCTTGATTTAACCATAAAAAAAAGAAATCCCAAGTAGTGATTGGACAGGTGGTTTAATTAATAGGTATGTCGTATCTGCTGAAACTAATTGGATTTTAAATGGAGGCTGGAGAAAGATTTGTAAGGCTTGCTGATACCTCCTCACGCTATGTTATTACAGAGTTTGAAACTAGTGCCGATGTCTGCCATCTTCCCACATCCTTATCTCTCTCTTCTTTCTGTACTATTATGTTATTAGTCATTTGCATAAAAGTCCATTCAAGTAGTTCAGGTTAATGGAGACAAACGATTTTCATGCACTTCTCAAAAGGAATTCACGAGCAATTTAATTTTAAGAGATTAAACTTTGATCCTGCTTGAAATCATTTTTTAGCCGTTTGATCAAATACTGCAGGTCACTTGGCTTTTTCTTTGGTTATAAAGCAATTAGTTAGAATACAACGCTATCTCCTCAATCTCTTTTCAGTTCCCTTGCTGCAGAGACATCTATCATGCAAGCCCTCCGTTACCAAGCAGATAAATGCAATATTTGAAGAAGATAAATACCCAATAGACACAGAAATATGTAGGCTATTGTATTATAGGACAGATCTATTAACCCAATGAGCCGACAACAATTTAAACATTGTATGCCTCCATAATATAATGCAGTTTCCTTGGCACAAAAGGTATAATGCAGCAAATGAGACTAGCCAAAACACTTGAACTCTTTGTGGACTGTGAAATATCCATTTCCCAAAATGCAATTTGCTCTTCAACAGATCACCTGGGTGTAACAGAAAATTCAGCCAAATTAATATAGTAAGCACTCTGCAACAATTTAAATCTGAACTTCAGGCAGCTATAAGAAAAGCACTTTTTAATCCAGCTTCGTATTCACTGAAAATGGGAATGTCCATTTTTACCAAGGCTCCTGTAATCTGCTGGACAGCAGCTCTAACTCTGAGTGTAGTGACTACTTATCTTTCTCATTCCTACAGCGTGCCTTCTATGATGTGTGGCCACCCACGCTTCCAGGTTTTACTTTGGGTGTCATAGCATAGCCAAACCATTTTTCTCCATATCACTTGGCTTCTCCAAAGAAGGGCTGTTGCTTTCCATAAACAGACACCCATGCAATGCTATTTCACATTGTCTCCAAGTCCATGTGCTACTTGCCTGCCCTGGGGTCTTTCAAGCCCCTGAGTCTCTCCTGACATTCCATTGCCAACTGAACCACTTGCCTGTGGTCACCTAGTCCACGCAGTCTGCAGCTGTTAGCTCCTTCTGTCAGCTACTCACTTCAGCCGCTGTTTCTGGTATGCGGCATCTGTAGGCTCCTCTTCTCATCTACTTCACCAGGTACACCCCATCCACCTGTGCCACCATTTCCAGCTTTCCCTGGGTACACTTGGACTGCCAACTCTGCTAATTCAAGCCTTTGAAACCAGGTACATCCAAAAGTCCCTCTTCTATGTCTTCGCATGCCAACTCTGCTTCTTCAAGTCTTTGCAACTGGGCACATTCAAAAAGCCCTTTTCTATGCTCTTGCTGGCTTTCTTCTAGCACGATCTATCTTCCAACTCTGTCCCTCTAGGCCTTCACAGCTGGGCACAAGCAAAAATAATTTTTCCATGCTCCCACAGGCTTCCTCCTTGTCTCGCTGGTCTGCTGGTCAACTGGTTCATTCTGCCAGTGGTTCTGTCACATTTCCCTTCTATATCTGCTTGTATCTTGGGGAAGTAACTTGGGGCATAAGGAATCTGGTTCCAAACTCTCTTGAGGGAGTCCCTGGTGAATACCACCGATCCCTTGTGTGTCAGTGATTGATAGCCAATGATTTCAGTCATTGCCAGGGTAAGGTTCACATTACTAAATTCCTGTATAGACTCATGTCTATCAGAGTGAACAGACAAGCAATTTGAATTCTAGAGAGCATCACTAAAGGGGTCACCAGCAGGATATAGGTGGTCCTGATGCCCCTATATAGATCATTAGTTTTACCTCATTTAGAATATTGTGTCCAGTAGAGACATCATGTAAAAAAATATATTGATAAGATAGAACAAGCCAAGAGATGGTCAACAAAAAAAGGTGAAAGGTAAAAGGTAAAAAGGTGAAGGATAAAGCTTTTTTAGGAGAGACATTGGAAACCTAATATATACTGTATCGAGGAAAGAAGGGAAAGGGGAGACATGACTGAAACCTTTAAATACATCAAGGGTTAACAATGTTCACTAGGGCAGTATTTTCAATATGAAGCCAAGATCAAGAACACGGGGATACAACTTCAAATTAACAAGAAAACAATTAAAAACGAATATTGGAAATCATTTTTTTTACCAAAAGATTATTTGATGCATGAACTAGACTTCCAACAGAGGTAGTGGCTCAGTCAACAATAAGTGGATTCAAACATCCTTGGGATCTACACTTAGACAAAATTGTTACCAAAAGAAACAAAAAAACAAACAAAAAAAAATAATGGCAGACTCGATGGACCACTTGCTCTTTTTTCTGTCGTCACTCTTCTATGTTTCTATGTTTAGTTCTATTTTTTGGACAGAATCATCAGTGTTATGATGCCCGGAGGAGAGAACAGAACAATGACCTCCTCATCCTGCTGTTTCTTGACCAATCACAAGCTGATGGTAGCCTAATAATCCAACTCCATTATCTACTACTGCAGTGAAAAGTGAGGTCATGATTTCGGTATGCTAACTTCAAACGGAGGTCTGTCGGCATGGACCATTGGGTGAGTACCTGGATTGAAAGTTGGCTACAGGGGCAGGTCCAAAGGGTGGTGATAAATAGCGAGTACTGGGAATGGTCTGGTGTGGTAGGTTGGGTCCCCCAAAGATCTGTCCTGGGACCACTTCTGTTTAATTTATTCATAAACGATATAGAGGATGGGATAAACAGCTCAATCTTAATTTATTTGATGAAAAAAAAAAAAAAGCAGGGCAAAAAACTCAGCGCAGGATGTGGAATCATTACAAGAAGACCTATATAAAGTAATGGGGTGGGCAATTACATGGCAAATGAGGTTTAATGTTGAAAAATCTAAAGTAATGCATTTGGGTGCTAAAAATACGAACACAGGTTCTCGCTAGGGGCAGAACCTCTAGGGGTATCTAGGATAGAAAAGGACCTGGGTTTCCTAGTAGATGACAGGCTCAGCAAAGGTATGCAATGCCAAGCTGCTGCAAGCAAAGCCAACAAAATATTGGCATTGAAAGGGGATTAAATCCAAAGATTAAACAATAATTCTCCCAGTCTACAAGACTCTGGTCCGGCAGCATCTTGAGTATGCCATTCAGTTCTGGACACCAGTCCTCAGGAAGGATGTGCTGGAAATGAAGAGAGTCCAGAGAAGGGCAACAAAGCTAATTAAGGGACTAGAGGATCTCAGCCATGGGGAAAGACTACAAACATTGAACTTATTCTCTCTGGACAGGAGACGCTTGAGAGGGGATATGATATCGATGTACAAATACCGTACTGGTGACCCTAGCATACGGAAAAAAACTTTTGAGTGAAAGGGAATTTAAAAAGACATGCAGCCATTCACTAAGATTGGAAGAGAAGTAGTTTACCCTTAAACTGAGTAGGGGGTTCTTTACTGTAAGAGCGGTAAGGATGTGGAATTCTCTTCCACAAGTAGTTAAAAAACTATTAGATGGGCACCTTAACGATCACAACATACAGGGAAATACAATGTACTATTGACATAAACACAAGCACACTCAAACACCACAGGTTTAACTGGATAGACTGGTGTCTTTTTTCAACCAACTTTGAAACGATGTAACTGCTATACTGTGCATATTTGTATGAAACCCCTGTGGATGTGGGCATCTTCCAGTGGCAATAGAATGTAACAGTTTTGTGGTATATGTTCCCAGGCTTTGGACTTGAGCATATGCAGCATGAACATATGCAGCATGCTTTCAGATGCATTAGGTAGGCACTTAAGACCTGTATCAGGTGCCCCTAAGATCATATATAGCTCATTCATATGTGCATTTGACCTGCAGTTGACCTCCTACTGACCAGCGTTTGACCTGCTTCCAAGCTGCATGAACCTGCTTTGAGCTTCTTTTGAATTTGATTGATTGATGCAGGAAGAGAAGTAGTTCTGACATTAACAAAACATCATCAACTCAGGCCCTTATTGTAATGCCTATTTCAGAATGTGCCTGTGTGCAGTGCATTGCCATGTCTGCCTGTAGTCCAGTTTGAAAGTGTACAGCAAAAGATGACAATGCCACAACTGAACTTAGTAAATGTTGTCACTCTAGGGCAGGAAGTGTTTAGTGGATTTTCTGGGAAGATTTAAATTTAAAGAGTTTAGGATTTAAAAAAGGTAGAACTTTTTTGACATTACAAAAGCATGTACATCATCATATATGGTTTAAATATTAGGGCTTAGATACACTTTAAGGGTCAGCGCTGATGTGCTTTTATGAGCAAATTCAGTATGCTTTTGTCATCAGTTTAAGAGGCTTTTGAGATTGTTTGTTTATAAATCATTGCAGGTGCAGTTGACTTCTTTCTGATATACATTTGACCTCCTTTAGCTACTTTTGCATTCCTATAGCCTTATATGGGGAGATTGAGTCAACAGTTTCTGCTGGCATAGGTTTGGGATGCTTCTGAGATCATTATTGCTTCCTATGCATGCCCTGTAGAAACCCATAGTCATCTATAGCAGTGTTTTTCAATATTTTTTCAGTCAAAGCACCCTTTAGAATTGCACACAATAACAGGGAACACCAGTTTGAGGGCTTGCTCACACAAGGAGGTGCGTCCGAGCGTAAGCATTTTTTTGCATGTTCCCACGTGTTGCATTTTTAATTAGGCTGCTTTATGCTAGTGAAATATGCAAAACGTGCTGCCATGATTTTTGAATTGAGCCCCACCAAAATGCATGGTACTGCGGTACCATGCATTTGGTTAGGCAAAAAAATACATGCAATTGGTGGATGTGTGGGAGTACCATTAAGAATTAATGGCACCTGCATGCAACTACAAAAGGAAACGCATTTTCATGTGGTGCAGAGAAACGTGCGTTACCGCACTGCACCTGGTGTGAAAAAGTCCTAAAGTTTCATTCTTAAGGCAAAGTTAAGCAGTCAGTATGCTGTAAATCCCCTTATCTAGTACACATTTTCCCCTTCAAAACCCCCCTCCTAGCACAAATCCCCCCTGCAAAATTACCCCACTAGCACAAATCATCCTCTCCTCCTAAACCCCACCCCCCCCCCCTCCTTCGCCTTTATTACAGCAAACTTACAGAAATCCCTGATGATTAATGGTTTCTTGTGTTAACTTCTGTGTATACGAAGCAGGGAGAGCACATCCTGTTCCTCCTCCGGGCTCTCTCCCCCTCCCTGCTGCTATCTATACTGCCGGCAAAACTGAAAGCTGTGTGCACTGCCCAACCTTTTTTTAGCAACCAATGATGTCATGGTTGGGCGGCCGGCTTGTACAGATTTCAGTGTTGCTGGCAGTAGTAAAGATTGCAGCAGGGAGGGGGAGAGAGCCCGTCGGAGGAATGGGATGTGCTCTCCCTGCTCTGTATACACAGAAGTTAACAACCTTTAATCATCAGAATGTATCAGGGCTTTCCGTCATTTTGCCACAACACTGGTGGGGGCGCTTTGCGGCACCATGGTTAAAAAACCCTGATCTATAGGACAAGGCAGGTATACATTGTAGAGGAACTCTGGTATACTCAGTGCCATAGGTATGTAAATATACAGTTTGTGGTTGGGTTCAATCACTACAGTGGGAGGGAGAAAGGGTGAGGAAACACATTTAAAATGCTGTTTAAATGTTTACGTCACCTTTAGGTTCAATTAAATTATAAGGTATTTATATAAGTATTTTTCAATATATTGCTTGGTAATTGTTTAAACAATAAAAGCATCCAATTTATGAAATGTTTAAATATTTTAAAACATAATATCTCAAGCACACTGTATAATATCTGCTGAGATTTATTAAGCTGGAACATAGTGAAAGCACCTACTGCCTGCCATTTTGGAGAACCCCCTTCTAAATCCTCATAGTTCACACATCAAATGATTGGCAGTACAGGTCAAAATATTAAGTCCCCTTAACACTATGCTGTTTTAATGTGGTATACAACTGTGTTGCAACAGACATTTAATCGAAAATGAGCTGCAATGCATAGCCATGGAAAAAAAAAAAAAAAACAGACCTGTGACATATAATGCAGTGCACCAAAATACACAACACTTGTGTATCGGGGTGTTATTCTAAACGAATGGTAACTCATTGAATATATTGCCTGTGTTTCTGTTGATGTAAAATATATACTACTACAATGTATAGGTCAGAAGGAAGCCAAAAGCCAAACAACACTTTCAAATAACTTAAATCTAATAACTCCTGCTCCATGCTAACTAAAACCCCCTACAATTACTTTAGTCCAGCAGGCAATGCAGTCCGGGAACCTGCACCATAATGGGTAGTGCTTACAGAGGTTTATTTGCATATGCAAGGGAACACATATTCAGGCCTGTAAATAACTCCATATTCCTGGCACCCTACACCTCAACATTTTCCTGTCCCAGGTACCCTTACCACTGAAATCACCTGCCTTCTTGTCTCTGAACCTTCCTGCTTCCCAGCACCCCTGTCACTGAGCACCAACACCCCAGACACTGCACTTTTCTGCTAGTGAACAACTGAAGAATCCACCACTGCCCCTCTGTCCCTGCCCAAACATTTTAGGAGAAGTTGAACCTGGATTTTTTTGGGCTCTCTACCCACTTCCTCCTTTCTCTGATGAATTACCTAATCCCCAGGGCAGCCCGTAGGGGTCAGTCAGTCCTCCAGCCTCTGGGGGTGCTGTGTACATTGTGTGTGTTTCCGGGGAAAGGGGAAGGTACTCACTTCTGGGGTGAAAGGAAGAAGGAAGCCAAACATGAAGACACCCATGTCTGTTTTGCACTACCTGTATGAATTCACCTATGAGGAATAAAGAAATTTATTGACTTCAACAATTGCTTCATGTGCGGTCCCACCTTTGGATTTTCTACTATTTCGGATGACGGATCTGACCTGCACCAGGCTCAATAACTGCACCTGAGCGGCTATTCTCTGTTTTACTTCATGAAGACACCCATCACCTCTTGTACTACGGAACCCTTTCAGTTCAGCAATAATTTTCTAGAAGTCCAACATCCAAATGTATTTATTATTTTACTTTCAGGTAACTAAATAAAAAGGGATTTCCTTTTAACGTGATAGGATAATTGGGATAATTGGAGTTATTATTCATGCAATTTATTGTGCTAAGATTCTCATAGCCCTTAGGAAATTGGCTTAATTTTCTCTTTAGACAGGCAGGCCTTGCTTTCCGTTTAGTAACATTGTACAACAGTTATACTCCACTACTCCATTCTTTTAACACACAACATTAACATGTACAGTAGTTTACCTATAAAAAGACAAATTAACTTTCCCTGACGGCTGACTTCCCTGATCTCACTTGACTTTATAAGGCAAAGTGCAATCTGCAAAGTGCAGTATTCTATAACAACCACAGTTTGTCTTTCTCTAATCTGACAGCAGTAAACTGAAATCTGATAGAATGGGCTGCTGCACAACACCATTTCACTTTGCACCAATTTATGAAATGAATAAATATGCTTTCCTTTGTAAATTCTCTCTTTTTCAATCCCTCACATAATTTGAATCTATCTATCTGTCTGTCTGTCTGTCTATCTATCCTCAATTAGTGATGGGATCCTCTGAACACTTGCCTTAAACTCATCAGATACAAATAATTGCACACATGTGGTACCTTAATCCTATTCTATTTACCATAGCAGAGCAAAGCAATGATCAGTTCCACTTTCAAGGAGATTTTCAAAACATCCTTCTCACTACTTACTGCATCATACTCATTGGGGGGAATTTTAATAAAATAGTTGAGACCATTCATTTAATGAAAAATGGAGGTAATGAGAACACAAAATAACCAGCAGAAAATGTAAAAAAAAAAGTAAATATCTTAAAGCAAGAAATACAATCTCCCATACACAGTCCAAATATGTTATAATTATACTAAATTTTTATTGTTTCAAAGTACATTGAAAAAAAAAATAGCTTTAAACCACATTATACTTATACAAACATTTAAAGCAGGAATAAATCTCTGCATATAAATATAACAAAGCACCCTCGGGAGCTTTATGCCATAATTTACTGGTTTGCACCACATATTTGCACATTATGCCAGACTTACCTGCCAAATAACACACTCCGGTGCTACGGGGTCAGCTCTTATGGCTGTCACAGGCAATTCCATTTTCTCCTAGTCCTTTTTCCAGCTTCAGACTTTTTGGCCTCTTTATTGTCTGGGCCATGATGATGTCACTCCTATGGCTAAGTGTACATTTGCACACTGAGAGGCAAGAAGAAGCAGTTATGACAGAATAGACCAATAAGAACTAAAGTAAATTTCCTTTGCTCCCACGGCATTTTCACTTGATCTTCTTCCGGGTTTAGGATCTTAAATTTCCAGAATGATGTAACTCTTGTGCATGCGTGCCAAGAATGTACATTGAGCTAAACATGCATAGCTCAGTGTACATTCTAAAGAATATTTCAAACAGGCGGTAAGTTTGCTTTATTGTAGAAGAGACACATCATGTGTCTTCTGCAATAAATTGCATGTCAGCAATCACCAGCAAAACATTTCATAGGTTTTCAAGGAAATTGCTTGCTTACAGCTGTGCTAAAATAAGAGTCACATAGCAACTTTCTGTCACTTCCAGTGTAGTTTTTACAATCCTTGGTAGTTCCAGAGATGACAGAGGTGAGGTTTTGACATTATCCACTCTGCTGCTAGACAACACTGAATGAGTATCTAATTGCATATACAATATTTCCACCCAGTAGTGCCCCCCAACCAACCCCTAATAGTAGTTCCACTTGAGGCAGTCTCACTGCTATCTGGAGTTAAACAAGAGCCTGATGGGCCATACACACTATAAGATTTTCTGAAGACTTTTTCCTTTAGACTTACCAAAACCATATAATATGAGGTTAAACCTAAACACTTTCAATTTGTATGCAATCTGGCAGGCCCTTGCACTACATAGAAAAGGTAAATCTGAAGGAAATCCAACCACAAAAGTTGGATAGTGTGTATCCAGCTTGAGTCTCTCCCCTCCAAGTGTCCAGTGGTGCTGCATAAGAATGATAGCAGGGGAGTTCTCTGCTCCCCTTTCACTGCTCACACAGTTGTCTCCCTGTCAGCAGGCAAAATGTATTAGCTGTGACTTGTCTTGAGAAATTGCCTCTTGCTTTAGTTTTTGTGTATTTTTTTTCTTTATATTTCACTGCCACCTACACATCCACCCCTTCTCCGCAGTGATGCTTTCATCAGCTAGATGAGAGCAATGACATGGGATTTCTCTCCTTCCCTGTCATTGTTCACATGGACTTTTCAATGAACATAAGGCATTTTGTGATTGAAAAAGGGAGATTTTGACACTTGTCACATCTCCTCCAATGACAGAGCACATTGTATTCATTGAAAAGAATGTAAGATGTTTTAAAAATTGCTGGGATGCTGAGCAAAAGGCCTGCAGTGATGCCAGTACTCCCAGGTGGATTGTAAGTTTCAGCATCTGCAGTATTTCATTTACAGCCCTGTGTAGGGTTAATGAAAGAAGCAGCAACCAGACATATGGCATTAGGGGTCGTTTTGTTTTACGTTATTTTTCATGTTAAGAAAATCAACAAATTGACATTACAATATTAGCCAACTTAGTACAAGATACCAGCATTCAGAAAGGAAGAACTGTAATAGTGGACCAATAGTCATGATCTAGACCAGCTTTTTTTTAACCAGGGTGCCTTGAAGTTTCTTCAGGGGTGCCTTGGCAAAATGCCTAAAATTGACATACAACCTGGCAGGTGGATCAAACCTGCCTTTTAGTTACACAAAGCCAAGTGTTTTCATAATGCATCATTATAACCTTCTAGACACTGGCATCCTAACAACCAATAACTTCATCAATTAATTAGGAGGATGCCTGTTGTCTCCAAAGCATCCTTGTTTGACCCTCCTGGGCCCCTCTCCCTCAGCACTGGGGTGACATTAGCTGACTGATGGAGAGACATTGAGGGAGAAGAGAATAATTGGAATACTAGTCAGTACCTGTGTGCAAAAGTGTATTTGCTTTGTAAGAATAAATCACCTCTAATGTAGGGAGTCCTACTTGTGTGGATGTTGGTGCACTATTTAATACTATTAGAATCATTTTTTTTACATTTTAGAGTGGGGTGCCTCAAGAATGTCCATCATTTTAAAGGGTGCCTTGACTGAACAAAGGTTGAGAAACACCAATCTAGACACATTGGGGTCGATTTACTAAAGGCAAATGGACTGTGCACTTTTCAAAGTGCAGTTGCACTCTGCAAGAGCAGTTGCTCCAGAGCTTAGTAAATGAGCAGAAGCTCTGCTTACTTCCATCATCCAATCTTGTACAAGCAAAAATGCTGTCTTCTTAATTTTCTTTGCACTTGATTGGGTACCCTTTGGAAGGTGAAATTATCTAATTTACTAAGCTCTGGAGCAACTGCACTTTGCAGAGTGCACAGTCTAGTTCTCTTTAGTAAACAAACCCCTTAGTATCAGAAAGCCAGAGAAAACATAAAAAATATGCCAGCTAAACCATTCTCACTATATTCAATTATACTGAGGGGAAAAAAAAGACTATCTGGGGGGCCTGTCTAGGCATTAAACAGTAGTAACATTTGCCATCAGATCCACATTAGTAATGGTAAAATGGCTGTCATAAAATAGAGTAAGGGATAAAAAAGAAAAAGGGAGGAAGATAAAAAGAAGCCAATGTAAAAGATGTATCCTGAAAGCGGGAGGAGTCCTAGGGTGTAGAGGAGAAGACAAGAAAACTACATGGTGGTGAGAAAATGTATGTATGTTGCCCAGGTTTCCCAAGGGAACATTTATTTTTTAAGTGCCCATACACTTACACTGTGAAAAGGAGCTGTAAAGCATAACCAGTGTGAAGCTCTGAAAAGCAAAAACAGGGTCTGTGTATATAATACCCTCGTATACTGTACATATCTAAATGCAAATTATGTAAAAAAAAAAAAATTGTTTTCTTTTATAACATCACAATTTAATAAGATTATTTACATAAAGCTGATATTTTACAAGTATATATAAAATAAAAGACTGCAATCCTTTTACAGTATAAGCATGTACAAGTATAGTAATGCATAAGCTGTATTTCTATTGAGTTTACTAAAACCAAAATAGGCATAAAGGAAGAGGAAGCAGTTTTATACATACCATTCAGAAAGCTGGTATTACAATACACAGCCTGACACTATCACATCTAGCTTTAGTCCAGAAGGTAGAATTATACTTTCATGATTCTGAATGGAAAGCACCAGCAGCTCTGACTAGCTCTGCCTAAGATATAAAAGATTATGTTAACCAAGGCTGCAAAAATTCCACATTTAATTTACCCACCGAAGGTCATAAAAAGAAAAGTAAAAGCTGATACTATGTGTAAAATATCTCAGCCCCAGTGACTATATAATTCAGCTTTTAGATGGCCTGTGGAATTAATGCTATCCTTTTTATTTTGTGTAACAGGAGTGTGTAAAATATATTAGCTTGCGTTCTCTTTTTATATTCTTTCAGCGTGTTCAATCCAAAAACTTTCTTCAAAATAGTCGAAGTATGCAACAAAGTGTTCCAGGCCTTACTGTACTCAGCACAATCCAGACAACTTATTGACAAGCAACAGGAAATATCACCATGTAACCTTGCACTTGCTTCGTTCAGGCATACATAATTCATATGACCTGACATGGTTGACAGAAGCCTAGACAGTCAAAATGTACGGAAATATTGATGAGTTATAAGAAATGCAGAAATGTTTTTTCTTTCCATGAAATTATTGTCATCTTTTGATTGATCAGTCATGGCTTGGCATGGATCTTAAAGGAAGACCGGATGACCTGATCGCTTATAATTATTTGAAAACAAATACTACAGCTAAATATTTCTGTTGCATAACGGGAGAGCAACTTTGGGCATAATTATTGTGATTAAAGCAGAATACTAGTCAAACAGCTAAATGCATGGTAGAAGTACATACAGTATATGTGAATGGTGTTATCCTTAAATTGAAATTCTATCCGGCCACTTTTGTGATTTCCACACTTCTGCCAAACAGCACAGCCAGAAGGGTGACTCCAATTTCATTTTTGGAGTTAACTAAAAGTCTTCCTAAGGGAAATATAGCGTGCTACTATTGCTGACCTTCTTTCTGGATTGTTTTCCAAAATCGTTGAAGCGGTTGTAAAGACTAAAATATATATTTTTTTCAAATAACAAACATGTTATACTTACCTGCTCCATGCAATAGTATTGCACAGATATGCCCTGAATTTCCTTTTCTGGGGTCCCCCCACCAGCATTCTAGGCTCCTCCTCTTTTGCATACACTACCATAGCAAGCTTCTTTCTTTGGGGGTGCATGAGCAGGCTTACTCCTGAGCTGGGCTATACAGCTGCAAGAAAAAGTATGTGAACCCTTTGAAATGATATGGATTTCTGCACAAATTGGTCATAAAATGTGATCTGATCATCATCATCTAAGTCACAACAATAGACAATCACAGTCTGCTTAAACGAATAACACACAAAGAATGAAATGTTGCCATGTTTTTATTGAACACACTATGTAAATATTCACAGTGCAGGTAGAAAAAGTATGTGAACCCTTGGATTTAATAACTGGTTGAACCTCCTTTGGCAGCAATAACTTCAAACAAATGTTTCCTGTAGTTGCAGATCAGACGTGCACAGCGGTCAGGAGTAATTCTTGACCATTCCTCTTTACAGATCTGTTTCAGTTCAGCAATATTCTTGGGATGTCTGTTGTGAATCGCTTTCTTGAGGTCATGCCACAGCATCTCAATGTAACGCTCCTGCGTTTTCTGAACAATGTGGATTTGCAGCTGCAGAAATACTCCACTCAGTAGTCATGTAGAGAAACGCTGAGATACCAATCCCAACTCCCAAGACTCATCACTGTGGATAGTCTCTGATTCAGCATACAAATATACACACTCAATAAGATGTTCCTGGAGTGATCTATGTATATAGTAGTATAGTGGTGATAGGCTGAAGAGACAGGTTTAAGTAGAGACAATAGTTGACAGACACTTGAGAGGAATGTTCTTGAGAATGAGATGGTAACAGGAAGGATGCAGATAGGTTAGCAATCATGTATGGTAGTAGATGATAGGATAGCAGATGACATACAGGAGAGACTAACCCAGTGCAAGGATAGATGTTAGTAGGCTCAAGAGCTAGCAATCTAGATAGTGCAGATGATAGTAACAGTCCTTAGTATGCAGAGCTAGATAGTGTAAGCTTTAGTATGAAGGTTTATGGAGGATTCCCCTGCGGGGTACTTATCACTAGTAGCAAGCAGTAGTAGAGAGGTTCGGTATGAGCGGGTGATCCGGTAGCGGGATACAGGGATCAGCAGCGAGGTTCCGACAGCGAGGTATGCTTGCAAGCATGTGAGCTTCAAGGCAGGTTATGCGGCGTTGAACGAACAATGTTAGTGAGACCGCCGGCGGTTGAAATAGCCGCTCCTGCGGCGCTCAATGATGACAGCATCGGTCTTAAAGGTGTATGCGCACCTTACCAAAAGAGAATGGTGGGGCGCATACACTAAGGAAAGTGGAATTAGGGTACCAAAGGTACCAGAACATTACACTCAATCGGGTTGAGGTCAGGACTCTAACTGGGCCACTTCAGAAGGCGTATTTTCTTCTGTTTAAGCCATTCTGTTGTTGATTTCCTTCTATGCTTTGCATCATTGTCCTGTTGAAACACCCATCTTCTGTTGAGCTTCAGCTGGTAGACAGATGGCCTTAAGTTCTCCTGCAAAATGTCTTGATAAACTTGGGAATTCATTTTTCCTTCGATGATAGCAATCCATCCAGGCCCTGATGCAGCAAAGGAGCCCCAAACCATGATGCCCCCACCACCATACTTTACAGTTGGGATGAGGTTTTGATGTTGGTGTGCTGTGCCTCTTTTTCACCACACATAGTGTTGTGTGTTTCTTCCAAACAACTCAACTTTGGTTTCATCTGTCCACAGAATATTTTGCCAGTACTGCTGTGGAACATCCAGGTGCTCTTTGCAAACTGTAAACGTGCAGCAATGTTTTGTTTGGACAGCAGTGGCTTCCTCTTTGGTATCCTCCCATGAAATCCATTCTTGTTTAATGTATTACGTATTGTAGATTCGTTAACAGGGATGTTAGCTGACACTCTAGGATTCTTCTTCACCTCATTGAGCAATCTGCGCTGTGCTCTTGCAGTCATCTTTTTTTTTTTAAATCCAAAAGGTGTTTATTAAAAACAACAAGTCATCTTTACAGGACGGCCACTCCTAGGGAGAGTAGCAGCAGTGCTGAACTTTCTCCATTTATACACAATTTGTCTTACCATGGACTGATGAACAGCAAGGCTTTTGGAGATACTTTTATAACCCTTCCCAGCTTTATGCAAGTCAACAATTCTTAATCGTAGGTGAGAGCTCTTTTGTGGGAGGCATCATTCACATCAGGCAATGCTTCTTGTGAAAAGCAAACCCAGAATGGGTGTGTGTTTTTTATAGGGCAGGGCAGCTGTAACCAACACCTCCAATCTCATCTCATTGATTGGACTCCAGTTGGCTGACATCTCACTCCAATTAGCTCTTGGAGAGGTCATTAGTCTAGGGGTTCACATACTTTTTCCACCTGCACTGTGAATGTTTACATGGTGTGTTCAATAAAAACATGGCAACATTTCATTCTTTGTGTGTTATTAGTTTAAGCAGACTGTGATTGTCTATTGTTGTGACTTAGATGATGATGATCAGATCACATTTTATGACCAATTTGTGCAGAAATCCATATCATTCCAAAGGGTTCACATACTTTTCCTTGCAGCTGTATATGTCAAAAGAGACACACAACGGAGCTTGGCCCCATCCCCCGATCCCTCTTCTCAGGATTTGATTGACAGCAACAGGAGTCAATCACTTCCACTGCTGCCTCTGTGTCCTGTGAATTCAGGGAGAGAGGAGAGAGCCACTACAAATGGGCACAGGGCTAGATTAAGGATACAATTGAGGGGTGGGGGCATACAAATACTGGAAATGCATTAAAGTAGTTGTAAATCTTTGATTTTAAAAAATAATAATAATAATAACAAACATGCCTATACTTACCTGCTCTGTGCAATTTTCACAGAGCAGCCCCAATCCTCTTCTTCTGGGGTCCCCGCCCCCGACTCTCCAGGCCCCTCCTCTTCATTGGGTGCCCCCATGGAAAGTCGATTTCTCTGGGGGCACCTGTGTGGGCTCGGTCCGGAATCTTGTTGCTGTGTCTATTGACACAGACAATGGGACTCAACCCCCCCCCCATGCTCCCATGTTACAGGATTTGATTGACAGCAGCGAGAGCCAAGTTTCTACTGCTATCAATCTGTCCAATGAGGAGAAAGACAGTGGCTGGAATCGCTGTACTCGTGCACATCATTGGATCGACTCAGGCTCAGGTAGGGCTCTGGAGGGAACTGCAGCATACAATGCATTAAGGTGAAAAACCTTGAGGCTTTAGAACCACTTTAAGGTAAAAAAAAAAAAAAAAGACATGACTTTACAATTACATTAAAGTCAGAGTAAAGTCAGATATCTGAATACTTGTCCTGGTCTACTAAAGTATTGAAAAAAGAGGGTCAGTACAACTGCCAGGTCACTAATACTACAAGAGTGAAAAATCAGTAATGATAGCTTCCATGCTTCTAAGAAAAGGTTTCCTTTAAGGAATACAGTGATATGACCTTGCCTCACACAGAATGACAATTGGAGCAGCAACTTCTCCCTTTATCAGGGCTTCTGTTAAAAATGAGAGCCTTGAGTGTACTCAAAGTAAGGCTTTCCTTGAATCTGTGCAAGGACGTTGATTGCTGGTTTAGGATTCCTGGCCAGCAGCATCTGCATTAGCAGTCAAAATAAGAGTTATTATCTTACTTTGGGTCCACTCAAGGTTCTCATTTTTAACTAGAGCCCTGATGAAGGGGAAGTTCCTTTGACACCTGCAACTTGTTGGTTGTCTTTTAACACAATATCAATAAATGCATTTGGACCCTTTTATCTTTGTTCTGGCGCTCCTTCCATATATTAAGAATTGGAAGGGTTCCCCTGGGGTGGGATTTTTTAGGCACAAAAATTTATGGAAATATTGAGTGTAATTATAATATTTTATTAGACAAAAATATACAAAAAGTGAGGTTAAAATTAATTGCAAACGAAAAACATTATGCCATTACAGTAACCACCCACATTATGCAAAGGCCAGTCTGCCTGCCGGGAGCCACGGTTGCCTATTTTGCAAATCTCTATTTGTATCCTTCAAGTTTGCTATGGCCCTGCCTCAGTAAGAGCCTCTGCAATATTTTGGACTTCAGTTGTCCATGTTGGATGACACGTGGCCGGCCTCACCACCTGCTATACCATCTATATTCCTGTGACAAGCAAGACACTGCTAATCAGACTGCGGTTAAAGCATTGATTTTAACATCCTTACAAGCATCATTTATTGCCTGTACAGTCAACCATAACACCACTCAAAGCCACCCCTGAGGGGAGCGCGTCGGGTTTTTGGCCTTTGTATTATGTGGTTGGTTACTGTAATAGCATAATGTTTTTCGCTTGCAAATAATTTTCACCTCACTTTTTGTATATTTCTGTCTAATAAAATATTATAACTATACTCAATATTTCTATAAATTTTTGTGCCTAAAAAATCCCACCCCAGGGGAACCCTCCCAATTCTTGTATTACCAAGGGATGTGGCACACTTTAAGAACTCTGGTCAAGAGCACACCCATTTTTCTTCCATATATTAACGTCTTTTTCTGAAGGGTAACCTTGTCCATTGGAAGCAGCCTAACCCGAGCCTGCAGGCTCTTCAAATGTTATTTTGCTCTCTTACTTCCTTGTTTAAAATCATATCAAAATCCCGACACCTCTTGGGTTGGAGGAGCAACACACTAATAAATAATTTACTCTGCTCAGTTTGCTCTCTCCTTCTAGCCCACAGGTCTCTAGTGCTGCCCCTCCCTTTCTTAATCTAAAAGCTACCATGCAACTGGGGACAGAAGGACAGATAACAAGACACATTTAGAAGTTTATCCCAGTATTTAAAATAGATTTAAAGTATTTCTTTAGCCCTGAATTTTTTTTATTATGGCTAGAGAATGAAATTGTTAGAACCCTATCAGATGTATTTTTCTGCTGATGTTGCATTGGGAAATTTCCTTTTACTTCCTATCTAGCAGACAACGTTGTCAGAGTGGAATATCCAGTGGGGGCAGAGACAGCATTTTTATTGCTTCCGTGACCCTGAGAGAGATTTCTCCACACTTCTAACTAACATTTATGTCACCAGAACCGGAAGAGATGGATAATCTTATAAACGTGGCCACAGACAGAATACATCTAACATAAGTTTTAACCCTTCCTTCCAAAACTAATAAAAACTGTATTTTCATTTTCCACTATATACTTGTACAGTATTTCGAATATTGTGAACGGAATTGGGCTAAATGGTGCTTTTTTATATGTCTTGAGTTCAGCTAGCAAGGAGGTGTCATGATAGCTACAGCTGTGCTTTGCCCAGACATCATTCACAAGCATGTTGTAAGTGAATGTAAAAAGGAAGATGTGCTATTAATCAATCAAAGTGGCATCTTAAAGTTCTTAACAAATATATTTCCCAGAAGAAAGAAAATACATCCAGCTGAATATGACATACAAATGGTTATAATCAATCACAAGCATCCTGTTGGCTGGTCTCTTCAACAGAATGCTTACAGAATAACTGCAAGCACTTGCAACTGTGTATAGCTGTCCTCATAAAACCTTGGTGGAGTTTAAATAATTGTTTAATGGTATACTGGGGTTCTACCTTCTTTCCATATGACATTATTACTGGAGAAAAGCCTTGGTGCGGAAGGTATAACTGGGCTGCATTCTTAGAGCTCATTTGCACTAGTGCATGCAGTTGTGGGGCAGTTGTAGTGGGGTTATGGCACAGCCTCTTTTCAGCTCTTAATTACTGCCTGCCAAATGTGACAGTGAAATACATTTTTGCGGCGCCGAGATGTAGAGCATTATGGCTGTGGCATGTATACAGCATTGTCCAGCTCTTTTTGCAGTTTAAAGAGAAACTCCTCTTCTCTTGAAAAAAAAAAAAATAAATATTCCCCTCTTGGTGATATATATACAGTGAGGGAAAAAAGGATTTGTTCCCCTGCTGATTTTGTACGTTTGCCCACTGACAAAAAAATTATCAGTCTATAATTTTATTGGTAGGTTTATTTTAACAGTGAGAGACAGAATAACAACACAAACATCTAGAAAAACTGGAAATCTAGAATAAAGAATTTCAAAAAGTTATAAATTGATTTGCATTTAATGAATGAAATAAGTATTTGATCCCCTATCAATTAGTAAGATTTCTGGCTCCCAGTTTTCTTCTATACAGGTAACAAGTTGAGATTAGGAGCACTCTCTTAACCGGTTGCCGACCGCCGCACGACTATATACTGCGGCGGTCAGCCCCGGCCAGGCAGAGTGACGTATCGGTACGTCACTCGCCTGTCACTGACTTGCGAGCCTATCGCGGGCGGGCGCGCGCCCGCCGAGGCGCGCGCCCGCCGCGGCTCGTTCACAGGCAAGTCAGTGCGTGTGACCGGCGGACTCGATGTCCGCCAGTCACACTGCGATCGCTCCTGTGAAGGGAGAAAGACAGAGCAGCTTGTGTAAACAAGCTGCCTGTCAGTTTTCCCTGTGTAAAAGTGAAGATCTGTCCGTTCTACTATGTAGAACGGTTGATCTTTGCTTTTACACCAATAGGAATGTCCCTACACAGTTAGAATCACGCCCCTAGGACACACTTAACCCCTCCCTGTCCAATAAAGTTAACCCCTTCCCTGCCAGTGTCATTTTTGCAGTAACAGTGCATATGTATAGCACTGATTACTGCAGTAATGTCACTGGTAACCCCAAAAGTGTCAAAAATGTCAGTCAAGGGTCCGATCTGTCCGCCGCAATGTCGCAGTACCGAAAAAAAATCGCAGATCGCCGCCATTACGCGTTAAAAAAAAAAACACCAAAAATGACAAAAATCTTTCCCTTTGTTAGTAAACGCGATAACTTTTGCGCAAACCAATCAAAATACGCTTTTTGCGATTTTTTTTACCAAACATAGGTAGCATAAAACAAATTGGCCGAAAAATGTTAAAAAATTTTGATTTTTACTTTTTTTTTTGGGGAATTTCATATAAAAAAATGTGAAAAATATTGTTATTTTTGCAAAATTTACTCTCTTTTTTTGTTTATAGCGCGTGATCAAAAAATCGCACAGGTGATCAAATACCACCAAAAGAAAGCTCTGTTTGTGGGAAAAAAAGGACGTCAAATTCGTTTAGGTACAGCGTCGCACGACCGCGCAATTGTCCGTTAAAGTCACGCAGTAAAAAAGCGCAAAAAAACCCCTGGTCCTTTAGCAGCCAAATCCTCCGGGGCTTAAGTGGTTAAAGGGAGTGCTCTTAATCTCAGCTTGTTAGATGTATAAAAGACACCTGTCCAAAGAAGCCATCAATCAATCAGATTCCAATCTCTCAACCCCATGGCCAAGACCAAAGAGCTGTCCAAGGATGTCAGGGACAACATTATAGACCTACACAAGGCTGGAATAGGTTACAAGCCTATAGCCAAGCAGCTTGGTGAGAGGGTGACAACAGTTGGTGCGATTATTCTCAAATGGAAGAAACAAAAAGTAACTGTCAATCTCCCTCGGTCTGGGGCTCCATGCAAGATCCCATCTCATGAAGTTTCAGTGATCATGAAAAGGGGGAGGAATCAGACCAAAACTACATGGGATAATCTTTTTTTTTTTTTGCAAATAAATTTTTATTTGAGTTTAAACATAACAAAGAAATAAAGAACAATAATGAACACACGGGATAATCTTGTCAATGATCTCAAGGCAGCTGTGGTCAAATGAGACTAAAATCAAGCTCTTTGGCATCCACTCAACTCGCCATGTTTGGAGGAGGAATGACCTATGGCCTATGACCTCAAGAACACCATCCCCACCATCAAACATAGAGCTGGAAACATTATGCTTTAGGGGTGTTTTTCTGCTAAGGGGACAGGACAACTTCACTGCATCAAATCGATGGGGCCATGTGCCATCAAATCTTGGGTGAGAACATCCTTCCCTCAGCCAGGGTATTGAAAATGGGTCATGGATGGGTTTTCCGGCATGATGATGACCCAAAACACATGGCCAAGACAACAATGGAGTGGTTCAAGAAAAAGCGCATTAAGGTCCAGGAGTAGCCTAACCAGTCTCCAGACCTTATTCCTATAGAAAATATTTGGAGGGAGCTGAAGGTTTGAGTTACTAAACATCTGCCTCGAAACCTTAATGACATGCAAAGGATCTGCAAAGAGGAGTGGGACAAAATCCCACCTGAGATGTGCGCAAACCTGGTGGCCAACTACAAGAAACGTCTGACCTCTGTGATTGCCAACAAGGGTTTTGCCACCAAGTACTAAATCATGTTTTGCGAAGAGGTCAAATACTTATTTCACTCATTAAAATGCAAATCAATTTATACCTTTTTTGAAATGCGTTTTTCTTGTTTTTTTTCTTTTTTTTGTTATTCTGTCTCTCACTGCAAAAATAAACCTACCTGTGAATCTGTATCAGAGTGATTTTGTAATTATCAATCAGCTGCAGGGCTCTAATGAGGAAAATTGCAGGGTCTGCATCCCTTTAGTTGTGATTTCCTCTGGGAACTTCTCACCAAAAATTATATTTTTATTGCAGGGGATACACAAAATTAATTTTGTATTTTAGTGCAGACTTCTGGGAAAATTAGTAAACCAGTCACACAAGCAGGGAATTACATACCTGAGGGGTGTTCTTTACACCATCTGTGTACAAAATATCTTCAGGTAGCCATATTGCACTGCATTTTACAGAAAATTACAGCCCTGTAGTTAAAAAAGGAAAGATCATTTTTAATAACATTCAATTACAATATGACTTGTGTCACAATTGTATACGCTATATTATTATTTATTTTTTTTATTGCTAATTTTCTCCACACAAAAGTGGAGTTACCCTTTAACCTCCCTGGCGGTATGATTATGTCAGGAATTACATACCAAAAGCGGTACAATTCTTTTCATGGAAATTTGGCGTTATGTATTATAGGCCTACAATTCTTAGTAATTACTGACTTAAACCTGACCAAAACAAGAGTCTAGTAGACATCCCAGATGTGATAAATTTGAAACACAAACGCGTGAATTATAATCGAATCAATAATATTATTTAATTATTTAATATATAATTTATATAATAAAATTATATTATTGATTAGATTATAATTCATGCATTATATATTATATATAGATATATGTGTGTGTGTGTATATATATATATATATATATATATATATATATATATATATATATATATATATAATATATAACGCATGAATTATAATTGAATCAATAATATAATTTTATATATATATGTGTGTGTGTGTGTGCATATATATATATATATATATATATATATATATATATATATATATATATATATATATACATATATATATATATATATATATATATATATATATATATATATATATATATATATATATATATATATATATATATAATATAAAATGTGTTTTATGTTTTGTGCAACGTTTTTTTTTTTTTTTTTTGAATTTCCCTCCCTAGTTCTGCTCCCATGCAGCATTGCTGCTGCAGGGAACGAAACTAGGAAGTGATCAGACCGACGGAGGACGGAGGAGCGGCGGGACTCTCGGCTGGCGATCTCAGCAATGAGAGATCATCGCTGGATCGCCAGGAGAAGGTAAGAGAACACCGCTGCGCTCTCTGCACATCCACCCCGAGCGTGACTCGGGGTTACCGATCCTGGTATGAAAAATCAACCCCGAGTCACGCTCGGGATTACCGCCTAGGTGGTTAAGGAAGGGCGGTTGGGAATGATAAAAATGCATCTCAGAACTACAATAAAATAGTATTCATAGTTTGAATAGAGAAAAAAATGGTTGCAAACTCTTTTTGTATTACTCTCTTTAGTCTTGTTTAGGAGATCCACTCTCACTTTCTGACCTTTGATGTCTCAAAGGAAAAAGTTAGGGAAATCTAAAATATTATAATTGTCTCCAGAACAAGAGTAGAGGGGAAATCACCTAATGAAGGTAACTAATCTGGGCACACATATCAAAGTTTTATATTGGGGTGATTTCCTCTCCCTTTCTACTCTGCCTGTAGAATAATTAGTTACAAGAAAGCTCCCAATAGGGACACGCACAGTCATCAATAAAAACTGACATAGGTTATAGCCCTTCTCCTTCTCCACTCTGTCCAAAGCTAGAAAAGGGCTCATATATCAAAAGGTTGCCAACAAGACAATATTTTTTTATTCTGTGTTTCCTCCTAAGATGATGGGCAGTAAAATGATAGTTGTAAGCAGAACAGTTGCTATGGGATAAAAGATGGTTGCTTGTTAGTAGGCTTGTTATACCTGATACCCTTTAGATATTTGGCCAAGGTACCATATCTGATGCTGTTGAAGATTTTTCTTCACAAATTCCTTTGTGATGTCATCAGAACAATAGATGCAAAAAAATCTCTCTAAAAGTGTTTAAATAGCAGTAAAAACCCAACAAGGTTCTAATCCTTAGCCACTATATCTAACACTAAAAAAAAAAAAAAACAAAGGTTTTGTCTGGGCATACTCTCTAAGTACATAAGAACTATGAGCTGCCATTTTTTCCACCTACTGTATGGGGGTAATTTACAAAACAATTATTCATTGATTTGTTACTTCGAATTTGAGTAATTTCATACCTTTTTTATTTTCATAAAAAATCTCCATTACAGACAGCAGTAATATCAAGCCTGTCTGAAATAAGTATATTTATGACTAAGCCATATTAAGGCAATACTGTTTTGTAAGATGATTACTATCAAGTAACAATTATCACTTGCTTTAGAGTGAAGATGTAGACCCGTGTACCTTATGCACGTTCCCTTGCTCACTCAGAAAAGCCAACCAATGAAAGCAATAGGCTGTTAAAATACAAATATAGATCTATATTCTGCTATAGGAAAGCTAAAATCCTTGGGGAGAATATCTAGTATTATAGGTTATTAAATGGATAACATTTAATTTGAAAGTAGATTAGAATAAGTGACTTCTATTATGTATTTTCTTTACAAGCATTATTAAATGAGCAACTGTATTTTTAATGTAGATAAACCATAAAGAAAAAAATAATTTACAACCATTGCTTTCTTGGCAGGCTAAGTTTATAATAACCTAGCTTGTGTATTACTACACTGCATGAATGTACAGTAGCAAATAGCTATGGTATATATTGAACCTGCTATGGCCCAGTAATATGAAATTGCTGCAAGTAATTTCAAAAAAAGAGCTATGCCATCTTTAAATACCATGCCTGTGTTTTTCTGCAATCCAATTTCCTTTCTTCACTAGGTTCATGGAGTGAAATAAAAATGAATGTACAAGAATTTGTTGTAAATACATTAGGTGCTTATCATCTTTAATATCTACCTGTTGTCACGCTATTTGCTGTTTGCTTCATATGTAAGCTGGGCCATTTGCAGTCTGCAGTTTAATAACAGTGAGTTCAAACCATAATGCACTTGGAGTGAAGCATACTTAATGAACTGTCACTTTCAATTATTTCCTGTGAGTGTAAATTCCTAGGAGCTAACGTAGTGCTTTGACCCAGATTAAATGGTGTGCCTATGCCGGTACTAAAGAGCCTAGTGCATTGTAAATTAAATGTCACTGGTATGGCTGTGCTGTGTGTGGATTTGTAGATTATATCTCGGGAGCAGAATCCCACTCACTAAGATATCAATGATGACTATCCTGCAAGAAATACATTTAAAATGTATGTCAAGGGCTCATTTATAGCTCTATATATTGTAAACACCAGTAAAACTTTCATGGACTTTTATAGGGTTTATGTGCTCACAGGCCTAAGGCTGGATTTGACTAAAGATCATAATATACCATTTTGACAAGAGTGGGAGTTCTGTTCATAAGCTTAGCTTAAAGAAAAAAAATCAACAACTTATGTTTTAAATTATTTCATGATTGAAGGCTAAGGGCAAAGGCAACATGGTTTAATAAAAAAAGGGATATTTCTGTACATAAGGACTGTTATGAACCCTAGACTAAACCTAAGCTTCCACTACTACTGTTGAACAATAGGAAATGTATACATTTGTTATTATTACTCAGTATCATTAAGGTGCACATGAGAAGAAGCACGTCGTTCGATATTGCCTATAGTAATCAATCATATTTTCACTTGGTGACATCACACTTATCCACATTCTGAAATCGTTATTTTGTCTGCTGGTTGACACTGCCTACTCTGTTCTGGGCCTGCTAAAGGTATGACCTCTTCCTCAGCCTGCTGAAAACATAACTCCTACAGTAGCTAAACGCAGTGGAAAAGGACAAAACTAAGTGCACAAATGTGTGGCACCAGCCAAGGTTTTAGCCTATCAGGGTTTGGATAATTGAACACCGTTTCAGTAAAAGGAGTTAGTGGTGAGTTGCGATGGCAACAAAATCCCCTCTGGAGACTTGAAGGGTCACACACAAACAGTGGTAACCAGCAGAAGGGATGGCAGAGTTATCTGCAGGCATGAGACAATGGTTGAATAAGGAGGTGTGATGAAAATCAAAGCACACCTGGCTGAAGGGGTAACCATTCAAATTGTTAAACGTGTCAATGGGAGAGGGTCTCATTATTATGTTACAATACATCTATAGAAATTCTAAACAAAGGCCCTTACTACTCAGAAGTACAAGATAATCATTTATTTGAATGAATTCAGAAAGATTCTTCACCCTAATAAAGTATAATCTCAGAAAGCCAGGAAAGCTTGTCTAAAGCCTGTTGCTGAATACGCTGTATTCAATTGGAATCCCCATGGAAGCCTGTCCCAGAAGCAAGAGCGACATAAGTAGATTTGCATTATGGACTTTCACACTATTATTATTTGACTATTGAGAACTAAGATCCTCATTGTTTTTTTTATTTTTGGTTGTTTTATCTCTTATTATTATTATGGAGTTATTACATCCAGTACACGTGATGAACTGCCGATACTGAGATCCAGAAATGTGGTCTGTAGAGATGGAGAGTTTAAAGGGTCTTTTCAAAAACGTTTTTTTTTTTCAGAAAGGAAGGACAAAAGCTCAAAATATTAAAGGAGATGAATTATTGTCCTTATGGATAGTGTTGAGCGAACACGGACTGTATTATTCGTGTTCGTACCGAATAATTGGATTTTTTGTACCCGAACACGGACACGGACACTTTACTGTATGTTCGGGTAAAAATCCGTGTTCGGTCGTTTTATTTCCGGGTTTTGCATGCTTTGGCGCTCTTTTCATGGCGGGCTTTCAACAGCCAATCAACAATCGTTTAACTGGTGTGCCTTAAGCCATCCCAGCCATGCCTGCAAATGTCTCAGTAGCTGTGATTGGCCGTCTGAAGCATGTGACCAAGTCTTTATAAGTTCGAGGCAGCCGCAGCGGCGTCATTATGCTGCTTAGATTCAGGGACAGAGCACACATCAACGTGCTGGCTGCTGATTAGGGAAAGATAGGCAGGAAAAAACCATTTGTGTCCGGATAGAATTGAGGGACAGGTCGGAGTGTTTAGGCAGGGCGAGTTGTAGGCATTTTAGGGATAGAGTCTGCTGAATTATAGGGTCAGTGTCTTCTACAAACTACAATCGATATTGCTGTGTGGGGGGTGGGGTGAATCTGCACTCAATCCTGATCTACGATCTCTTCTCAATCCTGTTAGGGACAGAGTCTGCTGAATTTTAGGGAAACTGTGTTCTACAAACTACAATCGATATTGCTGTGTGGTGTGGGATTGGAGATAGGCAGGTGTCAGTGATCCACATCCATTTTTCTGTGTGTGAGCTGCAGTGAACACAATCTTTTTGGGCTGCAGTGAACACAATCTTTTTGGGCTGCAGTGAACACAATCTTTTTGGGCTGCAGTGAACACAATCTTTTTGGGCTGCAGTGAACACAATCTTTTTGGGGTGCAGTGAACAAAATCTTTTTGGGGTGCAGTGAACACAATCCTTTTTGGTGTGCAGTGAACACAATCTTTGTGGGGTGCAGTGAACAAAATCCTTTGTGGGGTGCAGTGAACACAATCTTTTTGGGGTGCAGTGAACAAAATCCTTTTTGGGGTGCAGTGAACAACATCCTTTTTGGGGTGCAGTGAACACAATCTTTTTGGGGTGCAGTGAACAAAATCCTTTGTGGGGTGCAGTGAACACAATCTTTTTGGGGTGCAGTGAACACAATCTTTTTGGGGTGGAGTGAACAACATCCTTTTTGGGGTGCAGTGAACAAAATCCTTTTTGGGGTGCAGTGAACAAAATCATTTTTGGGGTGCAGTGAACACAATCTTTTTGGGGTGCAGTGAACACAATCTTTGTGGGGTGCAGTGAACACAATCTTTTTGGGATGGAGTGAACAACATCCTTTTTGGGGTGCAGTGAACAACATCCTTTTTGGGGTGCAGTGAACACAATCTTTTTGGGGTGCAGTGAACACAATCTTTGTGGGGTACAGTGAACAGAATCTTTGTGGGGTGCAGTGAACACAATCTTTGGGGGGTACAGTGAACACAATCTTTGTGAGGTGCAGTGAACACAATCTTTGTGGGGTGCAGTGAACACAATCATTGTGGGGTGCAGTGAACTCAATCTTTGTGGGGTACAGTGAACACAATCTCATACTTCTGAAGGTTTGAGGGTGCTGCCTGTTCCATACTCCCCCTACTCCTCATCTAGCCTTTTAGGGGTACAAACAATAGTAATTGGGGCCTAGTGTGGTTGTGTACGTGTGATATACATACACTTTTTTGGGATCATATTTTCTATTCCGCTATTTAATCAAAAACCTTTGGGGATCAGTTAAATTGGGGGATAGTCTGTGTTGGTACGTGTGAGAGAGATCCACCTTTCCAAGTTGTTGGGGTTCATCTCATACTTCTGAAGGTTTGAGGGTGCTGCCTGTTCCATACTCCCCCTACTCCTAGCCTTTTAGGGGTACAAACAATAGTAATTGGGGCCTAGTGTGGTTGTGTACGTGTGATATACATACACTTTTTTGGGATCATATTTTCTATTCCGCTATTTAATCAAAAACCTTTGGGGATCAGTTAAATTGGGGGATAGTCTGTGTTGGTACGTGTGAGAGAGATCCACCTTTCCAAGTTGTTGGGGTTCATCTCATACTTCTGAAGGTTTGAGGGTGCTGCCTGTTCCATACTCCCCCTACTCCTAGCCTTTTAGGGGTACAAACAATAGTAATTGGGGCCTAGTGTGGTTGTGTACGTGTGATATACATACACTTTTTTGGGATCATATTTTCTATTCCGCTATTTAATCAAAAACCTTTGGGGATCAGTTAAATTGGGGGATAGTCTGTGTTGGTACGTGTGAGAGAGATCCACCTTTCCAAGTTGTTGGGGTTCATCTCATACTTCTGAAGGTTTGAGGGTGCTGCCTGTTCCATACTCCCCCTACTCCTAGCCTTTTAGGGGTACAAACAATAGTAATTGGGGCCTAGTGTGGTTGTGTACGTGTGATATACATACACTTTTTTGGGATCATATTTTCTATTCCGCTATTTAATCAAAAACCTTTGGGGATCAGTTAAATTGGGGGATAGTCTGTGTTGGTACGTGTGAGAGAGATCCACCTTTCCAAGTTGTTGGGGTTCATCTCATACTTCTGAAGGTTTGAGGGTGCTGCCTGTTCCATACTCCCCCTACTCCTAGCCTTTTAGGGGTACAAACAATAGTAATTGGGGCCTAGTGTGGTTGTGTACGTGTGATATACATACACTTTTTTGGGATCATATTTTCTATTCCGCTATTTAATCAAAAACCTTTGGGGATCAGTTAAATTGGGGGATAGTCTGTGTTGGTACGTGTGAGAGAGATCCACCTTTCCAAGTTGTTGGGGTTCATCTCATACTTCTGAAGGTTTGAGGGTGCTGCCTGTTCCATACTCCCCCTACTCCTAGCCTTTTAGGGGTACAAACAATAGTAATTGGGGCCTAGTGTGGTTGTGTACGTGTGATATACATACACTTTTTTGGGATCATATTTTCTATTCCGCTATTTAATCAAAAACCTTTGGGGATCAGTTAAATTGGGGGATAGTCTGTGTTGGTACGTGTGAGAGAGATCCACCTTTCCAAGTTGTTGGGGTTCATCTCATACTTCTGAAGGTTTGAGGGTGCTGCCTGTTCCATACTCCCCCTACTCCTAGCCTTTTAGGGGTACAAACAATAGTAATTGGGGCCTAGTGTGGTTGTGTACGTGTGATATACATACACTTTTTTGGGATCATATTTTCTATTCCGCTATTTAATCAAAAACCTTTGGGGATCAGTTAAATTGGGGGATAGTCTGTGTTGGTACGTGTGAGAGAGATCCACCTTTCCAAGTTGTTGGGGTTCATCTCATACTTCTGAAGGTTTGAGGGTGCTGCCTGTTCCATACTCCCCCTACTCCTAGCCTTTTAGGGGTACAAACAATAGTAATTGGGGCCTAGTGTGGTTGTGTACGTGTGATATACATACACTTTTTTGGGATCATATTTTCTATTCCGCTATTTAATCAAAAACCTTTGGGGATCAGTTAAATTGGGGGATAGTCTGTGTTGGTACGTGTGAGAGAGATCCACCTTTCCAAGTTGTTGGGGTTCATCTCATACTTCTGAAGGTTTGAGGGTGCTGCCTGTTCCATACTCCCCCTACTCCTAGCCTTTTAGGGGTACAAACAATAGTAATTGGGGCCTAGTGTGGTTGTGTACGTGTGATATACATACACTTTTTTTGGATCATATTTTCTATTCCGCTATTTAATCAAAAACCTTTGGGGATCAGTTAAATTGGGGGATAGTCTGTGTTGGTACGTGTGAGAGAGATCCACCTTTCCAAGTTGTTGGGGTTCATCTCATACTTCTGAAGGTTTGAGGGTGCTGCCTGTTCCATACTCCCCCTACTCCTAGCCTTTTAGGGGTACAAACAATAGTAATTGGGGCCTAGTGTGGTTGTGTACGTGTGATATACATACACTTTTTTGGGATCATATTTTCTATTCCGCTATTTAATCAAAAACCTTTGGGGATCAGTTAAATTGGGGGATAGTCTGTGTTGGTACGTGTGAGAGAGATCCACCTTTCCAAGTTGTTGGGGTTCATCTCATACTTCTGAAGGTTTGAGGGTGCTGCCTGTTCCATACCCCCCCTACTCCTCATCTAGCCTTTTAGGGGTACAAACAATAGTAATTGGGGCCTAGTGTGGTTGTGTACGTGTGATATACATACACTTTTTTTGGATCATATTTTCTATTCCGCTATTTAATCAAAAACCTTTGGGGATCAGTTAAATTGGGGGATAGTCTGTGTCGGTACGTGTGAGAGAGATCCACCTTTCCAAGTTGTTGGGGTTCATCTCATACTTCTGAAGGTTTGAGGGTGCTGCCTGTTCCATACTCCCCCTACTCCTCATCTAGCCTTTTAGGGGTACAAACAATAGTAATTGGGGCCTAGTGTGGTTGTGTACGTGCGAGATACATACACTTTTTTTGATCATATTTCCTATTCCGCTATTCAATAAAAACCTTTGAGGATCAATTGAATTGCGGGATAGTCTGTGTCGGTACGTGTGAGAGAGATCCACCTTTCCAAGTTGTTGGGGTTCATCTCATACTTCTGAAGGTTTGAGGGTGCTGCCTGTTCCATACTCCCCCTACTCCTCATCTAGCCTTTTAGGGGTACAAACAATAGTAATTGGGGCCCAGTGTGGTTGTGTACGTGTGATATACATACACTTTTTTGGGATCATATTTTCTATTCCGCTATTTAATCAAAAACCTTTGGGGATCAGTTAAATTGGGGGATAGTCTGTGTCGGTACGTGTGAGAGAGATCCACCTTTCCAAGTTGTTGGGGTTCATCTCATACTTCTGAAGGTTTGAGGGTGCTGCCTGTTCCATACTCCCCCTACTCCTCATCTAGCCTTTTAGGGGTACAAACAATAGTAATTGGGGCCCAGTGTGGTTGTGTACGTGTGATATACATACACTTTTTTTGGATCATATTTTCTATTCCGCTATTTAATTTAACTGGGCCTCCATGCGAGCACTGTGTGCCTTGTTGCGCTGTTTTGAGTACTCCACCAACATGGCCAGTGGCAATGACGCCGTTCTCAGCTTAACTATCCCACTTCTATGCCTCCTTGAAAAAACAATTCGGGCGATGATGGAAGAGGATGTGGCACAGGATGAGGAGGAGGAGGAGGATGAAGAGGTAACATTTCCAAGGCTTTCAGGGCAGTCATTCGCAAGGGGCTCCGAGGGTGGGTTCCTGCACACGCAAACGCCAGGGACGCAATTGTCCAGCAGGGGCACAGTTCTGGAGGATGAGGAGGATGAGGAGGAGGAGGAGCTGGAGGAGGAGATGGAACCATGTTCACAGCAGGGTGGCACCCAGGCCAGCTCATGGCCATCACTGGTGCGTGGCTGGGGGGATACAGAGGACACGGACGATACACCTCCCACAGAGGACAGCCTTTCGTTGCCTCTGGGCAGCCTGGCACACATGAGCGATTACATGCTGCAGTGTCTCCACAACGACCGCCGAGTTGCCCACATTCTAACTTGTGCTGATTACTGGGTGGCCACGCTGCTGGATCCCCGTTACAAGGACAACGTACCGTCCTTAATTCACTCACTGGAGCGCGATCGCAAGATGCGCGAGTACAAGCGCACGCTGGTAGACGCCATGCTGCTGGCATTCCCATCTGACAGAGGGGCCACAGTGGAAGCACAAGGCAGAGGAGGAGGAGGAGGAGGTCGCCAACGCAACCAGGGCACCGCCAGCACCTCAGAAGGCAGGGTTAGCATGGCCGAAATGTGGAAAAGCTTTGTCAGCACGCCACAACAAACAGCAGCACCAGCAGCTCAGATGGAACGTCTTAGCAGGAGGCAGCATTTTACCAACATGGTGGAGCAGTATGTGTGCACACGCCTACATGTAGTGAATGACGGGTCTGCCCCCTTCAACTTCTGGGTCTCCAAATTGGGCACATGGCTTGAGCTTGCCCTTTACGCCTTGGAGGTGCTGGCGTGCCCTGCAGCCAGTGTATTATCTGAACGGGTATTTAGCACGGCTGGGGGCGTTATAACAGACAAGCGCAGCCGCCTGTCCAGAGACAATGTGGACAAGCTCACGTTCATTAAAATGAACCAGGCATGGATCCCACGGGACTTTTCCGTACCTTATGCAGAATAGCAATGGATACCGACCTTACCCACCCATTGTTCCATTTTTGCTCTTTCTCACTCTTTTGGGGTGTACCCTCATTTAAAATTTTTGAAAAGAAGCAGTGTTGGCTACCTCGTCCTCCTCCTCAGGGCCAGATTAATGTAGGGGCTATTGGAGCTGCAGCTCCAGGCCCCTACCTTTTATATAGGCCCCGGGTTGGCCATATTCACTGTTACCGCTCTTCTGTCACTTGTAAACACAGAAGTCTGGCTTCTATGCTCGCTTCCCCAGGCAGCACCCTCAGAACCTCCCCACACAGCGTGAAGGCCGGACAAGGAGGGACAGTTGGCGATGCATGGATGTGTTTATGGGCTTCAGAGACAGCATCCCATGTTGAATTAGGCATGCATGGCTGCACCCTTCCTCCTCTGGGTGCATGGCAAGGCACGGCCCTTAAGGCCCTTCAAAATCCTCAGCACCAAGCCCATGATGCTGTTAATCCGGCCCTGGTCCTCCTCCACCGCCGCTTCCACCTACACCGCCCATAGGTGTGCGCAGCCTATTGCATTAAGGTGTGCACCCCAAAGTTGAAATACACATGCATGTGTTTGCCAGCAGGGAGAGTAATGTATCGGGGCCATGTACCTGTAGGCAAGGAGAAATAGAGCAGAGCAGGTCCCAGGGAGATCTTTCCCATCTCCTCACTGGCAATGCTATGTGCCCTAGGTGATTAGGGTGTGCCCAGGCACACCCAGCACACCCTGTGCGCACGCCTATGTCACCGCCACATCCACCACCACCTCAACCTCCCTCCTACTCCATATGGGCCTCGTCCTTCAGAGATGAAGAAGAACATTGTTTTATTTTTCTGTTTTTTTTTTTGTTGTTTTAAGTTATTTCCCTATCCACATTTGTTTGCAGAGCACTTGCCATGCTCTTAATTACGTTTTGCTGCCATTTGCAGCACTCTAGCCCTTTCCTTTGGTGTTTTAGAGCCATTTTAGTGCCTTAAAGTTCGGGTCCCCATTGACTTCAATGGGGTTCGGTGTCCGGGAAAAGTTCGGTAAAAGTCCGGGACACGGACCCGGACTTTTTTTTAAAGTTCGGCCGAACCCGTCGAACACGGACATCTAGGTGTTCGCTCAACCCTACTTATGGACAAAGAAAAATACAGTGCCATGTGTAGATGTATTTTGATGAATCAAACTTGGTATACCCCCATTTCCTCTGCAAACATTGAAATAGATGAAAAAGTTTTAGTTTGCATCAATAATAAAGCACTACAAGACCACATCATTGATAAAGAAACAGTTGAATTATGTAAGGCTAACCCTCCAGGACTCATTTTTTTATTTCCGGACGGGGATCGCCATTGAGCATGTGAGTAAATATATTGATCGCACTATTCAGCCCATAATTCAGTTTTCTTATGTCCGAGATATAATGCACCTTTTAACATTGTTACATGGTTTGATGGTACCAGAAAATACCCTTCTGCTCACATTGGACATAGAGGTGCTTTGTTTGTCCATTCCATATCCTATTGGGCTGCAAGTAGTGGAGAAAGTGCCCTAGGCAACAACCACTCACAAATATGGACACAGCAAACTTATTTTGCATCTTTTAGAATTTTGTTTTGACATGTAACACATTTTTACTGCATGGTGAATTCTTCTGTCATTTCCTGGGCACTGCAGTGGGCACTGCTGTGTGCTGCAGCTTATGAGATATTTACTTAGACTATTGGAAGACATGGTGGTTTCTCATGGAGGGGGGTCTTTGGTGTCCAGAATTCTCTCTTGGATCAGGTACATTGACGACATTCTTATATTGTGGATGTGCTCAAGGGAAAAAGCTTCAAAGTTTTGTGGACAGTTTGGCACAAAATTAATATAATCTCAAATTTATTAGCAAGTGTGAATCACATTCTTGCATTTAAGTTTCTTGGATTTAACAATCCAATTGGGTCAAAACTGTATGATTAAAATGAAACTATATGGAAAACTCAGCTACAAACTGTTTTTTACATGCCATTAGCTTCCATCTGGAAGCACTAATTCAGAACATTCAGAACAGGTCAGTATTTAGGGCCTGTTGCAACTGTACAGAACAATGTGAGTTTGAAGAGCCTAGTGAAATTTTTATCTCCAGATGCCTTCAATATGTCTGTAGAAAGACTTGATCTATGTGTGATTTCTTGATTCATAGTCATATATTCTGTAACCTACAAGTTTTGGAAACAATTATGGTGAATTTATGGTGGAAGGAGCCACAATTACTTTAATAATTAGGATGACCCTCATGTGCAGGCAGAGTGTAGGCTGTAGACTGCAGACTGCATACTGCAACACTTCTGGGGGACCTTCTATATTAGGAAGACCATTTGCAGATGGTTGAAGGACCACATCTATGATATTGCCATCTATCACTATCTAAGACTTCAGTCATTAGGCATTTCTGTCTAACACATAATAGAAATACAAGCCTTTTGAAATGCTGGATAATGCAGGTTGTCATAAAGAATGAGAGAGCAGGTAAATCTTGACCAAGTTTATTTTTTTACAATGTGAAACTAGGTGAATTTAGGAGTTGCAGGCAACTAATACACAAGGCCTGAATAATAGCCTGAGCTTCAGCCTTTCCCTGAATGTGTAATAGTCTTGTTAAACTGATTTGTTTTAAACAAATTAATTTAGAATGAAATTGAATACATTAATAAGCAATTAAAACATACAATATATACTGTATATATATACATACACAGGTACATCTCCTAAAATTAGAATATCATCAAAAAGTTAATTTAGTTCAATTAAATAAAAAAAAATGAAACTCAAATATTTTATAGAAATGTGTTACACACAGAGTGATATATTTCAAGCATTTCTTTCTTTTAATGTTGATGGTTATAGGTTAAAGCTAGTGAAAACCCCAAATTCTCAGAAAATTTGAATATTACATAAGACCAATAAAAAAAAGGATCTTTAATACAGAAATGTTGGCTAACTGAAAAGTATGTCCATGTACAGTATAGTATGCACATAATACTTGGTTGGGGCTCCTTTTGAATTACTGAATCAATGCGGCGTTGCATGAAGGCGATCAGCTTGTGGCACTACTGAGGTGATATGGAAGCCTAGGATTCATTGATAGTGGCTTTCAGCTCATCTGCATTGTTGGGTCTGGTGTCTCTCATCTTCCTCTTGACAATACCTCACAAATTCTCTATGGGGTTTAGGTCTGGCGAGTTTTCCTGGCCAATCCAGCACAGTGATACCATGATCATAAACCAGGTATTGTTACTTTTGGCAATGTGGGCTGGTACCAAGTCCTAGTGGAAAATTAATTCAGCATCTCCTTAAATCTGGTGAGCAGAGGGAAGCATGAAGTGCTCTACAATGACCTGGTAGAGGGCTGCACTGACTTTGGACTTGATAAAAACACAGTGGACCAACACCAGCAGGTGACATGGCTCCCCAAATCATCACTGACTGTGGAAACTTCACACCGAACCTCATGCAACTTGGATTCTGTGTCTCTTTAGTCTTCCTCCAGACTCCGGGACCTTGATTTACAAATTAAATGCAACATTTTCCACAGTCCATGATGCTTTCAGTTATAATGTTTTAGAATTTTCTTTCTTGGATATGTATAATAAATGTTGATTATATCATATTTCATCACTTTGTAGTTCTAATGCAATAACTTCATTAATGTGATACTTTTGTTTTGGAAGATCTGTTTTCTCTTGTTTTCTTTATTTACTTTCCTTTCTTTAGTTTAACTTGCTTCATTGTGTAATACCTGTCAGCGAGTCTCACTGATTGTCTGTCATCTGTAGGGAAGGATTGTGGTGACAAGACAATCTTCTCTGTAGAAAAGCACAGTGGGGGCACCACATTGACTGCTATCCTTTTAAATTGCTGGTGAGTCATGACGCAATCAACATCATGATGTTGATGCATTGTCATGAACGTGCACCACACATGTGATGTCTTCATGCATCTCGCCCAAGCCGGAGCGCAGGGTCCCTCCCAGTGGCATTTATTGGTGGACTCTGGTACAGATAAGTCAGCTTCTGATGCAGCATGTGCTTTCCAGAGAAACTGGTAAGGTTGTTCCCTGACCTGAGCACCCCTTTCCATGTTTGATGCCCACATATAGCCACAAGCTTATGGGTTGTTATGTATACTACTTTCTGATTTCTGAAATTGACTTTTGATGGAAGGCATTTCACATTTATTTACTAAGCATTAATTACTTGCCTAAGCTGCATATTGTGCAATAATCTGTATGATATATTTGTGCATTTTACAATTGGTGTGGCATTTTTGAGGAATGATGGATGGCTTTGTGGATTATAGAATTAATTCACTTAAGCACTTTGGCTAAGCTACAGTATATGCAATAAACACTTATGGCATTGATCTACCAAAACAGTCATTTAATCTCCTGCTGCGAGACCAACAGTGATTATTGTCCACGATGGCTTAAGTGTGCACATGTGAAGCAATGGAAATGCTGAAGAATGTTGGACTTAGCACCTTGTAGCCAATTGGATGCTTAGCTTGCTCTTTTATACGATGATGGGATACAAAAAAATTCTGGAAGCAAAAGATTGCTATATGTTATGTCATATATCATACACTCCTGGTTGGTTTGACCCCATATTTTGTGGGGCTATACTGATTTTGAATACATGCTTTAAGAAATGGTTGTGTTCTGCAGAGGGTTACATACACTTTAAATACCCCACAGAGGTTCTAACCAATTTGGATCGTGAATACATATAAAGGCACTCATTTCAGTAGGGTGCAGGTGATTATATGTTTTATTGATATTTGGCCAAATTATTTAAATATATTTTATTATATGTTTATTATATATTTTAATTTATATTTTTTATTTGTAATACATTAAATAAATATTTTCTTAGAATTACCAAATTATATAATAGCAATGCATAATAATAATTTTTGATTTAATGAAATTATGGCTGGGGTGTAGAGTATAAGCCAGGTCTTCATGTGTAAGTTTTGTGACAAATAATATGACTTTCATCACCCATTTTTTCAAGGTATCTGAGGAGATGTGAGCCAAAACATTATTTTTTTTTCTATCTACTACATAACAATATAATGAAACTGGCAGCTAAATTCTGTCATTTTCTTCCTTGAAATTGATGTTTTATTGAAGGTCTTCTCCACATTCGCATTTGATTGTTTTCAAATTGATTGGAACATTTGCTTCACATTACTTCTTTAATAGAGCTGATTGTCCTTGAGGTTTGTATATTTTTGAACAGTAAATTAGATCAATATGTTCAAAAAATTAATGAATAAGAGAAACAGTTTATTCACCTTGTTTCTTTTAGTTTAAAATAGATTGGAGTGGAATGGATGTGTGTGTGTATGTGTGTGTTTCATACATTTGTATGTTTCAGTTAGGTAATCTTTGCACCTAGTAGTTCACAAAATTTAGCATGAAAACAAAGCCGAGTTGGAAAAAAGAGTGAGGAAACGTGAGCATAACCAGTTCTAGTTTTGCTAGCTGCAATCTGCCTCTATTAACTGTTGGCTTTCTAGATTCTTAAGACATAATGGTATTCTATTCAAACCAAATCTCTGCAGTCTCTCCTGTTGGTGTGGAATTTCAAATCCAATTCCACTTAGATCTCTGCAGAACTATAAATACCAATATGCCCCATTGGTGCCTACTGGATTCTCATGGTCGGGTTAACTCCCAGCCTCCACCTTCTCACCCCAAAATAATATCCTCTACCTACATCATACTCCTATTTTTAACTAAAGAATATTCTTCAGTCTACTCATAGTGTCATATATATTTTTTTCAGTACCGGAAATATAGAAAGGATAAAAAATAGGATCTGCTCTTTGAATCATATATGTGTAGCATTACCCCCAGAAGAACCGCTTAATTGATTTGCGATTTCTCTGCACAGCTGAACTTGACACATCCAGCACTTACTGACACACCTTGAGGTATTTCAAAGAATTTATTAGGCCAAGCATAGCATAAAAGAAAAGAGGTTTAGCAAGTTACCTTATACAAACAATCAATGCGACAAAAACATTACTCTGAGAGTTAGAGCCGGTTCACACTACTCCGACTTGGGACACGACCTGTGTGCCCTCAAGTCGCCCCAAGTTTCTTGTCATTACAAATTCAATGTAAATGAATGAGAGCAATCTTAATATGCACTACTGAAGTCGCTCCGACTTCAGAAAAGGTTCCTGTACTACTTTAAGGCGACCTCTATCCGACTTGTGCACATAGACTTCAATGGGAGTCGCTCCTAAGTCGGATTCTTATCTATTTTCAAGCGACTTGTTATCAGAATTTCCAGGAAGAAGAAAAAGATTAGCCAGGCATTCCCCACAGACAAAGTCGCCTATCATTTAAGTCTCTTCAAAGTAGTGCACAAGTCTCTTCTAAGTCTCTTCCAAGTCTCTTCCAAGTCTTTTCAAAGTCACACTAAAAAGTCGTTCCTTCATGGGGCGACTTTCTGGTCGCGGTAGTGTGAACCGGCTCTTATGGTTAAACACCTGTAGTATTTTGACAAACATTAAATAATAGAACTGAACTGCATGTACCTAGCAACAGTTTTTAAGACAGTCCTAACTTGCTATAACAGTCCAGTTTTATACCACTGGCCAATGATTGATGGACAAAAAAAACCCTGGCTGGGAAAGTTGTTGCCCTTGGAAAAAAACAGTTCCCAGCAGACAACAGATTTGCTTGTTGTTGTTGTTAGTCTTTTACCAGTCACAGGGCACCCTCTTCCTGTTCTTCGGACAAGTGCTCTGACTCAGAAAAAGTCAAGTTCAAATCAGACAGGGGTAGAAGTTGAAAATGATCTCTCTCTTTAGATACTGCTGAGACAGCTCTTCTTTCCCTTCCTTACAAGCGGTGGTAGTGATTTCTAGTATAGTCTGATCTCATCAGGCATCCAAATCACACCCACCCAGGGAGAACATTCTCAGTGTCTTTGCTTCTTTGAGTTCTCACCTGATTGTGGTCAGCTATAGCAGGGATTAATTCATCCAGCAGCAGCTTAGTCTCTTTCCCCCCACACCTGCTTGTTTCAAGACTCTCCTCTCACATGTACCTTTTCACAGAGTATGATGGCAGCAGTGGTCTCTGCTCAGCCCCCTTATCCTGGGCATCAGATAGCTTCTGGCCCCACATCCCTATTCTCCTTTCAATGCTACCTTACGGGGCTCTCTCTCAGCGAATTAACACAGAAAAATTAGTGCAGCAGGACATGGTACTCACATTGGCTCCCTCCCTGTATTCTGCAGGCTGGCACACTAGAGCTTCTTTTTTCCAGCATCCCAGTTCTCTGTCAACTTGCTCTGTTGCCTCTGGTAATCACTGTCCTCTAGGGCAAGCCAAGATGGCTAACTCCAAAAGACCACAAATAGGGTACCCATCCTAGAACTTGATCAAAAGAGAAGATTTTGTAAGGAATTTGGATGTTTTTTGTACCGTCATGGGAACCTTTTACAACATATCAGTTCAAATCCTACAAAAATGTTATTACAAGCAGTCGATTAAACAAATAAAAACACTAAAAGTATCATAATAAATGCTCATGCAAAGGCATAATGCTCCAAAGGTGATTGAAACGCTGTTCCTATATTAAAGTGTATAAAAGAAAAATTACATATGTATCACAGATTCCTCAAATTATAACATTCAGGAACATGCAGACAGTTGATATTTCTCAACATGTTTTATAGTATGCACTGCTTCCTCAGGAGTTTAGGGAGCAAAGAGATCTGTGCAAAAAGATCAAAATGCATCCAGATAATAAAAATAATAATTGTCACACAGTGAAAAATGAACAATTCATAAGAATACATATTTATTCAGGACTTTCAAGATAGGGGGTTCCAGGAAACACTCCATAGATGACCATTACAAAGTGGTCTCCTTAACCACTATTTCTGACACTTGTTGTTTACAAGTTAAAATAAGTATTATTTGATAGAAAATTACTTAGAATCCCCAAACATTATATATATATATATATATATATATATATATATATATATATATTTTTTTTTTAGCAGAGACCCTAGAGAATAAAATGGAGATAGTTGCAATACTTTGTCACACTGTATTTGCGCAGTGGTCTTACAAACGCAATTTTATTGTAAAAAATACACTTTTTTGAAGTAAAAAATAAGAAAACAGTAAAGTTAGCCCAACTTTTTTCTATAATAGATAATGTTACACAGAGCAAATAGATACCCAACATGTCATGCCTGAAAATTGCGCATGCTCGTGGAATGGCAACAAACATTGGTACTTAAAAATCTACATTGGCGATGCTTTAAAAATTTCTATAGGTTAGCAGTTTAGAGTTACAGAGGAGGTCTAGGGCTAGAATTATTGCTCTCGCTCTTATGATCATGATGATACCTCACATATGCAGTTTAATCCTCTCCCCACTGGAGAAGTATAATACAGCAGCAACAAAGGAAGAAGTTCTACAGCCATAATCAGCTCCAGACCAAGTTACATATGTTTTATTAATCAGTGATGATCAGCATTGTGGATACCTCTTGATACTACCATTTGGCAATGTGTCTTTTCGTGTAAAACAGTCTTTCATTGCCAGCACAATACTCCAAAATAATATATCTTGAAACAATGATCTTACCATCTATTTAACATTTTTTTTCTTAAAAATCGAACTATTTTAGGGTCTCTTATATGCAGGCTCAGTAAGGATAGTGAAAATAAATGGATTCAAATGTCATGAATGCCATAATATTTAATAATCATGTAATCATCAAGTAGAGGCAATTCATACTAATATGAATAAAAAAAATACCCAGCACATTTAGGAACTTTGTATTCTAAAAGAAGCGCTGCTACAAAAAAAAAAAAATCTTTACATGGGCTCAGCATTATAAGAAACAGCCAAAAGGTCCAAATTAGGCTCCCAAACTGTCAGATGGATATCACTTCTCTATATAGTATCACAGTAAATGTCTTTTTCTGTTGTATCTTAATTTAATTAGGTAAAGCAAACTGATCTTTATGAATGTAGTTCCTGTCACATTTCATTGATTAATCATGGTTTGAGAAAAGGAACACAAGATTTACTTAACTACTTGTGTGTTAATGGCAATTTTTGAAGCCTGATTAGCACAGATTTAGGTCAACTCTGGATAGTGCTAGTTTTGTTGCTTGTGCATCGATAATGAATTATGTTTTCTAATAGGTAGCCATTTTGTATTTTTAAATCATCTCTATGTAAAAGGTATGTTATTATAATTTCATCATTAACTTATGTTAAGGAGGTTGTAAAGAACACTTACAGGTCTATTTATAAAATATTTTCTTTGTGAATGTCTCATCATGCAGGTAAAATGTGCCTGACATGGATGATTTACAGGTTCTTAGGATGCCAGCTCACTAACAACCAGAAGCCCTTAGCCAGCAGATGTCACCTTTAGCAGTTGTAATAATACCACTGTGCAGCTTGAGGATCAATTGGCTGAACACTCATTAATTTAGCCATTCACACAGGAATCTCCATAGATTGTACACAGTGCAGAATATATTCATAGCATTTCTCCTGATGGTTTAATGTTCTTAGCCTATAGTCTATTTTCTCTATTGGAGGCATAAAAAAGAAACTGACTTTACACAGTAGCAGAGCGCCCCAGAGAGAGTTGGCAAAAGTCTTGTTCAGGTTTTACACATCTCTCAGGCTCCTCTCATACACATTTTGGGATCTCTGATCCACGGTCAACTTTGGGTCTTGGTCCTCTTCCCTAGGTCAATTTATACTGACCTGAGAGAGCCAGCCAGTGCTCTCAAACCTGAGGACCAGACAAGTCCTGTCTGGGAGAGCTTTTAAGGTCATTAAAAAGCAAACAAGTTGTATAAGCAGAGACTATCAAAGACTAACAAATATTAGGCTTGTTCAGCCTAATAGTAAGGATTGCAGTTTGTATAGTTGTATAACATAATCAGTGTAGTGTAAATTGCAATCAAAAAATTGAAAAACAATGTTGTGTATAATCGGCTCTTCTTGACATTTTTTTTTTTTTTTTGTGTCAGCGTGTTGAGCTGACATTTTGTTGTTTGTGACATGCATGGCTTTCACATATTTTTGCAAATATTTTTAGCCCCTATGTTACCTTTTATATAATAAATATTCAAAGGAGAGAGCCCTATGGTTTTCCCTTATTATTTTTTTGGCTCACATTATGATGATGGATGAATGAATGATTGAGACCCTAAGAGGAGGTCAGCAAGGTTTATAGATAACCTGTGGAGGAGTTCCCCTGTGGCATCCTGTGAGACATCCTAACAGGCGATTGTGACTCTGTAGTGGGGTCATTATCTGAAGGCGAGCAGGCATTCCAGCCATAGGCGGTGGTCACCGAATTCACTGGATCACAATATTTTTTGGAATATAATTTTAAACTGTCACTTTGAGTTTCACAGCGGTGGATGTTATACACAACATTGAGACTTTGTTTCTCATTATTTTGATTGCAATTTATCTTGGTTGCGCTACACTGATTATGGTATATGTTTTTTGGCTTTGATAGTTATAGGTGGACACACTCTGATAGGTGTTGGCAGCAATCACTATCGGGCCTCAGTTTAAGCCCATTGTATATCATTTTACACTGACTTTTTGCACACAGCTTTTCCAATATTGCGCTGATTATGTATTGTTTCACAGTTTGTATAGTTAGCACCGGGACACGGCTGGGATTTTGTTTGTTTTTTTGTCCTATTTACTTTTTTCTGGAACACAGTACAGCACCTGTAAATAGACTTGTGTATAGAACTGTTAAATTACAGCACTGTTTGTCACTACTCCACTGGACTGCTATTTGTGCCTGAAAGTGTGCTCGCCCCAGGGATCTTTTGTACCTGCAACCTGTTCCCTGCTCACAACACGACAACATAACTAATTTTAAGGGTATTATTTATTATGTTTGTCAGAATATTTTTTTTTAAATAGACCCCTATGGGTAAGGACCCACCAAAAGGTTATCTGACTATTTCAGCAGTTAGTTTGTCAGTCTTTTATTTTTAGGACAATAAAAAAAATGTCATCCGCACATTTTTCTGCTTAGGGGTCTAGTTAACATGTTTTTACGCAATATTTGCGCAACTTTAACCTAGGATTCTCACATTTTCAAATTAACTTTAATTGGAAAAAGTGCAAATTTTGGGTGAAAATTGTGTGAATCTTGAATGAAAACAATTATAAATACACCTCTTAGTGGTATATTTAAAAGCAGTAAATTTGACTTTCACCAAACATTAACAGCATGTAAATTTACCATGTGCATGTGTTTTAAGTGATTGATTCACCTGCAGTGAAAATTTGGTCAAAATTGCATTCACTGCTTTATAAAAAATGTCCATGTTTGCTTGTAGAAATGTATATACAGCTGCAAGAAAAAGTATGTGAACCCTTTGGAATGATATGGATTCCTGCACAAATTGGTTATAAAATGTGATCTGATCATCATCTAAGTCACAACAATAGACAATCACAGTCTGCTTAAACTAATAACACACAAAGAATGAAATGTTGCTATGTTTTATTGAGCACACCATGTAAACATTCACAGTGCAGGTGGAAAAAGTATGTGAACCCCTAGACTAATGACATCTCCAAGAGCTAATTGGAGTGAGATGTCAGCCAACTGGAGTCCACTCAATGAGATGAGATTGGAGGTGTTAGTTACAGCTGCCCTACCCTATAAAAAACACACACCAGTTCTGGGTTTGCTTTTCACAAGAAGCCTTGCCTGATGTGAATGATGCCTCGCACAAAAGAGCTCTCAGAATACCTACGATTAAGAATGGTTGACTTGCATAAAGCTGGAAAGGGTTATAAAAGTATCTCCAAAAGCCTTGCTGTTCATCAGTCCATGGTAAGACAAATTGTCTATAAATGGAGAAATTTCAGCACTGCTGCTACTCTCCCTAGGAGTGGCCATCCTGTAAAGATGACTGCAAGAGCACAGCGCAGACTGCTCAATAAGGTGAAGAAGAATCCTAGAGTGTCAGCTAAAGACTTACAAAAGGCACTGGCTAATTCTAACATCCCTGTTAGCGAATCTACAATACGTAAAACACTAAACAAGAATGGATTTCATGGGAGGATACCATAGAGGAAGCCACTGCTGTCCAAACAAAACATTGCTGCACGTTTACAGTTTGCACAAGAGCATCTGGATGTTTCACAGCAGTAGTGGCAAACTATTCTGTGGACAGATTAAACCAAAGTTGAGTTGTTTGGAAGAAACACACAACACTATGTGTGGGGAAAAAGAAGCACAGCACACCAACATCAAAACCTCATCCCAACTGTAAAGTATGGTGGTGGGGGCATCATGGTTTGGGGCTCCTTTGCTGCATCAGGGCCTGGACGGATTGCTATCATAGAAGGAAAAATGAATTCCCAAGTTTATCAAGACATTTTGCAGGAGAACTTAAGGCCATCTGTCTACCAGCTGAAGCTCAACAGACAATGACCCAAAGCATAGAAGGAAATCAACAACAGAATGGCTTAAACAGAAGAAAATACGCCTTCTGGAGTGGCCCAGTCAGAGTCCTGAGCTCAACCCGATTGAGATGCTGTGGCATGACCTCAAGAAAGTGATTCACACCAGACATCCCAAGAATATTGCTGAACTGAAACAGTTCTGTAAAGAGGAATGGTCAAGAATTACTCCTGACCGTTGTGCACGTCTGATGTGCAACTACAGGAAAAGTTTGGTTGAAGTTATTGCTGCCAAAGGAAGTTCAATCAGTTATTAAATCCAAGGGTTCACATACTTTTTCCACCTGCACTGTGAATGTTTACATGGTGTGTTCAATAAAAACATGGCAACATTTCATTCTTTGTGTGTTATTAGTTTAGGCAGAGTGTGATTGTCTATTGTTGTGACTTAGATGATGATGATCAGATCACATTTTATGACCATTTTGTGCAGAAATCCATATCATTCCAAAGGGTTCACGTACTTTTTCTTGCAGCTGTAGATGACTCTTTCACATGGAACCTCTCCACTCCATTCAGCTGAGGATGCATAAACAGATCCCCTGCTGAATCAGAGCTGACTATGACAGATATCACTTTTATTTACATCCATGTTCATTCAATTTGTGTGCACATTTGCACAAGGGATTTGAAATAGCTATAGCTTAGACTGCCTCTGATCTGTCACGTTTAGGTCCGGAAAAACAGTATAGGACAACAACGGAGGTAGGCAGGTGTAAATGGACACACATGGGATCACAGAGGAAACAGATGAGTCATAATGATTCACCTCCAGTGTTACTTCCTCAATGGGTACGAGCATCTCTATAATGTTGCCTACTATGTCTCACTGATCTGCAGTAGGGATGATCGAACGGTTCGGGTCCACCATCGGTTCGGCCCGAACATTGGGTGTTCGAGGTTCGGCCGAATTTAGAACTTTTTGCCCAAAAAGTTCGGAATTCGGCAACCAGAACCGACCAAAATGCAATGCTTCAGGAAATGGGCTTTAAAAGCCCGTGATTGGACCAGAACCATTAGCAAAAGCCAATTGAGGGGGCAGGAGAATGCTAGAAATGTGATTGGAGTGACTAGGGGGTCCCTAGACCAATCATTAGTGAATACGCCCCCCCAGTATATAAGATCGCCCCCGCCAAATTCCTAGCATTCTTGTACGGGACATGGAAGAGAGTGGAATGCTGTTCTGTTCTAATGTGTTACAAAGTGTCATTTAGCTATTTTTAGTGTGAGGAAAGGGATATCTAGTGTAGTTAGAGTGCTCCTTTACACTTAAGTTAGCTTCAAAAATTTAGTTTCTGTAGGGAAAGTGTTAAGTGTAAAGGGACCGTAGTGTAGTGTAGGGTTAACTGACAGTGACTGCTATGGAAGGGTGACAAAACCCTTCCATAGCAGGGTGACCGCTATAGAGAAATGATCATTTCTCTGAGTTGCTTCGGGACAGGCATATGGCTTCTCACCAGCCAAGCATTTTTCATGCTGCAGGGGCTGCCACTGCCAGTGCTTTTTTGAGGACATGTTTGATGTCAGACATGACATCTGAACATGTGTATAGGGGGTATATATACACATATATGTCTGTATATATACCCCTAGACATATATAGGTGTGATAGTAGCAGAAATATATGCTTGCGCTAATGAAATCATTTACAGTAATATATTTCTGCTACTATAACACCTATATATGGCTAGGTGTCTACTATATATACATATAATTATGTGTGTATATATACCACTATACACAAGTTCAGATGTTTTGCCTGCCTCAAAAGAACCCAAAAAAATGCCAAAAAAACGCTAGCGTCAAAAAAAAATGCCCAGGTGTGTTTTTGCTGGCATTTTTTGGGGGTTTTTGAAGGCAGGCAAAACATCAGAACTGCTGACTGCAAAGAACCCAAAAAAATGCCTGCTTTGAAACCGGCAAGGTGTGAAAACCGAGAAGAGAAGCTAACCCCCTGAGCTGAAAGTGTTCTAATACAAACAATCTTTTTTTTATGGTTCTGGACATGCTACAGAGCTGAAACTTCACATGTACACCTTTTAGACCCCCCCAGATACGAAATCCAAAGTAAAAATCAAAAAATTTCTTTTTTTCTAAATTTTTCAATAATTGGCTTTTTTATCAAAAATGACAATTTTTAAGAACTTTTTTTGTGTGATTTTGTGTCTGGTGGGTCTAAAAGGCGTACCTGTGAAGTTTCAGCTCTGTAGCATATCCAGAACCAGAAAAAAAGATCATATAGGTGTAAAAGGAGGGTCCCACATCCCTGTTCTACTGAAAAATTATCTTTTTTTTTTCATGGTTCTGGACATGCTACAGAGCTGAAACTTCACATGTACACCCCCCAGATACTAAATCCAAAGTCAAAAAATCTCTCTTTTTTTTTTTTTTCAATAATTGGCTTTTTTATCAAAAATGACAATTTTTAAGAACTTTTTTTGTGTGATTTATAGTTAATGGGGCATGACCCAGAACCCTAGGGACTTTTTAGGGGCATTTATTGGGTTTTAGGGCTTAAAAATGGTGTTTTTTGATTACCGAAGTTCGGGTCCCATTGATTTCAATGGGGTTCTGAAATCCGGGCCGAACTTTCGGGAAATTCGGATGTTCTGGCCGAACCGAACTTTTCTGGCTGGCACCCTGTGGTGGGTGGCTGTCTGGCTGGCACCCTGTAGTGGCTGTCTGGCTGACACCCTGTGTGGTGGCTGGCCTGGCAGGAACAGGCCCAGGGCCTGTGGCTGCAGTGCTGGTACAGTCAGGATGGAGGAGGACTCAGGCAGGGCCTGTGGCTGGCTGGCTGGTTGCACTGTGTGGGACTGGGTTGCTAGCTGACACCGGGAAGCTGTGGGTGGTGGGTGGCCACGATGGCTGTGTTACAGAACAGAACAGAGAGATACAGAACATGTGTCAGTGTGTTTGTTGGTCACTGTTATCATTTATCACAGAACAGATAGAATACAGAGCGTGTGTCAGACTGTTGGTCACTGCACTCGCTAGATGTAGCAGAATTCTTCTTGTCCCGACTCTCCCGACCGACCGCCTGTGCCACATGCAGACACCAGTGTGGTAGCAGTGGGTAAGACACTGTAGGAGGCAGAGGGAGGCGGCCTAAGAGCTGTCTAGAGGGAGGCGCGCTTCGCAACATAAGCGATGGCGTCACGAAAATATTGGCAATGTCGGTAAATCAACAGGCCGATTCCGATATATCAGTGAAAGTGCATATCGGCCCCCAATATATCGATGTTGTCAATAATCGGTCGATCTTTAGTAACGACACAGGTTGCTAGTGTAATGGAATGGGTTGCTGTGGATATTGGTAAGAAAAAAAAAAAGATGTCAATAACTGAGAGAACTTCATCTCATTCGTCCCATTTTGATTTAATCCATGAGACATGTGGGTATTTAGTTCATGGATTCACCATGCTTCACATTTTACCAATAGTGAAGTACCATAAGTTTGCAGTCTAATTGTGCAGTAAAAACATACTTACAGGACAAAAGATAAAAATGAGCATGTAAATTGCAAGATGTTTCCGCGAATGCCGTAACCACCGCCAACTGCATCCCTACAGTACTTCACTATTGGCTCTTTCTCTTTGTTCTGCACATGAGGATTATTTGGAACATCTAAGAGGCTATTCGAAAGTCCTTGATCGATTCCTTGGGACCCATCAGTCTTAAATAAACCAAGCCCGTTTGATTCCCAGACTGAAAAGCTGGGAGTCCATTGATTCTGGTAAGGAGGGACACAAAGGGGGGTGTGTGTCACATCATGGAGTGAATTTATGTGGAGCACTTCAGAGAGTGTAAAAAAAAGAATACCTATCTTATATTCAGACTTTATTTGCAAGAGATCTTACAAAAAGGGTATAATTTCTCTAGCCTTTGCTCCTACAGTAGGTTTTATTTGATCTCCTAGCCTCTTCCTCTAATCGCATTAGTAATAAGACATGGCTCTCATATAGGAGCTCCTATAGATGCAGCATAAATACCTGTAAATACCATTGGTTCCATGAAAAAATACATAAATACATTTACTAGCTACTGGAAAGACTTTCCTCATTAGGGATTATGTCAGTTGTGGCACACATTAAGTACTGTAAAGCATTCTTTGTACAAAATGTTCAATACAATACATAGGCTGTACTAGTTGTGCCTTTAAACTAGTATTGACTACATCTAATTTTAATGTAAATCAGTTATCCTCTGTGTCCCAGAATTTTTGATGTCCATGGAGGGAATATGATGGGTTTTCCATTTTTTGGATTAGAAAAGGTTACAAAACATGTTAGGGGTGACGACTTACATAAACAGTTATTAGAACAATAAGTGTAGTGGATCCATAGACTGAATACTTGCATACCTCATGGACTAAATCACAATGGGACACTTGTTTTTTTATGTTCAATCATTTTTATTGGATTATGCAAACTACAAACAAATGAGAGTAAACGATAGTGCAACATGCACTGGTTCAACAACAAATACACAGGAATAGAATAACAAGTGCTCCGGAGTGCTAGTATACAGTACCACTTCGAACATATGTCAATGTTGAGGTAAGGATACCCAAATGAATAAAAAAATGGCAAGTCCCAGGCTGGGTGCCCAGCACCCTTCTCCCCCTGCACCCTAAGTGGGCAGAAGCCGTGCAGGGAGGAGGGGCATCAGGTCCCCGCCAGGATGTGACAGGGTGAGAAAACATGCATAACGACATAACATACATTATTTTAAGTAGATGTACCAGTTAAATGTGTCCACAGAGTCCATCTGTCATCAAAAGTTTTACAAGAGCCTTGATTAATTGCCAACAAGCGTTCAAATATGTCATTGCGATTACCTGCTATCTTTACATCAGATACATTTAGGGAGTCTTGTGAACCCCAGTGTTTAAGTATATTGTGGCATGCTGCCAGTAATATGTGACATACTATTTGTCTCATGTGTAGTGGAAACGATCTATGCCTAGATTGAGTAATGCAAGACCCATAGCTGGTGGTTGTAGAATTCCCATGACTGAGGAAATCATTTGAAACACCTTCTTCCAGTAGCTCGTCAAGCAGGGACAGTCCCACATTATATGGGGGAGTGTGCTGACCTGACCGCATTGTCTCCAACATGCAGCAGAATGGTGAGGTGAGAATTTAGAGAGTTTCTAAATGCACTGGTCATTGGGAAATGATGCTCAAATTGCTGCACAGGTGGCAATATACACCTTACAAAAACGGAAGTATGAGTGAATAGCCCGTTGCCAGTCTGCCGGGGAGTATGAATTATCGAGCTCAGTTTCCCATTTCTGGACGGGTAATGACTTCTAAAATTTGGACTTGTGTTGGAGAGTATTGGAAATACCTCCTCTGCATTGGGCTAGACCAGTCAGTAAGGCCCATACTGCAGATGAAATGTGAAGGGGGGGCAGGGGGTGTTTCGAGAGGAATTGAGATATGCTGGCGGGAGGGCGAATCTTTCTCGCATGTCTACCCATTTGCGAGGTGTGCCCTGGGAGAAGAAATCTTGCAGGTGTATTTGGTTGTAACGGAGCAGTGGTTTAGTGTATAGAAAGGGAATTCTAGTGAACAAAGCTTGTAGTGGGATAGGTGGAATTACTATAGGGGGTTCCTCCGAGGAGTTATGCAAGAGATGGAGCCAGGACAGTATGGATGCCTCCATGGGTGGGGAGGGGGAAGAAAGACCCCTAGGGCATATGGAGTCTACATAAAGAAGAGACGCAAGACCTGGAGCCTCGGACAGCGCCTCCTCTATGGCCGCCTAGCGTTGTCTGTCTGCCGTGTGGAACCAGTATTGGAGTTGATCCAGAATGGCCGCCAGCCTATAATCGTTAAGGTCAGAGAGCCCCATTCCTCCGACAAGTTTGTGAGTGATAATGGTTTTCCAAGCACATCTTGGTTTTTGTGGAGCCATATGAATTAGTTTAATGATCTCTTTAAGGAGTCAGTGTACTTTCTCGGGAGGGGCATGGGTAGAACCCTGAAGTAATACAATATTTGTGGGAGAATGGACATATTATATGCCGCAATTCTGCCCACCTAGGAGAGATCTGCCTTGGCTAGATTGTGCAATTGGTTTTGTATGGTAAGTATCAGGGGCTCATAGTTTGCGTGAGCGAGGAGATACAGTCGTGGAGTGAGGGTGATTCCCAGATAAGGGATTCCGTCCTTCGCCAGAGAATAGGGTTGCCTGGAGGTGGGACCTAGCTGATGCTTCCATTCCCAAGTCTAGAATGAGGGATTTGGAGTAGTTGAACTTATAATATGATACTGAGCTGAAGGCATTCTGAAAGCTGAACATGACAGGTAGGGAGCGTGATGGTTCGGTCAGGAGGAGAATCACGTCGTCGGCAAAAAGGTTGACCACATGACTCTCACTCCTGAGCTGAAAGCCGGAGATGAGAGGGCGTTGGCGGATTAATTCTGCAAGCGTTTCAATAATGAGATTGAAAATGGTGGGCGAGAGTGGGCACCCTTGGCGGGTGCCATTTTAAATTTGGAAGGGCTTAGAGAAGAGGCCTGATGTATACACCTGGGCAGATGGGCAAGAGTAAAGAGCTAGGATGGCCGACTTGATCCCCCCAGTGAACCCGAAACGAGACAGTACTTCCGACATGTAGCGCCACTCCACCCTATTGGACACCTTCTCTGCGTCAATGGACAACAGCAGAGAATGTGTTTGGTGGACCTCTGCAACATTTGTTTTTTTTAAAAGTTCTATCAACATCTAGTTTTCTTTTTCTTACCATTGCCCATGGCAGCCCATGCCATTATCCCTAGCAACCTGTGCCGTTACTAATATCAACCTCTTGCTTTTATCCAAAGCACCCCTGTTTTTATCCATAGCAACCTATGTTATTACCTATTACAACCTGTTTGTTTTTCAGATAAAGTTCTTGACACCTTGTTTCCTTTTTTTTTTTAGCTTCTTAGTTTTTTGGTTATTAGTGTTAGTGAGAAAATGTTATCAATGTTTTGTCTTTTTTGCTAATGATGTAATTAATTAACAGCTGTGTTATATAGCGTTTATTGGTTGTAGTACTTTTAAAATAAAGTGTGTTACATCATAACACTTGCTATTTTTAAAGCCCGCACAGGGCTGAAACATGTAAGCAAGGAAGGACACTTGGGTTTTTTAATACTTTGTTAAATAAAAGAGTATTGGGATCAACCCATTAGCATGTGTCAGTCTACAATTTCATATTTGTTAGCAAACACAAAGTGCATACATACACACACCTTCTCAGGTTCAACTGGATAGACCAGTGTCTTTATTCAACCTTACCAATTATATAACTACGTAACCTTTTGGCAAAAATGTGTTCTATATTTGAATACCTTTGGACTTAAAGGTAATGTCTACGTTTGTAATGCAATCTGTTTACTAAGAAAACGAGGCAGTATATTTGTGGCTGAAAACAGTATTGAAGTGTCCACGTTTTCCATAAAGTGTGTCCATACCCAACACTTTTTTTTGTAATAGAAATGGGGAAAAGTTATAACCCATTTTAGGTCTTACTGCTATCTGGGGCTTCATAAACATGAAGATTTCTACTCACTTTCTGTTTCAACACAACCTTTTACTAAACAGGAGCTGAGAATAAATCTGCAACAAGGAAACAGACAATATAAAGCTGACAGAGCTTCTAACATTCCATTACTTAACCACTTGCTGCCAACTCACGTACCTGTATGTCATTTGACTTCATGTGCTTATACCGGAGTGATGCCAGGCATCACCCTGGTACCGTTTTTTAGAGCCAATGGCCGGCTCTCTTGTAATAACAATCGATGTGGCTAAGCAGCCACTCAGATGTTATTACAAGCAGCAGGAGGGGACAACCCCTTCCGCTACTCGCCCGGGCTTTCCCCTCCCATCAGGAGACCCGAGCGACCAGACAGCACATCGACCAGCCTGCTGGAGACCCGAACAAAGCCAGAATTGGCTTTAATGGGGTCTTGGATATGGTAACCTGGAAGCAACATCATGACATCACTACCGGTTTACTCGGCAACCAACGACAGCAGTTTTAAAAATGGAAAGTTTTCAAAAACATAGATCTTGACATTTTGAATGCTTTTAAGTGCAGAGAAGGGATTTAGGGTCTTAAATACCCCAGATCCCTCCTTAAAAAGTACCTGTCTCATGCCTATTACTGTCACATAGACCGGAAGTACACGGGTGACACGAGCGGAGGCTTTTGAGGTCCGGGACACCAGCGTGGAGAGGGTGAGCTGGACCTATATTGCCCGCTACGGTACCCGCGTTACTCTGAGGATATAAGATGTTGAAGGCTTATTGATATTTTGCGTTTGTGAGTGCAATTGCATTGGGGTTTTTTTGGAAATAAAGTTGGAATGGTTTAAGCTATATTACGCTAGTGCTGTTCCTTTTTGTTTCCTTTATGTTTGCTTGATGGGCAATGTATCGTGAGGAAAAGGGACGCACGCAATTTCGTGAGAGACCATCAGGGATTTATGTCCAATATCTGCAGCGGTAGCCGACTCCAAGTGTGATTTATATACACAAGCCTGTTTGCCTGTCCTATGAGAATAGGTGGGCCATATGTTCTGGTGAGTTGCCATCCCCCTCTGTATATCACAACGGTGGAGGTTTAGCTATTTGGTGACCCCGACACACAGTGGTGATTACTACTTGGTGAAGTGGACTGTTGCTGAAATCTTTTAACCCCTTTATATCCAGGGATGGACGTTTATATGTGAAAGCATTTGCTTTTTGGTTTATATATGGACGTTCAAAGGACTTTTTTCACTTGTTTGCTTTTTTGATTCATGCTTCATGATTCATGCACTATCAGCGCTACTTATGCTAATCTCATGGTCCTGAGTGACTATTGATTTGAGTATATCTAAACACAATTTTCCTTTCAAGTGGCTGCGGTAGAGTCTTTTAAAAGACGCTTTTGTTCATTCTGCTTGTGCGCAGGGGATATATTTTATCACTAGTAGAGGACGTTTTGGTGATATTTATATTTTATTTCAATCTCCTTAGTGAGTTACTGGACACATTGATATGATAAACTACCCTGCTGGGTGACCAACCCAATTAAATCGGATATCTACACCTCTTCTAACCAGCGATACCAAGTACCTCACTTAAATCATACTTCTATATATGTCCTGAGTACATGGATATGGCCGCTCCATTCACATATTATCCCGATGCCCACCCCGGGAGATGATATGCCTGGTGCATGACTTTATGGGAAAAAGTGTTTTTGAAGGTCTCTCTGGCCTTGAAGAAGCCTTTGGCAAAATGCGTCAGCTCTTTGAGGACCTACTGTTTACATTCGCTATGAGACACATTTATTGCCAATTTGGTATTCTGTATCAGTGTTTCCTTAGGGAACACAACTATTTTTATATGTAAATCTGTATGCATACATATTTCCTTTTTACTTTTATGATTTAATAAAATATGTTTTTATTCATAAGTAATTTGCATTTGTGACCACCCCTCCTTCATTGGCCTTTAAAATTCCATCTTTTTTTCTCTTTTTTGATTCTTGTAAAATCATCTTTCACATTATACAAAAAAATTGGACTAACTTTACTTTTATTTGTTTTTTTAATTCAATAAAGTGTATTTTTCCTCAAAAAATTGTGTTTGAAAGACTGCTGCCCAAATACAGTGTGACATAAAATATTGCAACAACTGCCATTTTTTTCTATAGGGTGTCTGGCTAAAAATATATATATATATATATATATATTGTTTGGGGGTTCTAAACAATTTTCTAGCAAAAAATACTGATTTTAACTTGTAAGCAACAAATGTCAGAAAAAGGCCTGGTCTATAATTTGAGCTTTAGTTAAAAAGACAAATGGGCAATCAGGCAAGATTTAAGAGTTACCTACTCCTACCCCTGTACAATAAGATGCACACTCACAGCTCACTGTAGAAATTTAGCAATGCCAAAGCTGACTGCACTTCCATTAATGCCCTGGAATGATGTCACCTCCACCCAGCTAATGAAAGCAGCCAGCGGTTGAGACCAGGAAGCTGGCTGGCTAAAGATGTTAGCAGCCAGTGGGGAGCTATGGGCTGCCACATCACTAGATCTAAGCTGAGTATAGTTCCGCATTAACTTAAAGAAATGGCATTTACCCTCATTTCCTGTCCTGGGGACAACATTTTTAACAGACAGGAAGTAAAGGAATCTTTCCTTTACTTAAAAAAATAAACAAATATATTGATAATCAATGAAGTCATTATCTGTGTGCTTAAAATAAGCTCTGTTCACCTGTTTATTTCTTGGGTTGCATATTTTAAAATATATTTTGTCATCAACACCATCTGGTAAAACCCACAGCATTCACAGAGCAGCTGTGTTTCTACTTCTCTGAGATTTGTCATCAGAATTATCCCTACCCTTGCAAAAGTATGTTATTTATGCCTTATGACCTACAACAGAGTTTACAGGTTGTTCAAATGCTCTTTAAACATGTTGATAGCTGTAAAATGTAGAGGATAATATCCATGATATAGTCATTTATGTGACCTATGTATTTTGTATAAGGGAAATTAATTCAGATGAACTGGGTGCTTTTTTTTTTTTTTTTTTGTCTTTAACAGTGTTCCTGGGGAAGCATTAGTAATAATTATAAGCAAAATATGTTCCATATCCAATTTACTCAAATCCGACCCAAACTTTAAATATACACCCCATGAATTGGCAGATCATCATAATGAGATTTTATTGTGTTTTTTAATGCTTTTTTTGTATTATGGGAAGAGGAGGAGGAATGTTGGCTATGTCTAGTGTGTGTGTGTGTGTGTATGTGTGTGTGTGTGTGTGTGTGTGTGGGGAGGGGGGTATGGATATATCTATATGGCACGCTATCAGCCAAAAATATGTTTTAAATGCAACGTACTGGTTATTATTACTATCCATCAGTTATGAGACAGGACAAGATCAATTGCAATTTAGATAAGGGGTCTTAAGCTGGATACACACTATACAGCTTTTGTTGTTAGATTTCCTTCAGATTTACCTTTTCTATGTAGTACAAGGGCCTGCCAGATTGCATACAAATTGAAAGTGTTTAAGTTTGACCTCATATTATATGGTCTTGGTAAGTCTAAAGAAAATAATCTGAAGAAAATTATATAGTGTGTACACAGCTTTAGACACACTCAGTGATCACATGTGCAAAAAATTTAAGGAATATTTTCAGAACCTGTGCAATGTATATAAAAGCAGGGTGAAATGAGTTTACAAGCCTGATCAGTACTGCAGTAAGTCCAGAACATATATCTATACACATACATCTATACATCTGTAAAATATATATTTTATTTAATTTTCTTTGGGGGAAAAGCATGTTCTTTGCAATTGACCTTAGCTACTACAATATGACATTCTAGTATTATCTTGAAACACACTTTTTGAATACACAGTAGACCGCAGCTGACCTACTAACCCAACAAGAGTAGCAAGTTAGGGACACATTTTTTCTCCTTTGTATTTTTTCACATAATGTGTACTGTACTGTACTGTAGTTGGTTCAAAGTGTATGTATACTGTGATACAGCTACAACAAAACTTCAGATTTTGTGGTTCTACACATTCTTTCAATGCCATAGAGACTGCAAAATACAAAATGAATTAAAAAATCTAATCACAGACCTCTAAATGAAAGGAAAATGCTCACTGAAACCTTGACATTACATTATCTGAACTGAAAGAGAAATATAATGGCTTTTTTACTTGAAATTAAAAAAGTGTTACAAATATTTGCTTAAATATTCAGTATGTATTTATTCTTAAGCCAGTCTATACCCTGGGTATTTAATTAGTTTTTCCATAGTGGTTATTTACAGGAAAAAACTCAACATGGAGACAGCAGGTGGTATAAATTAATTCATAGACTCACCCTTCCTGCTAATCGGTAAACAGCATGGGGTTAAATAGAAGTCTTTGCGTAAGACGGATTGTGCTTGTGCCTGCACCAGATCTGCCCCAGACACTCATATTAACACAATAATAAGACTATTGTTTGTTCTGCTACGCTGCAGAATTCATTTACTATGTAAAATCAGAACCCAGTTACTCATTTTATGGCAGATTTATTGCATTTACAGAGGTTTAATCTTCTGTTCCCAGCAGCCCTTCAATGCACATGGCCTGTGATATTTGAGCTCTGATGTCTGGAGTGCACTATGCATTTAAAGCAATGACCTCACAACATTAACTCTGTCCTCCTGTGCAGTATGTCAGTTCTGTAACATTCTATTTCCAAATGTGAACTTCATTCCCTCTTCTAACTGCTTCTGACAGCGTCTCCTGTTTATCCTTGCTGAAATTCCTTGCCTACCAGCTATTTTTATGTGCTCCCCCCTTGCATTGAATTTTCAAAATCTAATTATATAATTCCACTGAATTCATATGTACCTGTATTTTGTTTATTTATATAATTCTGCTTTTACAATATCTGCTGTAAAATACTTACATTTGAAAAAAAATGTCCTTCCAAAGTTACATTACAAAAATGTGTTCTATTATTTACTGTAACTACATGTTATCATTTCATACTTTCTCCTTTTGTTTTGGTCAATAGTTTGTGATGATAAAAATTTATTGCTAAAATTAATAACATGGAAGGATAATGAATAGCTTGGCAGTATAGCAACAACACAACTTTGTCATCTGTGTTTTGTTTGCAAGTGTATATACTTGTAGCGAAAGGAGTAGTCTTTCTGCTATAATGCTAATTGTGGTAAAAAATACTGCGCTAACAAAAATAGTGAACAAATAGCTGCTGACACTCCAACAGACTGTGATGGCAACCAAATATAATATAAATTGTGCAGCGCTCAAATGTTAAAGTGAGTACAATGTGATACACACTGAAATGCAAAAATAAAGTCCAATTTTCAAAATTAGACAAAAAAGGAAGGTGACCAGTCCCACATAGAAGAGTGAATACTTGTGATAAATCCCACACCAAAAAGAGAATATAATTCGCTCACCAGATGGCATGGGCCCAAAGTACCTTACAGCAATTGGGTCATGCAGGCTGAAAGTGATGATCTCCTTGGAACAGATGGCAGAGGCTTCCACAAATTCTCCTCCAAATGGTGGATATAGGAGGGTCACTCAAGGATGGTACACGTATGGATATCTGGAAATCCCAACTCAGAAAGGTGTATGTGGGATAAATCGAAAAGACACCATAGCGTGATACCATTTAAATGGTTTATTAAAGCAAAGAAAGTAATGCACTTACAATGGGTCAGATGGTAAGAAGCATTCAGTACAATTCGGCACTCTTGACAATCCTAACGCATTTCATTACACATAACATTTTCAAAGGAAAATCTGACCCATTGTAAGTGCATTACTTTCTTTGCTTTAATAAACCATTTAAACGGTATCACGCTATGGTGTCTTTTCAATTTATCCCACATACACCTTTCTGAGTGGGGATTTCCAGATATCCATACGTGTACCATCCTTGAGTGACCTTCCTATATCCACCATTTGGAGGAGAATTTTTGGAAGCCTCTGCCATCTGTTCCAAGGAGATAATCACTTTCAGCCTGCATGACCCAATTGCTGTAAGGTACTTTGGGCCCATGCCATCTGGTGAGCGAATTATATTCTCTTTTTGGTGTGGGATTTATCACAAGTATTCACTCTTCTATGTGGGACTGGTCAGCTTCCTTTTTTGTCTAATTTTGAAAATTGGACTTTATTTTTGCATTTCAGTGTGTATCCCATTGTACTCACTTTAACATTTGAGCGCTGCACAATTTATTTTATATTTGCTATAATGCTAAATTCACTAAGCTATGGTGATCATTATGTTCCTTAACAACCATTATTTTTTTATCAATGACAGACAAAAAACACATTAGTTATAGCTTAGTGGATTTATCCTTTGATCTTTGGGAGCTGTCCATTTCAGCACCTTTTCTGTATCCCTTATAAATGAATTCCTTGACTTCAATATTCAGCATTTAATATGAGCACCATCACAAGTACTAATTGAGTAGACATACAGGGGATTTTGATTGTCAGGTAGGAGATGAAGATGAAGACATAACATTCATTTATGCACTGCCAAATGCTTGTAGGCTGTTTAATGCACCCGTTTTCAATAAACTATTGCTAACATTCTTTTGTGAAATACTACCATTATTGAAGGACTAGACAAATGTTAGAAGCTATGTAGACATTGTTTCTAAACAATTACAGTTCTATATTTACAGCCTTTTCTATTTAGGTAGGGATTTATGTTCTCTTGCTAATGAAAATGGCCCTGTTGTCACGTTTTGTCTACATTTTAATTTCTATACTCATTCATTCAATTCTGATTAACTCCCCTGTTATGTTGTGGACATTTTTTCCTTTTCAGAAGAACATTACCATTAAGCATCTTTTTTTTCTCTTTGTATGTCTTTTTTGTTATTTGGGGTTCATGTATATATGTAAATAGCCTGGATACTCTGACGTAGTTTGAATTGTCTCTGCAGAGCATACTCACAAAGATGATGTTATAGGTCCAACTGACCTACTTTAATGAGTAAAAAGTTTTAGAAGCCAAAGAGAACATAATCTCATTACAATTTTATTATCCTTTTGACTGGTTATTTACACCAACCTCTGCACTTTTTAAAAATAGTTATAGAGCTTACAAGATTGCCACAGATAGAATTAGTGACATAGGGGTTGATTTACTAAAACTGGATAGTGCACAATCTGCTGCAGCTGTGTATAGTAGCCAATAAGCTTCTAACTTCAACTTGTTCAATTAAGCTTTGGCAAAAAAACCTGGAAGCTGATTGGTTTCTTTGCAGAGTTGCACAAGAGTTTGCACTCTCAGGCTTTAGTAAACAAACCCCATAGTATCAGCATCAGGCCCCTTATGTTATAATCCAATGAAAATATGATTTAGAGGAAAGGTGTGTGTTTCAGGACTCTGAAAGCCACTTGATCAACATGATTTTCAAGCATACATAGAGCTGCTTATAATGACAGGTTTGCATGCATGGGTGTGGCATTGGAGGAGCTCATGGTTGAGCCCATTCATATTTATCTCCACCTGTTGAGCTAGTGGTGTGTCTCACCTCAGGGTGAGAGCAATGTTCAGATGGCTGCTTGTAACTTTTCAGATTATTGTCGATGTTTCTGCATACAATGCCTATACCCTTTGGATAGAAATTATCTATAAGTGGAGTGGCGGTAGCCTAGATTGGTAAAATATATTCCTGGAGGAACCCGCTAGTCCACTGATTTAGAGATGAGCCTGGCTACCACAATCACCTGCTGCAACCATTGTAAAAAGAAGTAAGGCTAATGCAACTTAGTCCTCTGCATCAACTTGCATAAAAAAGTGATCAGCCAACCCTTCCTGGAATGCAAGACTAGTACACCTGTGAGTGGAAAAATGCATTTTTGAAAACTGTATTTACACTTACTGTCCAACTTGTGGACTGTTAAAGGAAAGAAAGAAAAATAATGTAAAAGGAGAAATTATTTTGAGATGCCTCAATACATGTAAGTAAGTAATAGATTTGAATAGAGAGAAAGAGGAACGTGAAGGGGGCGTATAGAGGGGACTTTTTAAGAGGGTGCCGTCATTAGACAAATATACTTGTAGAGATATATATATAAAAGAATATAATTTTTATTGAAACAACAACAATCATAAAATGTATACTGTATTTTAAAGGAAAAGAACAGTATTACAACATGGGTTTAAAAACATAGACATTACAAGCCATATCGTAGTAAACTGTATACAATCAGCATATGTCGTATCTTGCACAGGGGCTGTTGAAAGACTACAGACCCTTTACCAGCCAGAAGAATCCCCTGGTTAGCATATGTGTGAAGATCTATGATGCCCAAAACTGTAGCCCGACATGTTTCATGGCAAACGCCGCTTCCTCAGGGGCAGTTGAGGGTTTACACAAGCATCAGTACAATTACTAGGAAGAGAAAAATAATATGAATACAAAATATATAAGATGATAACATAAATACATACATATACCGGATATTCTAGGCATACAACACATTATATAATGTATACCAAAACCATTGGTCATGAGGGGAGGTCTAATTGGGTACCGCACCTGAATGGTATGCAGTTGACTGATCGACAACGTAGGTCTTGGACCACAAGGTAGGCGCTGCCCCCCCGGGGCGAACACGGGAACCGACCACAAACTTATACGGCTGCAGAGCACAATGGAATCAGAGTATATGAAGAATCTAGATGTAGAAAATGTATATGTAGTTAGAAAAAATAACTTCTCGGCATGGAATATCCATATGGGAATATGGGTGTATAAGGGTTGTGATCCGTAGGCCAATCACTGAATTATAGAAAAGGGCTACTTGCTGATCAAAAATAATGTAAAAAAAACAAACATATCTCTTACCCCAGGTGCTTCAACTAGGTGTATGGAAGCAGGGACTGGGTGAAGTGGACCTGTTCCTCAAAAAGAGGAAATAGGGTCCAAGGCACAACCAAAAAAGCCTGGATGGCGTTTTTCAGTAGCTGAAAAGTAAGGGTAACCATAATCAATATTTGTGCAGGGTCAATAAGGAAGAATGACATAATTAATAAAAATAGTGTAAAGTTAACTGGGTGATAAGTGGTGAACTTGGGAATTAGCTTAGTTATGATAAATATCCATCGATAGGCTATATACAAAATCAGGTAATAATGGGGGCCAAAAGGAGCCAATGTCCTGCAGAGGGATAAAAGGAACTTGTGTTGATAATAAAGAGTTCCAAATACCTGGTGGTGTTGGCAGCAGCGGGTCCCGTCCCTGCGCATGCAGTGAGGGATGATGCATCCGCAGTTAAGTAGGGGAAGTTCCGCCCCGGCAGTGCGAATCGCGACGTGACGTCACGGCGCTGTCCGAGGCTGACGTTGTGAGTGCGCACACGCACAAAGGCGCGCATGCGCACTGTCTAGTGGGTCCAACCACACCCACAGCCGCGAGCGCGAGTCACAAGAGTGTGTTACGCTCATCGGCATGTGGGAGGAGAGAGGCAGGGCACGCAGGACACACCAAGCCCGCTCCGTAGGGCGGGGCTGGGACACAGCGTCACGTGCTCGCCCAGGGGGAGAAAAACCCGAAGCAGTCCCTCCCCGGACAGCCAAAGAGAGAGACCGTGCTGCCAAGCCAAGAAGTGCAGCCATAGAAGCGATCCAACATCCAGATCCCCATGACCAACAGCAGCACATCTATTACATAATATTGACAAAAATAAATCCAAAATTGATCACAGCAAACAGTGCATATAAATCAAGGCAGTCCTATTAAAATAGTAGGTAAATGCAAACTTTAAAAAGGATAATTTAAGAAAAGTCTGTCTCAATATAGGATGATGGGATCCAAAATAGGACACTCCAAAATCCCATATCATAAGATAGAAGTTTTTTTTAAAAAATGGATCAATGATGAACAGGACAGGATAGATATAGAAAAAAGAAAAAAAGGGGGCAGGGAACCCCAGAAGGGACAGAATGGGGGGGGGGGAAGAAAGGGGGGGGGGAACAAAAAAGAGGGGGGGGGGAGTAATAGATTTGTCTTTTGACATCTTATATCTACATATTGAGAAAATAAGCAATATACATGGCAAGTGACATAAAAATTATTGTATAATTTATTTTTATTTTTGAATAATCAATATACATAGGTTAGCTTAAAGAAAAAATAACAATTTTCAGTAATCTTCCATGCCACGCCTAAAGGATGACTCTGAGACACTCTTAAGAATGATTCAATGTTATTCTAGCAAGTAAGGATAGGTGGGGATAGTGGTAGGTACAAAGTGTAATTTCTTTGATCCCTCCAATATGCTTGACATTCTCAGTCTCTGAATTTGGAAAGAGCGGCATTCCCTGAGCTGGGATGTAAGTAGACATGGGGCATTTTTGCTCCTGTAATCAATTCTAATTACCCATCCTGCTCCAGGTCTGGTGGTGTGCTGGATCTACCTGACAAAGGCCTTATGGTTCCTGTTTCTTCTACAGATTCTGCTTTTTCCTGCTTCCACCCCATTTCTCCTTTGCCCAGGGGTGTTACTGGTATGCTGGCTAGGATGCCAAACAAGGTGCAAGAGGAGGTATACACTCTGGTGACGCTCTTCCAAGATGGATGGCATGGATGTACTGATAGGAAGAAAACTGCTAGGGTAGAGAAGGTGGCATCCAGGCTCAAGCAGTTTGCTGACCTAAGAAGTATCCCATATTGCAGACATGACTGCAACTCTATCTGGACATCCTGCCTCCTCTCCCAAACTGATGGATTGAACCTAGTCTTTTACATCTGATATGGCCTCTTCTAGGGTAATTGATTTTCAGGATACTTCATGCTTTTCCAAACAGCTTCAAGATGAGAAGAAGTCTATGTTGAAATACAGTATGTCCTAGTTGCAGTACAATAATGTGGCCCCATTTTTATATTGTAAAAGACTCAGACTAGTGCAAGAAAAGAAAAATAATATTTATTAGACAGGATTTGAAAAAAGTTTGTGAATGAATTTCAGCTCTGGAAGGCAGAAAGAGTAATATGCAAGTTGGGGTTTGGTGCACACCAAAACTGTTGGAATAAAGACAAACAAAAAACCGAAGAGGGTCACAAAACAGAATATATTTAGAAACTGCTTAACTACGAAACCTTTACTTTTTTTTCCAGTTTTTTTGCAGTTTTTTTTGCATATCTTGGCAATCCCCCATGCAAAAGGCGCATTACCCCCTTTAGCATGAAGGATTGCCAAGATATATTCTAGCTTGGACAGAGATACGTGTACTATCTTACAAAAAGCATGTTGTCCTCAGAATATTTCAGTAAGTGGAGTAATAATCTCATTATATCCAGATTTTGATTCAGAGGTTCAAAAGAAAAGGGCAAGTTAAGGGAAACATGAAAGTTTCCTAAAACATTTTCAGCAAATAAAAAAAAATAAAAAATCATTTGCAATAGTTGAAAATGTTACATGCTATGTTTTACCTGGCATGACTGACAATTTTTGCTAGGGGAAAACGGAAAATTCCTATCAGATACTTACCGTAATTTTCCTTTCCTGATGGTCTCCATGGCAGCCTACGTGTGGGTTAACCCCGCCTCCTCTCCAATGGTATAGGACCCCCTTCTATAAATTTCAGCTTGCAGGTGCAGCCAGTGTTCCATATCTTAGCCGAATCCAAGACCAGAGGGTGGGAACTCCGGCTGCCATGGAGACCATTAGGAAAGGAAAATACGGTAAGTATCTGATAGGAATTTTACATTTTCCTGACAGTCTCCATGGCAGCCTACGTGTGGGAAATAACTAGCCCAAGCCACATGGGTGGGAATGCTTTAACAAAGAAAATTTGACTTTAAATTATTAGCAGACAAAACAGTCAAGCCAAAATTAACTGAAGATGAGGAGGCTGGCTCCACACAATAATGTGTCATAAACGTATTAACAGAAGACCAGGAAGCCGCTCTGCAGACTACTTCTGGTGCAACATGATGTGAAGCCGCCCAGGACGTTGAGATGCTTCTCGTTGAGTGGGCTGTTACCGCCTCCGGAGGAGCCAAACCCTCTACACTGTAAGCTTGTTGAATAGCAGACACAATCCAGGCTGCGATAGACCTAGACGAGGCCCGCTTTCCTCTATTCCTGCCTGAGAAGAGGACGAAGAGGTTATCCGATTGGCTGAAGGGAGCTGTTGACTGAAGGTAGTCCCTTAGAGTTTTCCCTACATCCAAGGAATGAGGTTTATTATCCTCAGAGAACCAAAAGGTTGGAAGAACAATCTCCTGGTTCTCATGAAAAACTGATGTCACTTTTGGATTGGAATCGAGCATCGGAATTAGGACCACTCGATCCGGAAAGAACGTGAGGAAAGGTTCTTTATGACCAAGGGAACTGATCTCAGAGACCCTCCTGGCTGGTCTTAATGGTAAGTTCTCTGATAGAGATGGGATCTGTTGAACTAGTTCTTGAGAAGACGTTAAGGACAAGAGGAAGGTCCCATTTCGGAAATCTTGGTTTCCTTTGAGGTCTGAGTCTGACCGCACCTTTGAAAAATAGTTGTACAAGTGCATGTTTGGCCCAGGGGAACCCTGAAAATACCAACAAGGCTGATATTTGAACCCTGAGAGTCCCAACTGAGAGAGATTTATCCAGTCCCGCTTGGAGGAACTTCAGAACTTCTTGTACTCCAAACTCCGAGGAAGAATTTCCTTCCGGATACGTGAATTCTAAGAATCTAGCCCAGACTCTGCAGTAAACTTTGTTCGTGCTTGGTCTTCTAGAATTCATTAAAGTAGGGATTGCCCCAGGAGGGCACCCGAGGGATTCCAACCTCTCCCTCTAAACAACCAGACCGTTAACCGGAGCAGAGCAGGGCAGGGGTGTAATGTCGTTCCCTGCGAGAGGAGGTCTGGTCTGAGAGGAAGGGGAATCGGGCTCCGATAACTGAGCTGCAGGAGAAGTGGGAACCAGGGCCTGTTCAGCCAATGTGGGGCCACCATGACAATCTCCACATCTTCGGCTTGGAGTCTTTGTAGAAATCTGAGGATAATGGGAAACGGGGAAAGGCATATGCCCTACTGAATTCCCATTTGTCGGTCAGAGCATCTGTTCTGCAGGATTGGTGACACCTGCTGTCGTGTGAAGTACTGGTCCAATTTGTGGTTGCAGGGAGATGCAAACAGATCTACTTCGGGTGAGACCCCTAGTGACAGAATCCACTTGAATGAGTCAATGTGGAGAGACCACTCGTTGTGATTCAACTGGACTCTGGAGAGAAAATCTGCCTGGACATTCTGTGGCCCTGGAATGTAGACTGCCGAGATGTTGGACAGATGGGCCTGAGCCCATGTCATGATTGGGTCTAATTCTTGAAGAAGGGAGAGACTTCTGGTTCCGCCCTGTCTCTTCATGTAAGCCACTGCCATGGTGTTGTCCATTCAGAGAAGCACAGATTTGCCTTCTATCAGATGGCGGAAAGCTTGAAGAGCTAGAAAGGCTGCACGGAGCTCCAGGATATTGGAGACCAGGGAGTGGGCTTGTGGAGGCAACTTCCCTTGAGCCACTTCTGCCATGCAATGGGCTCCCCAACCAGAGTTGCTGGCGTCTGTTGTAATGATAACCCAGGGGATGGGAACTAAGGAATGGCAATTGAGCAAGTTCTTGCGTGGAGCCACGATAACAGGCCGTTTCTCATACTGTGGGAAATAAAGATACGCTGCTCGTGTTCTTCTGGATTCCACTGAAGAAGGAAGCCCCTTTTAAAAGGCTGTGTTCGCCATAGCGCCCACTTGACCATAGGGGCCGTTGAGACCATAGTGCCGATGATCTTGAGACACTGGGATGTTGTCAGAAAGGAGGAGGAGAGGGCTGGGAGAATCCTCTCTCGTACCCCTGGGATTTTCTCTAGAGGCAGAGAAAGTGTACTTTGAACGGTGTTGAATTGGGCCCCTAGATAGACCAGATGTTGAGTAGGTTCTAGATGACTCTTTTGTATGTTCAACAACCATCCGAACTCCATGAGAGTCGCAGTGACCTGATCCCTGTGGGACAGAAGTTGATCCCTGTCTTAGAACAACAGTAGGAGATCGTCTAGGTAGTGATGTAGACGTACACCTTTTGTCCTGATTAGAGCTACCACAGCCAGAAGGACCTTGGAAAACACCCTTGGGGATGTAGACAGACCGAAAGGGAGGCAGGTGAATTGGAAGTGCCGATGATCTAACGCGAAGCGGAGGTACTTGTGGAAGTTCACTGCTACAGGCACGTGGAAATATGCATCTTTGAGATTTATTGACGCTAGCCAATCTCCTGGAAGCACTGCTTTCTGGATGGTAGATAAGGTTTCCATCTTGAACTTTTCGTTCTTTATAAATCTGTTGAGATAGGTGAGATCTATCACAGGTCTCCATGATCCATTCTTTTTCTGTACTAGAAAGAGGGACGAATACACACCCTGGAACCTCTCTTGCAAAGTGCTTACATAGTCGAGCAAAACACTTATTTTCTCGTCCTGATAAGGCAAGCGGGTGGGAATGAACCTGGGAACGGGATCTGTCAAAAAAGTCCATGTGTGTCCTGTGGACACTGTCTTGATGGTCCAGAAGTCTGAGATTGAGGCTGCCCAGACACGCCAAAAGTGGAGCAGGCGCGCCCCCACCTGGCATGTCTGAACGGGCCCAATCTCAAAAAGACTTTGAGGTTTCTTGCCCAGCAGGTGCTGAGCTTCTGACCGTTCTACGGGAAGATGCTTGACCTCCTTTCCAGTTTCTTCTGTAGTCTCGCCCAGGTCTGTATGAGCAGGCATCTCTTGAATGCTCTGCAAACTGTTTTCTTGGTTGTGGTTTCTTAGGACAAAAGAGGCGCCTATCCTGAGGGAGAAAACCTGTTTTTTCCACCCGTATCTCTAGTAATGGCGCTATCCAATTTGTTCCCAAACAGGGAAGAGCCTTCAAAAGGAATCTTGCACCATGCCTGCTTGGAGGCTGGGTCTGCCAGCCAGGGGCGCAACCACAGGGCCGTTTGGCTGTAACAGAGGACAGCATTGTCCTGGATAGGAGACGTAGAACATCGATAGATGCTTCTCCAAGAAAGACTGAAGCTAGCTTGAGCTTTTGAATGGGAGAGTTTTCCACTGCATCTTCAGAAACACTTCCCAGCGTCAGCTCCACGTCAGAAACCCAGGTTTCCATGGCCTTAGACATAGCTGCCAATGCTAGCGCAGGTTTACAGGCCGCACCGGCCGTGATATAGATTCTTTTCAAATCTAGATCCATCTTCCTGTCTAGAGGATCTTTAAAAGAAACTGCATCGTCCAGCGGTAGGGTAACGTGCTTCGCCAGTCTGGTGAATGCGGCATCAACCAGGGGAGCCGACTCCAGGTGACTGACATCCTCTGATTTAAAGGGATACAGCTTTGCTAATTTAGAGGATAGGAAGGCCTTGCCGTCCCCTCTGCTCCATTCTTCCAAAATAACATCCTTTCATTCTGAAAGGAGTGGGAAGTTTAGCCGCTCTTTCCCCAAGTGTTTGAAGAACTTCCGTTGCTTCGTCTGTGGGGTGATGGGATCTTCCCATTTCAGAGCTTCCTTGACTTCTCTGATAAGAGGTGGAACAAGAGCAAAATCAAAGCCCCCCAACTGCACAATCTTCTTCTTCCTAATCACTCTCTGAAGATTTTCCGGAAGTGAAGCTCGGTTGAGAGGGGCCTTGGTATTCGAGGGCCTCAGCAGGAGAGCTGAAAGTAGCAGGACCAGGTGCGGGACTAGCACCCCACTCTTTTAGGGATTGTTGAACAACCCGCTTCACCAGGGATTCCAACTTCTGATCTGCAGACTCCCTCTCACCGGATGCATGAGCAAAACAGGGCTCGCAAAGGGACTTGTCCTCCGGGACATGCGCCCCACAACCCCAACAGGCTCTCTGGGCCGTATGGCTACTGTGGCGGTGTGTGCGGTGTCTGGAGGAGGAATTTGAGCATCTCCTCTGAAGCCTGCTCCCTGATGGAGACTCATGGTGTCTGGACCTTGGAGAAGATTCTCTTTGTGGCCTGACAGGGTCTTTTTCTTGACCAGACCTGGAGGAGCTGGGAGAAAGAGAAATCCAGGGAGACACAGGATTTAGCCATGAATCATGAGCCAGCATCCCCTCTTCACGCCCCCCTTAAATGTACCAGCACTCACCTGTTGTGAGAGGGCTGGCCACAAGAGGGCGGTGACGCAGGATCCATGTTTCAGGCAAAACCACAACCGACAAGAGAAAGATACAATGGATCAAAATAAAGTACAGAGAGCCATAAGGTGTCTTCCTCAATCATCCATCCATCCATCCGCCCCCCCCCCTTCTCCACACCGCCATTATATACAGCATCCGGCCCCCAGTCCCACATTTATTTTTCCTGTTGAGTGTTTTGTGTCTAGTCCTTTAATATTGATCTTGAAGGTCTTTTAATGTATTTTTTAATATATAATTTAATGGACAGACTATTAACAGTAGGATGGAATCCCTCTGCACTACATTTAGAAATTTTATTTATAGAAGTTATATTATTACACTGTAATTATTTTTTCACTTTAGGATTGGTTATTTTTAATTTGAATAGCCCTGTGTATGTGGTTTCTTGGATTATATGAGGAAATGGGGATGCCACTAAATTAGGTGCTTCCACCTGTTACAACATTACCAGACTTCTATACTTTGTGTAAAGCAATCACATGCCATTTAGGATACGGTAAAGAATTTACAATGGATAAAGTACACTCAGGTTGTACAATGCACATTCTTGTATTCATACTATTTTGGTTTTAGTGAACTTAAAAAAAGGCTGGTATAGTTTATTTTAGAATGTGAGCCCTCGCAAGAAGAACAATCCTGACCATCTTGCAAATGCATTGTAACTGTACTGACTTCTTTTATTTTGTAAAGTGCTATGCAAACTGTTACCACTATATGGGTTAATGGATTCTCTGGGCCCAGCCCTGGCTTCCACGTGTGTCGCTAGGGTTAATAGATTTATGGCACAGACTGTATCCCAGAGAGGAAAACAATCTTATTTTATTTTTTTTATTGCATTCCACCTTATCTAGGATAGACTTAGCAATCGGCTCTCCTAATATTAATCCATTAATCCACATGACTGATTATAAGGTTAGGGGAATATCTGATTATTCTCCAATAGTAATACATTTTAAAAGTAATTTTAGAGATACCTCTGTTTTTTTGGAAATTATACCCTTTTTAGATGAAATTGTTTTCTGCATCTTCCTCTATTCACTCTGACTTTAATAATCTCTTAGGCTAGGTATACACATATTGAAATTTGCAGCAGGAACTGGACACATTTAAACATGTTAAACATGTGTGTACCCCTGTCTATTTAACAGAAGTTGGTCATTAGACTGGCTTCTATTGAATGGGGGTAGACCCCTGCATCCACATCGCTTGTGTGGATGCAGGGATCTGTCAGGTTTTGTTTTTTCATTCAGCCCACTGGTGTATCCAGCTTTACTGTGGAAAAGTTCCATGACTCTTTGGTTAGTACTTCAGGGCCAAACAACCAAACAAACATGGGAGATAACTTTTTACAATAACAATACTACTGTCTATAACACCATATTGGTGTTCTGCTTATAAAACCAATATAGTATTTCAGGTCACCTTAAAGGTGTATCTTCAAAGGCTCCCTGTAAAATAAATGATAGCTGTTAAAGCCAATCTAAGTATTAACTAGAATTAGTAATCCTTCCATTATCATTTTAAATAATTGTGGAAGTGGTATACGATTTAGTGAAAAGAGTTGCAATGAAGAAACTGGGGGAGATCAAGTTGGCTACTTAGTAGCAATTGTAGCCTGGGCCCAACAGCCCTCTATATATACTGCATAGGGCGGAAAGTAAAAAGATCTTGTAGTTTCTTCTGTTCCTGAAATCTTGTTTGTCTATAACTTCTATATTTGTATGTCCATCTCTAATACTCTGTGTGTTCTGCAGTAACTAATATGCATTTACACCATCATACTTAGATCAACAATTACAGTATATACAGTAATTATCTACTTCAGATACCTATTTTTGTAATCGGGAGATAAAATGTATTTACTCCACCTTTTACTTTAGAGTAGTTTAAAAATACATTATAGACACTTCCTATTTTTAAGGCTCCTGGGAAGTAGTTTACTGGTGGAGATATAAGACCTATACATTTTTTGCACACTAGGTGTAATCCTTTAAGTTTAATTTATTACCAGACTCTATGTATAAGGCAATGCTTGAGGCTATATTGAAACCAGGTATAGACACGTTGTATCCAGATTCATATCCCCCGATATCTCTGCTCACAGAAAATGAATTGCCAAAATGATAACAAAGCGTTTGGTTACAGTAATACATACAATTATACATTCTCATCAATCAGGCTTCATGCTTAATAATTCTATTACATTATTATTCAGCATAATTTACAGTACATAGGCATGCACATGGGTTTGCAGGATGTACCTGGGTACACACTAATCACCCCCATGCACTGGGATTTCTTCTAGCATAAATTCTGGAACTCGGTCTGGCATCTCTGCTAAATATACACCAGTGGCAGGCAGCAGTGCTGCGAGTGGGAGGATGTTTTGTGTAAAATTAGATTCCTGTACACACTACTAGGCTTGAACTGCACTTTCCTCACTCCCCCAATTCATAAACCGAGGAAGTCACAGCTGGGAAGCGCTGACGTGATGCGTATAGGGGGCGGAGCCTGCATACCACTTTATATGGTGAAGGAAGCACATCACATTCACTAAGGTGTCACCTGTTTGGAATTTGGGATTAATTTGATGGACATTTTTTATGGTGCTGTAGGCCTGAACTTTAATGTAACAAACATACCTTTTTTTTTTTTTTTTTAAAAAAGAAGACTTGACAACAGACTTGCTGGATTGATTGGCCGCGGCCATTTATTAAAATATAAATACAATATATACTTAAAATGGTTCAGCTCAAGAGCTCGAACCAACCAAACTCCACACACAAATGTAATGCAGCTTAGCCAAAGAGCTCAAACTGCATATCCAATAACTTAAAATAAAAAACCATTCCAATTTAGGAATTTACAAAAATAAAATGACCGCGACAAATGGGGGCGGGAGGGAGGGAAAAAACCTTCTTCCTCTGCTCCCGCTGACTGAGCCAGGGCTCACTTAAACTTCTTCTTTTATAGGCAACTGATTAACATAACGGTATTCAAATTTGACCAATTACCTTTTAGTGACCAGTATTTTACCAATGTATTTCATCCCATTAACTGACCAATTGTATTTCTATGTTTAATGACCAATAACCTTACTACTTTAAAAAACTGACAATTTTTTCTTAACTATTGTCAAGCCACAGCCCCATATATGCTGATTGGGTACTTTTGGACCCCATCTGCATATTCATTCACTTATTTTGCACTATATATGATTTTAGTCAGTCATCTATACTTTGAAAGCCTATTTACTTTCATCTTTATCACAGTTGTTATTTGTGATTTATGATTTTTTTTCTGGCGCAACACTGCTTGTTTATTATTTGAATCTGATTGTGAGGTGTGAGCACATTTTAGTGTTTGATTTATTTGTGCACTGTATATTATTATAATTTGTTGCACACGCATTTACCATGTGATTGGTGTGGGTCAACCAGAGCAGCACTATAGGAATCACAGCTGTTATAAATTCATTTGTTTACATTTAGTATAGGAGTGTGTGTGTATTTGTGTGTATAGCAATACAACCAATGGCAGCCATGATTAGATATTGCCTGGATATTAATGGTTTTAAATAAGGCTCTGTGGAAAAATACATTTATATGTAGATAATGTTTTTTTTGTTTTTGGGAGACACTGGTCCTTCTTCTATGACTATTATTTACACCTTTGACTATTTCTCAGGGATACTTAAGCATTTAGTGTTACCTATTGATGATTTGATCTTACCAACTATATCATTTCCATTAATTTTTTTTTTTTTTTTTTTAAATGGGTATCATTATTGCCCATTGTTGCAGCCTGATCAGCGCCCATCTGCAGCCTCACCATTGCCCATCATTGCAGCCTGATCAGTGCCTATCTGCAGCCTCAACATTGCCCATCATTGCAGACTGATCAGTTCCCATCTGCAGCCTCACCATTGCCCATCATTGCAACCTGATCAGTGCCCATTTGCAGCCTCAGGAGATTAGGGCCGCCAGATTGCACAGAGTGGGGATCTCCTGCTTATTCAGCTGCCACTATACGAAGTCCTGCCTCCTGGACCGGCTCCTATAATAGACATCACATGTCCCGGCATTGGACCAGTGTGTTCCCCCTCCCCCTCTGAGGAATATATAGGCACATCTTAATTACACTCTGTCTTCAGGGGAAAAAGTGTGTGTTATACGCTGTTAAATACAGCAATGCATTGTGCAAACTTCCTTTATCTTACTATTTTATAATGTTGTTCAAAGTGTCTCAATTATTGCATTGCACTTCATGATTCACCAGTGTGGAATGCAAAGACTTATTTTCAAATGATTACTAGCTTTATAGCTACACCCAATCCATGGGCTTATTTTCTAGATGCACAGGTGCAGAATCTTCTGGGGTGGGGTAAGGGTACTTATCCCCTATACAAGTTGTTATGTTCCTGTGAAGGATATGTAGATCCTTGAAAGGCTTTAGAGAAAGGGGATTTCTTTATAAAAAAAAAAGAAGTCCCTATTCTTCAACTGAAATATAAAAATATAAAATTAGGATAATGCCTAAAAAGTTAATTTACCTTTACTGACTTTTGCCGCAAATCTCACTATGCATGATAGTGTCCTCAATACTTCAACATGCAGTACTCCTTTTTGTAAAACAATGCTTACTTTTTAGGTGCTTTATGTCCTTCCAATATCTGCAATTTCATCATGCCATTAGTTCTAAAGTAGAAGTAACATCTATGACTCCTCATAGGATATCAGTAATAAAGGAGATATTGTTTTTTTTATCATGCAAAGCATGTTAACTCTTCCATATACAATATTTAAATTCATAATTATCTGATGACATATCCTTCACATATCCTAGAGTGGAAAGGTCTCAAGACATTGGGGAGATGAAAATTAGTGGTTAGAGGGCGCTACATGCAATTGCTCCAGTCTCAACATTAGCTTCTTAGAGAATAACTCAGTTGTTTATTTTTCATAGGACACACAGTATAGAACCTGTCTTTCTTTTTTTAAAACAGGTATTTAAGATAATTCAATTGTACTCAATGTGGCCTCGGGAGATCTAAGCATCTGCTCTGAAAATATCCTATGCTTGTACTACATTTGAAACATGTTATTTAACACAATGATGCTATCCTTAAAGCAAGTATTATGTAATCCATATACATGTATTTTGAGGAATTAAGATCTTCCACAAAGTCATGTCAATCTACCCAGGGGGCTTAGTAGAACATTGTTTTTTGCTACAAATCATATTTCACAGAGGTGGACCTTGCCATGTCCAACAACTGTATGGAGTGACTATTGATATTTAATTTACATTAAGTTAAACAGTTGATCTTTCGGTATAGAGAGACTTAAATAAAGTGTTTTAAAATTGTGTAATATTTTACTATTATGTTTGTTCATTTTCCCCTGTTTTGGGGATGTCGTTTGTCATTTATTAGGATTTTATTTTGTGTTTATTAAAAAAAATATATCTTTAATAAATAATACATTCTAAGACCTGTAGTATGAACTTTGCGCTTCCATTAAGTCATTCAGTCCAAAGATCTGATTTACTAAAGTTGAAAGTGCACTCAAAAGGTCATGGATCTCACTCTGCAAAAATATAGTTCAGTTTTTTCAATATTTTCTTGGGATTATGTCTGCATGGAGATCATAAAGGTTCAACAGACATTGTCATTCTAGACATTTCCCATTCTATATACTTCTTAGGACTAATCAAGCCAGGATTTTTTTTTTTTTTTTTTTTATTAACATAACATTTTATTATGGAGATTTTTACATTTTCAATATTTAATTCTTATAAATGTGTCATTGGAATCAGGTTAAAAAAGAAAACTAGCCATACCAATGAAGTCAGCAGTGACCTACAGCAAACCATGCAATCTGTTAAGCTACAAAATAATGTTGTAGCCATATATTGCCATTATTATTAGCAAAACTGTGAAATATGGGCCCCATAAACTATTATCAGTGCACCAAATATTGAATTTGAAAGATTTGCATTGAAAGATGTAACTAGTGAGACAATTGTAAATAAATTCAAAATGCTACTTTCTCACAAAACGGCTGACAAAAAATTCCCAGGTATGACTTTCACACAAAAAGTGTATGCCATCTATGCCAAAAAATAATGGTAATAAAAATTGGTTTGTCAGTATTTAGTACCATAGATGTGTGCGGTAGTGCCCTAAGAGGATGATGAAGCAACACAGTTACACATTCCACTATGTGCCAAATAAATTTTATAGGTTTTAACCACTTAAGCCCCGGAAGATTTTACCCCCTTCCTGACCAGGGGGTATTTTGCGATTCGGCACTGCGTGACTTTAACGGACAATTGCGCGGTCGTGCAACGCTGTATCTAAACGAATTTGGCGTCCTTTTTTTCCCACAAACAGAGCTTTCTTTTGGTGGTATTTGATCACCTGTGCGATTTTTTGATCACGCGCTATAAACAAAAAAAGAGCATAAATTTTGCAAAAATAGCAATATTTTTCACATTTTTTTATATGAAATTCCCCCCAAAAAAAATGTAAAAATCAAAATGTTTTAACATTTTCAGCCAATTTGTTTTATGCTACCTATGTTTGGTAAAAAAAATCACAAAAAGCGTATTTTTATTGGTTTGCGCAAAAGTTATCGCGTTTACTAACAAAGGGAAAGATTTTTGTCATTTTTGTTGTTTTTTTTTTTAACGCGTAATGGCGGCGATCTGCGATTTTTTTTGCGGTACTGCGACATTGCGGCGGACAGATCGGACCCTTGACTGACATTTTTGGGGTTACCAGTGACATTTCTACAGTAATCAGTGCTATACATATGCACTGTTACTGTAAAAATACACTGGCAGTGAAGGGGTTAACTTTTTTGAAAGGGAGGGGCTATGTGTGTCCCTAGGGGCGTGCTTTCTACTGTGATTGGCTGTGGCTTCAGATGTATGAAGACTGATCAACGGTTCTATATAGTAGAACCGTATGATCATCCTTCATACACAGGGGAGAATGACAGGCAGCTTGTTTACACAAGCCGCCTGACTTTCTCCCTCTCCCCCGCCGATCGCAGAGTGACCGGCGGACATCGGGGTCCGCCGGTCACACGCGCGGGGGGGGTCCGTGACCACGCGTAATGATGCGGGGGGTCCGTGACCGCGCGCGCTCGCTCCCTAGACCCTCACAAGCTAGTGACATAGCCCTACGTCACTTTGCCTGTGAGGGGCTGACCGCCGACGTAGATAGTCGTGCGGCGGTCGGCAAGTGGTTAATCATAAATGATTTATGATTTGTCAAAACAAGATTCTCATTCTTTAAGAAGCAGAAATCTTAGTTTATCTGACTTACATTTATCTGGCTTACATGTTTATCATTATAAGTGGGAGAGGAAAAAGATCATCTTAATTTGCATGTATGGTGTCATACTATGTAGGGCTACCTGCATTGACAAAAGTTAAATTGCTACTTGCACATTAGAGCGTCTCAGGCTTTTTGGCATCAGGAGGGCTTTACAGGGTAAGTGGCCCTACATGCAGGCACCTTCAGATTTCTGTTCTATAATATGCCTGCAGTTTCAATGCAAAGTATATGCTTTATTTCCATATTTTTTTTTGTTTCAAACTTTTTATTGAACATTTAAAAATATAAAACGTACAGAGAACAATAGTAAACTGGAGATACAAAGGCACTTTGGCAAGCAATATCAACAAAGCAACTATGAGTAACATATGCTAGTCTCTAGAACTGGGCGACAGAAATATACACAGTAGAAATGATATCACCTAGGAGCTAAGGGGGAAAAGTCTTTCAATTTTACATGGTCTCAAACCAGTGGTGGTGGGTTCCAGGTGTTCTTGGAACAGAGGCTTGAGCATTGTTATACAGGGCTATTCAAGCATATGGTAGGGGTATGATGGGGAACTTATAGCATTCGGGCCTTAGCTATCCCTCTGGTCTATATCCCAGTTGTTATTCATGATAGTGGGCGGAGAAGAAGGTTAAACTATAGGGAGTAGGAATCGGTTAGTTAGGTGTATTTTAGGTGTATTTAGGAGAGTTCCAGAGTCTCGTGAGGACCACGTTACTGGAGAGTAAAAGTGTTTAGTGCCGGGTGCTTAAGTCGTTCTGTGTAGGGTGGATGGTTGTAAGCTTTGAGTCGACTTAGAGTCGGATATGGGAGGTGGGGAGGAGAGGGGGAAGGAGGGGGAAGGAAAGTGAGAGAGGGAAAAAAAGGGGGGGGGGAGTATAAATCTCGGTATCTCGATATCTCCTGCTCTCTACCAGAAGGGGTTGTTGTTAGGGTGGAGAACTTTAGGAGATATTGTTCTCTTGTAGCTACTAGTTAAGGAGTTAGTCTCACTTATAAGTGAGAGTATGCATTTATACATCAATCAGTCATGGGGAAATATTCAGGGAAATCTGATCTAGTAGGGGCACAGGGAGAATGAACATCAAATACTAGTGTTAGGAAATATAAATTACAGACACCTATCTTGAGGAACTTGCAAGTCTTCATTACTATACCTGAATGCCAGGCTTTTCTCATTTGCAAAGCAATATCTAATAGTGTTATCTCCCCCCTTCCCGCCCTCCACACATTCCTAGCTGATCATTATGATCATGGCTGCCTCACTGGCCAATAGGAAATTGCAGGAGGCCTAAAGATAAATGCTGACAAAGCTAAAAAGTGTTGAAGCTTTGAAGACTTGGCCATAGTGGTGAGTGTGACTGCAGGCGGCTAAGTATTTGTAAAGGCAGTTCTAGGTGCCTGAACTCTTAACTTGTTAACATTTTAGTATTTTTATTTTTACTTCAGATTTACTTTTAGTCCAGGAAACTGTGAAAATGAGCACTGCAGCACATTAGAAAAGACTTTAGCCTGTGGGCTTTGAAATGTTTTTAGACCGTGTAAATAAATGAAACAAGAAAGCAGTAATGAATAAAAGATTTCAATTTAATAAGCACAAAGAGTTGCAGAGTCACTTAGCACTTTAAGGCATGAATAGAAAAAACACAAATACATAATTGTTCAAATGAATAATTCCCATTCTCAGACTGAAATAGAAAATGGATAAGGTAATTTACAGGTTAGTCTTTGTAATCAAGAATAAGCACAATGGTAATTTATTTAAAATGTTACAGAATTTTTCTTTTAAATGTAAAAAGGTCAACATAAGGCAGCAAACTTTGTCTATTTGATATATTATAGATGATTAGTAATTTAAACAGTAGTTGAAGAACTGCAGTTTGTAGTACCCGAAAAGAGGTAAAAGTACAGAAAGAGGACCATCATAGTTTACGCAAGTAGACTGAAAAAGTGAACATTCAAAAATCAAGTATGGTTCTCATCTGTAATAAATGGCTGTTAAGAGCAACTAAAGGAGTAGCAAATGTTCACTTTGCAATGTGAATGTTCACTTAGATTAGTAAATATGGTGAATCTTTTTTCACATTGAATACCCAATAATGTACAAGGATAATTAAAAAATACAGACTTTTTTGTTGGCACATGATTTAATGATTGTAGTGAATATTCACTTTGCAGAGTGAGTAAATCAACCCAAATGTGGGAATGTCTAATTTTATCCATGGGAAATCCTAGAAGCACAATGATCTTCAGGGTGGGACAATGTGCAAAAGTGAAAGTAAAATTATTGGGACAACCTATAAGACTCCAACTTGATGAGAATTATATAATCGAGTGCCAATGTAAAAATGTAGATAATGGCCTCTTACCCTACAGTAAAAACCATACAAAACTCAACAAAACATAAGTGAAAGTTTCAGTCAGTAAGGTGCACCAAGTGCTTGTCACCACCATGTTACCACTCCATGCCAAGTAAGAAAATCAGCCTCTTACGCACCAATATGGACCATTATAAACAAAATGGTCAAAAGTGCTTGTTACAATCAGAGTCTCCACATGCCGCTTGTTATGCAATTATTCCGATGGCAATCAGTTGCAGAATGGAAAGCAACAAAAAACAAACTTCATAGTGTAATATGTTAAAACATTGCCTCTTTAATAATAGAATTACACTACAAGATCTCCAATACAATATTAATAAACATCCTAAGAGCTGTTTCCAAACAGGCAGTCTCTAAGTGCCAATATTTTTGCAGACAGATAACGTGATAGCGTCATGTGTAGGCCACACCCAAATTGTTTCATCAGAAGATGACCTCTTCAGGGGGATTGGCCAAACGGAACACATCACACTACAATGCTTATATAGTGTCCCGGGCAATGCTAACCAGGAATTAACCCATTACATTGTCCATACAGTACAACACAAATGCTCTTGAGAGACATCTTGTGGTTAAATAAAAAAACTAGATGGACTTGGATCTTTTTTAGCCAGACTCGGTTGAACTAGATGGACTTGTGTATTTTTTCAACCAGACTAATTATGTAATTAGGTAAATACAATATTAAACTAAAAATAAAAACATCACCCAAGGCCACCTGTTTAGAAAATCCTAAATAAAAATGCATACAATATTTTTTTTTTTTTTTAAAGGTTAACTTTATTGAACACATGCAGAGAAGTACAAAACATATAATCAAAAGTATTACATAGAAAAAGAACAACGAATAGTCCAGTCAGCGCATATAATACATAGTGAAAGTAAGGGATTCGTCATAGTATTCACATATAACAGCAAGGGTCATGTAAGCTGTGAACAGGTTATCATGCATACAATCATTATTACATTGATTAAAATTGATATATTCCATTTAGTTTATCCATGATAAACAGTGTGCACAGAGGAATCTCTACTGTGGGCTATTGTATCCAGCAATCACAGCCCCTGCAGTTACCTGAATGCAGTGATGCTACCAAGCAAGGACTGCATCTACTACATATACATTATGTTAGTAAACAGTACAACTAATAAGGGAACTGCATTCCACCGCACCCAGCAGGAATTATCAGCTTTTATTGATTTCTGTGTTTTTATTGAACTGTTGTGAGTATACATATATTACCTGTATGATACAAAATGATCATAGTCACATACACTTATTGGTTGTACTGTTTACTAACATAATGTACATTTACATTTTAGAAACATAATATCTAATGTACAACCCCTGAGGAAGGACTATAATTAGTCCGAAACATGTCGGGTTTCATCACAACTGGTCATGAGAGCTTGCCCGGGAACCAAATATGAGTAGCTCTTTTTCGATGGCATATCTTTTTGTGTTAACATATTAACCACTTCAACTCTGGAAGGTTTTACCCCCTTCTTGGCCAGGCCATTTTTTGTGATACGGCACTGCATTGCTTTAACTGACAATTGTGCGATATTGTGACACTGTAGCCAAATTAAATTGATGCCCATTTTTTCCATAAAAAGAGCTTTCTTTTGGTGGTAGCATAAAATCAATGTGCAGTGTGTCTTCAAAAAAACATATATATAAAAAGATAAAAAAATGAAAAAAAAAAAGTGAATGCTTGAACAAATATTCAATAACGTGATGAAACAAAGTCCAAAATATAAAGTTAATCAATAAAGTGTAAGGTGTTCCAGTGCAAACAAAAAAAACATTTGTGCCCTGAGTGACTCTGACCCCTCCAGGTACCCCACTCACCAGAACAAATCGACCCTGGGGAGGGTCAGGAAAGCCTGTAGGCAATGGAATGTGGGTAATGCATCAGGACTTCTCCTAGATGATATCAGGTTGTTAATGATGGTTCTTGTCAAAGGTGGTCCGAGATTCCTCCACCAACCTCTTCACTCTCTCAACAGCAACAGTTGAGTGGGGTACCTGGAGGGGTCACAGTCACCCGGAGCACAAATGATTTTTTTGTTTGCCTTGGAGCACCTTGCACTTTATTGATTAACTTATATTTTGGACTTTGTTTCATCACGTTATTGAATATTTGTTCAAGCATTCACTTGTTTATTGATTATCTACATTGTGCACATTTTTTTATCTATTTATATATTTTTTTTTGAAGACACACTGCACATTGATTTTATGCTAGCGCTGTGTTAAATTGGGTATATATATATATATATATATATATATATATATATATATATATTGTCTGAGTTTTCACTTAGTGAAGCAGCAGCTGCATTTATTACATGTATTTATTATATATTAAATTCAATTCTTTTAGTGAACGCGGGTTTATATCACTTCACAGTTTCTTTTGGTGGTGTTTGATCACCTCTGTGGTTTTTATTTTTTGCGCTATAAACAAAAAAATCCAGACAATTGTGAAAAAAAAACAATATTTTTTACTTTCTGCTATAAAACATATCCAATAAAAACATGTAAAAAATCAAATTTCTTAAAAAAATTTAGGCCAATATTTATTCTGCTAAATTATTTTGGTAAAAAATAAAATCCCAATAAGTGTATATGGATTGTTTTATGCAAAAGTTATAGAATCTACAAACTATGGTATAAATTTAGTGACTTTCTTTTTTTTTTTTATTTGTTACTATTATTGGCGGCAATCAGCATTTTTTAACGGGACTGCGACATTGCAGTGGACAAATCTAGCACTAAGTGACATTTTTTGGGGACCAGTGATACTAATACAGTGGTCAGTGCTAAAAAAAATTCACTGTCACTGTATAAATGATACTGGAAGGGAAGGGGTTAACACCAGGGGCGATCAAAGGGTTAAATGTGTTTCCTATGAGTGCTTTCTAACTGAAGGGGAAGTGCTTTGACTAAAGGAAAACAGAGATCTATGTTTCTGTTTAGCAGAAACACGAGATCTCCATTTCCTCTCTAGCAGAAAGGTGGTCTGCCTTGTTTACATAAGCAGACCACCACTCTGCCTCTCTATGAAAGATCATTTTACGATATTCCTTTGATCTCCAGTGCCCCCTTAGTGAACCACTTGATATGGAGGCACCCATGTAGGTGCATTCCCATTCCTGGCTGTGTGCATTCATAGACCAGGTAAGCCCTACCTCCACTCCCTCTTCAAAGGAGATTGACTGACAGTAGCTGAAGCCTATGGCTCCCAATGCCCTCAGTGTCTCCTGTGAGACCAGGAAGTGAGGAAGAAGTATTTCAGCTGGGACAGTCCTGGATCAGAGAGAGAAGCCAGGTAAGTGTTTTGAGATGGAGAGGAGAAAAGGTAGTGGGATGTTTTTTATCCTAATGCATAAAATATGTGTTAACATGTTTTATCTGTCTCTTTTGTAGCCCTGCATTAAAGCAAAACTGACACATGTGAAATAAAATCACTTGTCTGATAAAGTGTAGAAATACTTATACTTTTAAAAGTCATGCTTGCCATTGGCAAGTGTTCATTATGTGAAATTAACTGTTTTGGCACTTCTAAACTGGCAGGCTGGCTCTTGATTGTGACAATGATAATGACAACAGAATATTTATATTCTAATATCATTTCTACTGATAAAAATATCCTTAACAATATTTCTTGCCTTTCTCAGTTCCCATTTTGCTTTCTTGTATTTGATTGCCACAATCATTTACTGTAAAATGTCTTATTCTTTTTTTATATTATGTATTCTTGTAGACTGGGTAGGAGTGGTAAGAAATATATTTATATATATATATATATATATATATATATATATATTCTGATGAAACTGTTCAATGAAGTACAAGTGATACTGAAATTGACTTCTCTAACTGGCATTCTCAGGTGGATTGTATTTCTCTCTGATCATCTGCAGATAAAAAAAAAACTTTTATAGATGAAGAAGGGCATACTATGAATTGCTTTATTCTTAGTTTTCCTGGCAATTCATTTTTATTTCAAGACAATAAACTAACATTGCTTGTAGATCAACATCTGTTATAATGCTGTCACCAAGGAATACAGTTGAGTAACTCACATTTTAAGATTCCCATTCCCTATAAAGAAAAGGCATATAAGACCTCTTAGAGACTCTTAAATCAGTTTTTGTTATGCTTACCAGCAGTACAGGACTTTTATATTGTTTTATAGATACTAATTTGTTATTTTTATATAATCTCCATCACTGATATTAAAATCAATTCAAATATAAGAAACAAAGTGTGTTCTTTTATGCATGTGCAAACAAGCCTAGTTACTTAAAGTGGTTGTAAACTCTTCAACTCAACTTCAGCACATTCTAATCCTCATGACTAAAGCTACTGATTGCTGCCTGTAAAAGTATTCTTACTTGTATTGTTTTCTTGCAATCCATCCTGTATTGTTTGTTAACATCACCAACGCATGCACTCCCCGTCCTTTGATTCATGGCACGGTCTGTGTGGCGTCTCCTCAGTGACAGCATGCCATGTCCCCGAGTTTCGCTGTCTGCAGCCCAGCTGTGAAGACTTGCGAAACTGGGCATTCATTACCAGCTTCCTGGTTCTCCCCTTGTGACCGTGTGACGTCACACGGGGAATAAACAAGGGCATAGAGACTCCTATAGCGGAAATCATCTGGAGCTTTCAGCCTGACAGCTGTAAAACACTGGAAAGGTAAAGGCAAGTGGATAGCAGAGATCCTGGAAGAATGTATATCTTCAATGGCATATATTTGGAGCGAATCCATTTAGTGGATTTTTTTTTTCCGGACCTAGAAAGAGGCTTGGTAAAACACTATAGCGTATGTGCAAGATTACAGCAGGGTAAGGAAAAAGGGCAGAAATGATGTACACAGCAGACTCAGAAACAGTACCCAAAATGGTCCTGCTTTATCCTTGAAGACAATTTTTTACAAATGTTACAAAAATAGTACGTTGGAATCGTTACTGCAAATGTTATATTATATAAATATTACAAAGAAGTGTTTATAACTAACTAGATGAAAAACGCAATAGGGATATCAGAGTTTACTTCTTTAAGAAACACAATGGACTTTGATGGTATGATGAATGTAGTAGTCTATATTATTATTATTATTATTACTATACAGAATTTATATAGTGCTAACAGTTTACTCGCACTTTACAATAAAAAGGGGCACAATTACAGTACAATTCAATACAGAAGGAGTAGAAGGGTCCTGCTCATGGAGCTTACAGTCTAAGGGAGGGGGAGGTGATACAAAAGATGATAGCTGCTGGGGATGATCTGATGGAGGTGACTCAAGTACAGTTCTTAGGTGGAGGTGGAGGTGGGGTAGGCTTCCCTCAATGAGTGAGTTTTCAAGGATCGTCTAAAGGCAAACAGGGTAGGAGCTCACTGAACATACTGGGGCAGGGGGTTCCAGAGGGTGGGAGAGGCTCTGGAGAAGTCCTGGAGGAGAGCATGGGAGGAGGTAACAAGGGAGCTAGAGAGCAGAAGAATCTATAGCAGTGATAGCAAATCTTGGCACCCCAGATGTTTCGGAACTACATTTCCCATTATGCCAAAAACATCTGGGGTGCCAAGGTTTGCCATCACTGGTCTATAGCAACCAGTCAGATGCCAAACAGTCAATGAACAGAGCATACATACGCAAAAAACACCCCCTTTTCTCCAGGTAACTGTTACACCTATTTAACAATACCAGTTTTTTATTTGCCTAAAATATGTATTTTTTTAACCCCTATACAGGAGAAAATATACTAAGGCCCCTTTCACACTTCTGCAACTTGTCCTGTGACCTGGGACTGCAAGTCACATGCGAAGTCGTACCCCATGATTTCCAAAGAGTAAAATTTATATCTGTGCGACTTCAAGTCACAGTAATTTCAAAGTAGTCCCTGCACTACTTTGGTCGGACTTTAATGCGACTTGAGGTTCATAGATCACAAGATTACACAGGCGTGTGAAAGTCGCGTCAAAGTCACGCAACTTTCAGGTCGTACAAGTGTGAAAGGAGTCTTAAACAATTCATACATGTTAAAATCTTGTTTACCACCAACTTTGTCCTTAGTCCTGTTTAATCTATGACTAGTGTGACTCAGAACACAATGCAGCTTTTTCTTTCTTCCTATGGCTGAACTGAATAGCAGGAAAGCAAAGGAAAAGCATGTGTGTACGAATTACTTTATTATAGCTTCACTCACAGCAGCAGAACATTGATGAGGTCACTGCCCTTTCTGTAATTAAGAGGAAGTTTAAGTTTTCAGCACTTTGATACTTTTGCCTCTCCCTGTGCTGCTGTACAGGGCATTGCAGGATGTTGATTTCAAGCCATATTTAGAAATACTGTATATGCTGATATTTCACTAAATACATGTATTTGTTTTTATTATTACATACCTAGGTAAACCACTTGACCTCCAGAAGATTTACCCCATTTCATGACCAGGCCATTTTTCGCAATACGGCACTGCGTTGCTTCGGTTGACAATTGCGCGGTCATGCAACACTGTACCCAAATACAATTTGTGTCATTTTTTTCCCCACAAATAGAGATTTATTTTGGTGGTATTTGATCACCATTGCATTTTTTATTTTTTGCGCTATGAACAAAAAAAGACTAACAATTGTGAAAAAAACTATATTTTCTACTTCCTGCTATAAAAACATATCCAATAAAAAAATGTAGAAAATCAAATTTCTTCATAAATTTATGCCAATATGTATTCTGCTACATGCTTTGGGAAAAATATTACAAATCATATCTTGATTAGTTTATGTGAATGTTATAGCATTTGAAAACTATGGGATATATTTATGGAATTTGTACTTATTCATTTTTTTATGCTAGTAATGAAGGCAATCAGTGACTTATAGCAGGACTGCGATATTGTGATGGACTATTGAAAACTGGCACTTTGCGGGAACCAGTGACACTAATACAGTGATCCCTGCTAAAAATATGTCACTGTGCTAATGACACTGGCTGGAAAGGGGTTAAACATCCAGGGTGAACAAAGCATTAACTGCTGCCTAGTCAGTGTTTTTGTGTACATAGTGTGCTGCTTTCACTAGGATTGTCCCTTCTCCCCTGTCAGAACTGAGATAAGCCTTGTTTACATAGGCATATCTCCATGATTTACGATTGAAAGTTGCCAGAGGACATTGAGCTTCCGGGACCAGCAGATCAGCTTCTGCTGTGAATTATTACAGTGGAATCGGCCTGCCGGAAGCGCATGCATACCCCATGCAGGCACAAATGCAAAATCACGTGTATATACGTGATCCTGCCCACAGATGCCACCCTGTAGCAGTAAAAGTGCTGTAGGGTAGTCAGCAAGGGGTTATATAAGATTTTGACTATTTTGAGTTCAGCTATAAAGAAACCTTGTCACTTTACTAAATATTTCAGCTAAATTTACTCTGGAAAATAGGATACGTAAGGTAGGATAAGTATAATACCTATATATCTACTGTTCAATGCTACTGCATTCTGTAGAAAGGGACCACCAGAGGAAGAAAAAGCACTTCAGAAAGTGTAGATCGTTCCCCGCTGCTATCTCTAGTTTCTCCTGTTTACCTCCACAAAATTATAGAAGACAGCAATGATGTGGGAATCAGCAGGAGAAATCGGTGAGAACTTGACCCAAAAAATCCGCATTGACAGAAGTGCCCATTGATTTACGATATTTCAGTAAGCTTAAGAAGCCTTGATCTACCCACTGAAATAAATGTCCCTCACAGCTGTAGTAATTCTCAAAAAAATCTGTACTTGAATCACTGAATTTGTTTTTTGAAATTTCAGATTGCTGCTTTTTAGTAGTAATATTAAAACATTCTAGAATGACAACTGTATATTGTTTTAGTTGGTGTAATGCTGTGTGAGAAAATGCAAGTCTTTTCAGCAACAAAACTAACAACTCGACTTACAATGTCATGCACATTTTGCTTTAGATACTACCCGTGGCTTTCCCAGCTGCTAAAATGTAGGCCACGGGGATTGTTAGTAAAAGGAAGTAGTCATGAATAATACATGAGATTTTTTTTTTCTTTCTTTTTCACTTGAGATTAATAAGCAGCGTAATAAACATGAAATTTCACAGACATTTAAGTTGACTTCCTGGGGACTTATAACTTTGAAAAGTTGCATTTTGTATTTGGAAAGTTTGAATTGTGTATTTTATACAATCTATTAAGGAGTAGGGCACAAAAAAAGATATGCACTATATTGTCTTCTATGCCTCTATGCATTTTATTTTTTTTTTTTTTTTTTAAAGACATTTTATTGAGTTAAAATGGAATGACATAACAAGTAAAAAAAATTAAACAACACTTGTAGGCATATGAAGTGCATCAAATGAAAAAAAAAAAAAAAAAACAAGGGAAACAGCAACATTACATACTGTGAATAGGGTTGTATGAGCAAACCACGATATAATCAGACAGTGGAGTATAGGAATAAACAAGATCATCACAAGGCAGGCATTGTAAACCGTTTAGTAAGGAGATGACAATCTTGGTCCCCATATTCATAGTTCAGGGCCGTGGGGGGAACACGTAAATAAGAAACCGTTGCAACGTTTATCACGATTGCGTATGATACGGATAAGGCTACGTCAAGGGCACATGCGGTTCCCCCCACATGTCCGGACACCCCCATGGGGGAACACGCTGTATCCGGGCATAGGGGGCAACCGGCAAACGCGTGTAGGCCGTCTTGGGGTGGGTAATTCCGAAGAAACCCACACGAGGGACTAGTGAAGGGAAGTGTTCCAGCCCGCGGGCGGGATCGGGTCTGCAGCTTGGGGGGAGCAGGGGAGCATCAGGGTAAGGGGGGAAAGGAAGGGGTGAACAGAGGGAGGTGTAGGGAAAAAACACGAGGAGAGGATATTAGATAGGAAGAAAAAGAGAAGAAAGGGACAGCGTGAGGAAAAATACTCCGAATGTGGGTTTGATGGCCGTGGTGCCGGCGAGGGGTCTCAACCAAAGAAGTAAGCAGCGGTAGATGGGAAAAGACGTCCGAAGCATCCCGCAACCGGCAGGACTTAACTAGCATCTAAGATGCAGTGGTCAGTGTTTGAAAGTCAGGGAGAGTCGTAAAATGTATCCAGGAAGCCCAGGTCGTGTAATATTTGTGGTGGGTATCCTTAGCCTGCGCAATAGTGTCCTCCATTTCTGCCACCCTCTGAACCCTCTTCAGCCACTCCGCAACTGTGGGGGGGGAGGTAGAACGCCAGTGACAAGGCACACACATCCTTGCTGCATTGATAAGGTGCAGCGTGAGGGACTTTTTGTAGCTAGAGTAGGGCAAAGACGTGAGATGCAGCAGGTATTGTGCCGGAGTAAAGTCGGGAGTATAGGTGGTGATCCGGGGAATCAGGGAGTGTACCTCCCTCCAGAATGGCTGGACGACAGGACATTCCCACCAGACATGCAAGAGGGAGCCTGGGTGTAGGCCACACCTCCAACATGTAGGAGAGTTAGCTGCTGAGAACCTGTGCAATAATTCTGGGGTTCTGTACCACTTAGTATAGAGTTTATAGCCGGTTTCTTGCGCAAGAACGTTCAGTGATCCCTTATGCATGTGATAGTAAATTCTCGTCCAGTCATCCTCAGAAATGTCCCTGCCAAGGTCTCTCTCCCACCTAGACCGAAGCGCCTCCGTGTGTGCATGGGCGGTCGGAAAAAGCATTGTGTAGAGTATTGATATCAGATGGCGATGAGGCCCCGTCGCCTCACAGAGTCTTTCGAAGGAAGTAAGAGGGCGAGTCCAGTCTGCTACCGGTTGTGCGCTGTGTAAAAAATGTCTAATCTGTAGAAAGCTGTAGAACGGAATGTCAGCAGACGGGTATTTAAGGCGAAGGGCTTGGTGTGTGAGAGGGTGAGAGTCGGCAAAGAAGTGACGCGCTTGAAAGGGCATTTCTGTGGATGGCCCCATAGGCGGGACGAAAGGGAGATCGGGCGGGAATTCTGGGGAGGCGTATAGAGGTAGCAGTGGACTAAGTTTCGGAGAAAGGTCCAACTTGCGGCGTATCGTATGGAAGAGGCGCAGGGTTGCACCCGTAACGGGGTGAGTCAGGATGGAGCGTGGAGTCTTGGACGGCGTCACCCAAGGGAGATGATGCGCAGGGACGGCAGACACTGCAGACTCCAAGGACACCCAATCCTTAGAACCTGCATGCGCGTGCCAGTCAATTATCCGGGTAAGATGACAGGCCCAGTGATACTTAAGCAGGTGTGGCAAGCCGACCCCCCCTTCTGCTTTGGGGCGAGTGAGCGTGTCCCACCGGAGTCTCGACCTTTGGGATCGCCATACGAAGTCCGAACATATACGTTGGTAGGACTTGAAGAATGACGGAGGAACATGAATGGGGAGAGCATGGAGGATGTAAAGTAGGCGGGGAAGAATATTCATCTTCACTATTGCGACCCTGCCAAACCAAGAGAAGGGTCCTTTAGACCACGATTGGAGGTCCGATTTAACAGATTGTAGGATTGTCAAGTGGTTCTTGGCGTATAAGTCTGAAAGTTGGCGTGGTAGCTGGACCCCGAGATATGTGATGGCATGGGGATCCCACTGGAAGGGGAAGTTGGTTTGGCAGAGCCGCAAGAGCGAAGTTGGAAGGGAGATGTTAAGGGCGCGGGACTTGGAATAATTGATTTTGAGATTGGAAAGAGCTTGAAAAGATTTCAGGGCCGAAAGAAGATTAGGGACGGAGGTCAGAGGGTCAGTAAGGAAAAGGAGAATGTCATCCGCGTAGGCAGCTAGTTTGTAAGTTTTGTCCTTTATGGAAACACCCTTGATATTCGGGTCGTTGTGGATTTGGCGGAGAAGGGGCTCCAAGGTGAGAATGTATATCAGGGGGGACAAAGGGCAGCCCTGTCTCGTGCCATTCGACACGGAGAAGGCGTCCGAAAGAGCACCATTGACCCGGACCCGCGCCGAGGGACCAGAGTACAGAACCGAGACAAACCGCAAGAACCGGCCAGTCAGGCCCAGGGCCCCGAGTGTCTCAGTCATGTAGGTCCAGTCCACCCTATCGAACGCCTTCTCCGCGTCGAGGGACAAAAAGAAACCGGGGTGTTAGACGTGGACAGCCAGTGGTGTAGGTGGAGGGCTTTGGTAGTGTTATCCCTCGCTTCCCCGGCCAGGTACGAAACCGACTTGGTTAAGGGAGATCACATCAGGAATAGAAGGGAGAAGGCGATTAGCTAGTATCTTGGCATATGTTTTGACATCTACATTAAGGAGCGATATGGGGCGATAGTTAGGGACCAGGGATGCATCTTTACCCGGTTTTGGGAGGACCGCGATATGTGCCTCCAAGAAGTCCGCGTGAAGGGAGTCAGCGTCCGGAAAGGCATTAAAAGCATTCACCATGTGTGGTAGCAAGAGATCCGAGAAGGCCTTGTAGTAACTCACCGGAGGCCATCTGGGCCCGGTGCTTTGCCTGGTTTAGATTGCTTCAAAGCCGTCATGATTTCCGTCAAAGTGATGGGGGCATCTAGCTCAGATAGAGTGGCGTCCGCAGGGGAGAAGGAGAGTATTGTTCCAGAAATCGTCTAATGTCCCTGGAGTCTGGAGCATTGGGACTCCTGAGAGTTCGACCGCGGCAAATTGTACAGGTGGGAATAGTAGCTCACGAACTGGGCTGCTATGTCAGGGGTTGAATTTAGCGTTTTACCCGTCTGATCAACAATGGAGTGGATAGTGTTGGCAGCCCGTTTTTGTTGGAGTGCCCTAGCCAGGAGCCTGCCCGATTTGTTAGCATGTTCATAGAACAGACCACGTGACAGAACTAATTTGCGGCGGACAGTTCTTCCAAGAGTCTCCAACAGCTCCTGACGAGCCAGATTAAGTTCCGTGAGGGTGGCGGACGCAAGGGAGCGCTTGTGGGCGCATTCCAGATTACGGATTTTCAGCAATAGAGAGTCCACTTGAGCCGAGTGAGCTTTCCTGCGTTTCGAGGCGAGTGCTATAAATTCCCCTCGGATCACGCATTTATGGGCTGCCCAAAGTGTGATGGGGGTAACATCCGGAGATTGGTTCTCGGCAAAGTAGTTTTGAAGACGTTCCGTGAGCGCGGAAACACATGTCGCATCAGAGAGAATGGAACCATCCATTCTCCACGCCCCGCGAAGCATGGGACCGAGTGGGGAAAGAGAAAGAGATGCTAATAGGGTTATGATCCGAAAAAAACATTGGGTCGATGGAGGCAGAGTGGAGGTTTGGCAGAAGATCCTGGGAGACAAAAAGGTAGTCAATACGGGAATAACGATCGTGGGGGGCCGAGTAGAAGGTGAAGTCCTTAGTGACTGGATGCAGGGTACGCCACGAATCATGCAAGAGAAGTGTCGTCAGGAGGGTTTTTATTGCGCGCAGAGCGGCGTACGGCATGGAGGAGGAACCCGCTGAAGTATCCACTAGGGGGGACAGGGCAACATTGAAGTCCCCTCCTAAAATGAGCTGCCCAGAACAGAAATCCGTCAGGCGTTGGAGGGTACTCCTAAAGAATGTGACCAAGTGTTTGTTGGGGCGTAAAGGTTGGCAAGAGTACACGGACGGCCGTGCAGCTGTCCCTTAAGGAAGATAAACCTGCCCTGGTCATCGGCCATAGACTCCGCGACTTGGAACGGACAATGTTTCGAGAGGAGTATGGTCACCCCTTTAGATTTTGAGACTGGAGAAGTGGCATGATATGCCTCAGGATATTGCGAGGACGGGATCTTTTGTATGCTGTCTGATCTATAGTGGGTTTCCTGGAGAAACACAATGTCGCCTTGGTTTTGCGTAAGGCAAGGGCTAGCTGTGAGCGCTTTTCCGGGATATTGAGACCACGAACGTTAAGGGAGTATAATTTCAGCGTGGGATGCATAAGGTCAGCGAGAAATAGAAGAATGGGACGAGACGCAACACAGGAAGGAGGGGGATA